>NC_137454.1:95521056-96121056 GCF_964235325.1 Thermobia domestica
ATCCACAATCACAGCTGCGGCTGAGATTTCGGTTTTCTTTGATCTTCACACAGAAGCCTATCATCCGATCATAACGTCATGATTATCTTCCAATTAGGGATCATCTTCCTTGTACTCTTTGTCTTACGCGTCAGCCATTTCAGAGTCAGACGTGCAGTGTTTAACGTCTGCAGAAAAGTGGAATAATTTGTGTTCACGTTAAATTGTGTTAAATTCATCGTTTTGGCGAATATTGAAAATTGTCAGAAGAGATAAACGTACGGTGTTTGGTGTTTCACAGATTATTAATTCAGAAATAGTCCAATTGTGAAGTGACTTCGTATAACATAATGGATACTAGCCTGTAAATGTCTAGTGTTATGGAATGAGCTCCTTAGCAAATTTTGCGTTCTCGATCAGCCAGAGAACCTAAGAGAAGCCAGAGGAGACGGTGAATGAGAGAGGAACGTTGAGTAGTGGTGCAGACATCGAGGAAGAAGAAGTCAAGCCACGCTCGATGCTTCTTTCTGGATAGGTGCTGTAGGAGTTAGTATCCTAAAACTGTTTTTGAGACAACGTTTTACGAGTTTCCCAGAAATCTCGGGTGGTGGAATAGTCGTCAGGAACTTTTTTTTGTTATTAATATATCCGTTCAGTCGCTTGTGAAGAAGAGGATTCATGTAAGTAAGGAATAGTGAAAGTGAAACTCAATCCAGGTATTTGGCTGCAAAATTTCCTTGTTCTGACAAACATGTGTGAATATATTTTCTGGTGCAATTGTAATATTCGTAATATGAAGCATTAAGTTCGTAAAGTTTCCCTCAACGCCGCACACATGTAGATTCAGGCAATGTGACATCGTGTTTTCATTCGATGGGGGGGAAACGAAAGCTAAAATCTCAGCACAGAGCGATTGTTGTAATCTCAAGAAAATGTGTGTACCACACACACTTTTTCCCAGTGATGAAAAGATGTTTTAGATTCCCCAAAATCTAGAAAGTATTCATTTTCGGTAATTCTGCTCAAAATTCAACTTTTATTTATTTTGGCATGTTTTCTTTGGTTTTTGAAACAGAATGATTATGAATGTTGAAGATGTAAACAAGTGTCAGTTTCACGGCTACTGTCAAGTGCAAGGGTACATGCATCTTGCGTACCGATAACTGAAAACTTCATCAGTAGGCTAAACCTACGTAATATTTAAAATTCTGATACCCATCAAGTTAGAAATTGCAATTTTTGTTATATTACTAGTAAATATCTTTTTCCTTCTTTTTTTTAAGAAAGTCAATATATTCAGAGCGACACTGATGCGAAAATAACCACTGCGTCTTCGGCAGGATTGTGGTAGCAAAACAAAACAGAATATAATGCGAATAAGTATGGTGCTTTATGAAATATATGTGTGATTTTTTTTTTTAAATATATATATGCTCTGTCTAGGTTAAGTTAGATTAGTTAGATTAGGGCTTTAGGTTTAAGTGTGATGTCAATATGTACATGAATGTTTTTGCCTGTGCTAGATTGTCATGTGGGTCCGAGCTGAAAGAGGTCGCGAAGAGCGTAAATCCTCTACGCCGGCCACAATCTCGATGCACGGAGGAGTGTAAGCACCAAAGAATATGTAAACAGAAGCAAAATAAGCTAACCACAACATGTAGGCAGTGAAGTTATTATTTTTCAGTAGTGTTTTGTATTTTCTATTGTGTCCTTTTGTCTGTTTTGCGTGTCGATACAATGTCAATGTTCTAGAAGGCAAGAATATTAAATGAATATTAAAAGAATATGAATATTTCGAGAATATGAGCAAAAGTAAAGAATGTTTCGGCTCTGAAAAGTATAGAAATCGATTTTATTAATTTTATTTAGATGGGTATGTCAGTTCAATGTAAAAAATATTTTCCTGTTAATGAATATTTTGTCCAATAATACATCATGAATATTTTGGAAAAGAATAAACTTACTAGCCGTGAATGCATCTTTCTTTTCGAATACGAAATCTAATTAGCTTGTAATTTTAAGAAGTCGTAGAAATATGTAGTCGATGTTTTTGGTATGCATGCGAAGCATGATCAAAACAGAGAGCAGTATGTACAGAATAAGTTTGCTGGGGAAATGAAATAGCTGTGAAATTCAGGGAAGAGACTTCCTTAGTGGTGGACCGAGTTGAAAACAACCGAATCTGTAGAAAATTTCTTATTTTAATCAGTTTCTATCAAATCTTAGTTTGGATTTTTTTTTAATTACAAAATTCTGTTTCGAGATTTTTTTTTTTTTGTCCCAAATTCAGATAGGGCTTTCACAGACAACATCAAGATCTTCTTTGTGCTCAGTGCCAGCTCCACTCGGAGGTCGGTTGTCCTGTGTCTGTAGTCGTGGTTCACAACCTATTTCCGGATGGGATGTGGATGATGAACTGCAGGCCTGGATATCGGACTGTGAGTCGAGATGGAAAGAGAGTTTGGAAGCTTTATATTTCGGGCCAAATTTGAGTTCTATTTTCCGTAGATGATTGGCTTGGTGAGTGTATCAGTGACTGTTGATGACGAGCCATACGGGCCCAGTAGGTTCGGTTGTCACTAGTCAATGATACATTCAACATAGCATGTAATCTCAAGGAAAGGGAACATCATACAAAAACACAAAATAGTCAATTACAACATTACATTCATTCATTTTATTTATTTATTTATTTACTTATTTTTTTTTTTTTAAAGTAAAAAATGGCGACCCCTTATCCAGGATTTCTGTTGTTTCAATCCTACGCGAGCGCTAAGGAAAACAAACAATCACAACAGAGTATTTGTAATGGGGATCATTACGACAATCGCTACATTGAATGAAACATGGTCACTTCTGAATCTGTATGTGCGTGATGTTGTGGGAAACAACCTTCATGAAAGTGGAAATGTCTGTGGGTAGCAGATCAAGTAACGAATCTCGTCATCCGAGTGAATACATATGCTGTTCTGATGAAATTGCAGGGTTTAGTGTTTATTGTGACAGCTGTTTTAGATGGGTACATGCCCAATGTTATGGATTGTCAGATGAACAAGTGCAGGAGTTAGACAAAAGTAGTGAGCCGTGGCTATGTAAGCCTTGCCTGGCGAAGCAGGTGACAGTGTTGCCACTGCCGAAATCTCCGGAAACTGAGAGTGATGAAGGCGAACGTGGAACGCGGGGTAGTCCGAACAATTCTGACAAGGAGGAAGGAAGTCGAGGAAACGTAGCTTCCGGTCCAAATGTACAATTAACAGACTTTGCGGCCATGATGGAACGCTTCAGTCAAACTTTAACTGTAACCCTAAATGAAAAATTCGAAAAGGTTGACAGTAAATTCCAGGACATTAATAGTAACTTTCAGGCAATGAATGAAAAATTCGATAATGTAAAATTTGAATTGTTACAAACAATTAATGAAAAAGTAGCCCATGTGAACGAAGACGTAGAGGCTGTTAGGTCGGAAGTTCGCGATTTATATACCTCTGTTGGGAACTATCAGAATAAAATAGACGCGCGGGTAGATGCCGTTGAGGAAAGTCTCCGGTTATCGGTTGAAGCGCAGAATCGACGATGTGACGACTTGACAAAGGAGTTCTCACATCTCGAACTCAGTACCCAAAGGTCGTGTCAGGCACTTGAAGCCAGGATTCAGACGTTAGAGGGAAAACAAAACCAAAGAAAAGATAAACGGTGTAGTCGTAAACGAGCGCGAGACTTTGTTGTCGGTGATGAAATCGAGTCTGACGGGACCGAGTCAGACATCCAAGTGGATGTACCGGTCTCTTCAGTTGGGGAGACTCGTACTGTTCCCACGGTGACTGTCTCTGTCTGTCAGCCGACCGACATTCACGGCACAAATGTCCTTCCCTTTGAATTATCTACACGTACGTTGAACTTAAACAAGTCACATACGTCCTGTGTTGAGACAATAGGTTGTCAGGCGTTGTCCAGGAGGTCGAATCCATTGTTAGTTTCGCCTGAGGTGTCAGGATTTTCCAATCCTAGTTGTCGGTTGAACCATGTGGTGTCCTCTAGTAGTGTAGCAGACATGACTCCTTCGTGTGCTGGAGTTCAGGAGGGAATATGTGGTCACGCGGTGGTATCAATGCCAGACAACTTAATTTCTGGACAAAATTACCAACACTATTCCATTTTCGGTCAAAATCATTTGGGTGCAAAGAGCCCCGTCGTTGGCCACAATTCTCCCGTGAACCCCAGTAGAAGCGAGGAAGGCTTTGGCAAGCGAACGCTAAATTTAAGACTTTCTGAACTAAATCACTTACCTACATTTTCTGGTGAATACGGTTTGGCTAGAACATTTCTAGAAAATTTGGAACAAACTTTTAAGGTAATTTCGGCATCAGAACACGAACGTCTAACCTTGGTACCTTGTTGCTTAACAGCTGGGGCCAAGACATGGTTCCAGACTGTATGTCAAGACATTAATAGTTATGCGGATTTTGTGCGTTTGTTCCGAGAACACTATTTTTCGGCGAGAATGGAGAGGTTGCAAAAGAAGTTCATTCAGGGAATGAAATACGATCGAGCGAAGTACAGCCGATTAACGGACTTCGCGTGGAAAATTGTAGCAGAATATTATGCTGTGGCACAACACCCGGATGAAACCGAACTGATTGAGATAGTCTTGGATTGCTTACCAGCTGGTGATGCCAAGTTGTTGAGGGCTGTTGAGCCAAAGAACATTCAACACCT
This sequence comes from Thermobia domestica, assembly GCF_964235325.1. Taxonomy (NCBI): domain Eukaryota; kingdom Metazoa; phylum Arthropoda; class Insecta; order Zygentoma; family Lepismatidae; genus Thermobia; species Thermobia domestica. The sequence goes on from NC_137454.1 coordinate 95,525,752, forward strand.
TATGGTGAAAATAGCTGAGATAGAGGGACATCCAGAGCCTAGTGAACCGGTCACGGACAAGAAGTTTAGACGCTTTCAGGTGCGTCAGGCGAAAGTCGTCAAAAAGACAGAAAAGTCAGGGAAACAAACCACCAAAGATACTTCGTCTCAGACGGAGGAAGACGAAAGCAAGAGGAAGGAAGGAAGTTCCAATGGCAAAGGAGATGACCGATTTTCCGGAAACCGGGGTCGAAGAAGGAATTTTCAGTCTCGAAGACCATGGCCCAATCAAGGAAGACCGAATTGGGTAAGAGATGGTAATGGAAATCGGAATGCTCCGTATGGGTACAACCAACGCTACTATCCAGCAGCGATGAGTTATGGGTATCCGCGGGGTACATCTCAGACATGCGCGCCAGACGCGATGAACTCAGCAGGAGCGCAAGCCTATCCGGGATACGCGCCGAATTTACTTCCTGGAGGGGGAGTGGCGGCTCCCACGTCCACTTCTTCCCCGGGAGTGAACATGGCGATGTCCACTGGATGGCCTCCGCAATACACGACATTCGTACCTACGATGGCTCAGCCACCGGAAACGAACGGGAATAGTTTGGGAAATGCGTATCGCAGCCCTCATTAGGGGAGAGTGTGGACTGCGATGTGGATTCCTCAACTCCCCAGAAAGAACAAGATCGGTTAGCGAGTAGTCAAAATTCCAATTTGGTAACAACCTCGTTCGATTTTAATTCTAACCTTCCAAATTCAAAATTCAATGTTTTGGCAGATTCCGAAAATCGGGAAACAAAATTGGGCACGCCTCTGTTCTCGATTCGTTTCGTGATCGACGAGAAGGAGTGTGACTCCAGTGCGGGAAAGGGTATCCTTCTAACGTATCCTTCGCCTACGTTAAGTTGTTCAGTTGGAAGTCTAACTCTAGTTTGCATTCTGGATTCTGGAGCGGACACGAATTTGTTGTCTGGAGACGTTTGGAGGAGGATCAAGGAGATTTATCCGTCAGCTAAACTTCGTCCAAAATCCAACATTTCATTACGAGGTTTTGCAGGAGACGAATCTTTTCAAGTCAAGGGTTTTCAGATTCTAAATTTCACGATTCAAGGTTACGTTTTCGAGGTTCCAGTCTATGTGATTCAGAAATTGAAAACAGATTGCATTCTAGGTTTTCCTTTTTTCATTCGGTATCATGTTCTTCTAAATTGTAAAACGAAAGAAGTCTCTCTTGAGACTGATTCTGGTCAGACCATCTCCATCAACATGGAAAAGCAGCATTGTTGTCGAGTCACAGTTGCGGAAGTATCATCAGATGAAGAGGAAGACTCTTTGTACCAACCAGCTATTTCGAAAGAAGATATTCAAAATTTTGTTTCTCAGAGAACTGATTTGGATTCGGATTCTAGGAATCGTTTATTTTCTTTGTTGATCAGGTTTCGTTGTCTTTTTACAGAGAATCCCAGAGTCGTGAAGGTTGAGCCGTATAGAATACAGCTTTCAGACGACGTTCCCGTGGTAGGAAAGTTGTATCCTGTACCTGTTCACCTCCAGAAAGAATTTGAGCAAGTGCTGGACAAATGGTTGAAACTCGGAATCATCATAGAAGGTCCTTCACCTTACAGATGCCCTGTTCATATTGTGCGTAAGGCGTCTGGAGAGCTAAGGCCTGTAGTTGATTTGCGTGGTATCAATGAGCGTGTGATTGCACCAAAGATTCAAGTCGAACCGATCTCTGATCTAATCGCACGAGTCAGTGGTGCAACCATTTTCACCTCATTGGACTGTACGCAGTCATATCACAGTGTCCCGATCCATCCAGACTCTTACAAATACGTCAGTTTCATTTACAAAGGTCGTCAGTATCAAATGACACGTCTAACCATGGGTTTGAAATCATCTCCAGCAGTTTTCCAGTCAATCATGCATACTTTTTTCGGCCTAGAACCTTTCAAAAACTTTCTCATTGTCTATCTTGATGACGTCCTTTGTTTTTCATCATCTATTGACGAACATTTTCAGCATTTGGAAAAGGTCTTTGAAACTCTTCGTTCGGCAAATCTTTCGCTCAATTTTCAAAAGTGTAATTTCCTTCAATCACAAATTCCTTTTCTTGGCCACATAATTTCAGGATCTTCAGTCAAAATTAATCCAAAAAGTAACGAGGCCATCCGTCACTTTCCTCTGCCGCGGACTAAGAAAGCGTTACGAAGATTTCTTGGTCTCGTGGGATGGCGAAAGCGACATTTTCCTGACTTTGCGGGGTTAACAGCTCCATTTTATGATCTTCTGAAAAAGGACCGAAAGATTGAATACTCTCCGGAGTTACTGGAAAAATTCGATCAGTTGAGAGAACTTCATTTGGCCCAAAGAAACGGTGCAAGTAAATGAAGACAAGAAATTTGTAGTTTCTGTTCCGGCAGCAGAACCGAAGAAGGAGAGAAAGCTGCGGAAACAGCAAGACATCGTCACAGAAGGTTCTTTGGTGATGGTGAAAACTCATCATATATCGTCAATACCCAAAAAGGTGTTTGCTAAATTTATGCACACATACGTCGGACCTTACCAAGTGGTATCTTTATCTCGAAATTCGGCGAGATTGCAAACTCTGAAGGGAGAAAACATAGGAGTTCAGAGTTTTGACAATCTGAAACTGTTTCGCTGCTCAGAAGAGAAAAGAAAGGAATTATTAGAAGGATGAAAAAAAAAAAAAAAAGAGAAAGAAAACTTAGTTTATAGGTTAAGGTTAGATTAGGATTGATTAGAATGTATAGTTGTAATTAGAAAAAAAAAAGGATGTTTTATCTTGTATAGTCTAGTAATTTAGTAGTAACAAAAAAAAAAAAAAAAAAAACAACTTAAGAAGAACTCATAAGTTCAGATTTTTTTTTTTCTCCGAAGCTCCCGGAGGATGTTACCTTATGCCCAGCATAACGTAACATGGCCCGATGCTTTTGAGCACCTTGTATGTTGGTAGGAAAATTTTAAAATTTATTTAGAGTGTAAGAGAAACTTTTATTTTATAGTGGAAGAACAGTAGGTCGAGAATTTTGCGTAATTTCAGTAAAACAGAGCGTTTCAATAGATAGTATATGAGGATTACATGATTATTAATTATATTTTATATATTTTACGCATTTATTCATGAATATATTATTATTTTAGACAAATAAGTGTATATTTCAGCTTTTTCAATGGTTTTCAGTTCATTTCTATTCATATTTCGGCATAGGGAATCTTCACAAGAAAGCTAAAAATTTTATTTCGTAAAATCTTCTTCAAAATTCCAAATTAATAAAGTCAGCCATAATTTCTTCTTGGTGCATCTCTTTGTTTCGAAGTAAAATTATCTGATTGGATAATCCACAATCACAGCTGCGGCTGAGATTTCGGTTTTCTTTGATCTTCACACAGAAGCCTATCATCCGATCATTACGTCATGATTATCTTCCAATTAGGGATCATCTTCTTGTAACTCTTTGTCTTACGGCGTCAGCCATTTCAGGAGTCAGACGTGCAGTGTTTAACGTCTGCAGAAAAGTGGAATAATTTGTGTTCACGTTAAATTGTGTTAAATTCTTCGTTTTGGCGAATATTGAAAATTGTCAGAAGAGATAAACGTACGGTGTTTGGTGTTTCAACAGATTATTAATTCAGAAATAGTCCAATTGTGAAGTGACTTCGTATAACATAATGGATACTAGCCTGTAAATGTCTAGTGTTATGGAATGAGCTCCTTAGCAAATTTTGCGTTCTCGATCAGCCAGAGAACCTAAGAGAAGCCAGAGGAGACGGTGAATGAGAGAGAACGTTGAGTAGTGGTGCAGACATCGAGGAAGAAGAAGTCAAGCCACGCTCGATGCTTCTTTCTGGATAGGTGCTGTAGGAGTTAGTATCCTAAAACTGTTTTTGAGACCACGTTTTACGAGTTTCCCAGAAATCTCGGGTGGAATAGTCGTCAGGAACTTTTTTTTGTTATTAATATATCCGTTCAGTCGCTGTGAAGAAGAGGATTCATGTAAGTAAGGAATAGTGAAAGTGAAACTCAATCCAGGTATTTGGCTGCAAAATTTCCTTGTTCTGACAAACATGTGTGAATATATTTTCTGGTGCAATTGTAATATTCGTAATATGAAGCATTAAGTTCGTAAAGTTTCCCTCAACGCCGCACACATGTAGATTCAGGCAATGTGACATCGTGTTTTCATTCGATGGGGGGGAAACGAAAGCTAAAATCTCAGCACAGAGCGATTGTTGTAATCTCAAGAAAATGTGTGTACCACACACACTTTTTCCCCAGTGATGAAAAGATGTTTTAGATTCCCCAAAATCTAGAAAGTATTCATTTTCGGTAATTCTGCTCAAAATTCAACTTTTATTTATTTTGGCATGTTTTCTTTGGTTTTGAAACAGAATGATTATGAATGTTGAAGATGTAAACAAGTGTCAGTTTCACGGCTACTGTCAAGTGCAAGGGTACATGCATCTTGCGTACCGATAACTGAAAACTTTCATCAGTAGGCTAAACCTACGTAATATTTTAAAATTCTGATACCCATCAAGTTAGAAATTGCAATTTTGTTAATTACTAGTAAATATCTTTTTCCTTCTTTTTTTTAAGAAAGTCAATATATTCAGAGCGACACTGATGCGAAAATAACCACTGCGTCTTCGGCAGGATTGTGGTAGCAAAACAAAACAGAATATAAATGCGAAATAAGTATGGTGCTTTATGAAATATATGTGTGATTTTTTTTTTTTAAATATATATATGCTTGTCTAGGTTAAGTTAGATTAGTTAGATTAGGGCTTTAGGTTTAAGTGTGATGTCAATATGTACATGAATGTTTTGCCTGTGCTAGATTGTCATGTGGGTCCGAGCTGAAAGAGGTCGCGAAGAGCGTAAATCCTCTACGCCGGCCACAATCTCGATGCACGGAGGAGTGTAAGCACCAAAGAATATGTAAACAGAAGCAAAATAAGCTAACCACAACATGTAGGCAGTGAAGTTATTATTTTTCAGTAGTGTTTTGTATTTTCTATTGTGTCCTTTTGTCTGTTTTGCGTGTCGATACAATGTCAATGTTCTAGAAGGCAAGAATATTAAATGAATATTAAAAGAATATGAATATTTCGAGAATATGAGCAAAAGTAAAGAATGTTTCGGCTCTGAAAAGTATAGAAATCGATTTTATTAATTTTATTTAGATGGGTATGTCAGTTCAATGTAAAAAATATTTTCCTGTTAATGAATATTTTGTCCAATAATACATTCATGAATATTTTGGAAAGAATAAACTTACTAGCCGTGAATGCATCTTTCTTTTCGAATACGAAATCTAATTAGCTTGTAATTTTAAGAAGTCGTAGAAATATGTAGTCGATGTTTTTGGTATGCATGCGAAGCATGATCAAAACAGAGAGCAGTATGTACAGAATAAGTTTGCTGGGGAAATGAAATAGCTGTGAAATTCAGGGAAGAGACTTTCCTTAGTGTGACCGAGTTGAAAACAACCGAATCTGTAGAAATTTCTTATTTTAATCAGTTTCTATCAAAATCTTAGTTTGGATTTTTTTTTTTAATTACAAAATTCTGTTTCGAGATTTTTTTTTTTTTTTTCCCAAATTCAGATAGGGCTTTCACAGACAACATCAAGATCTTCTTTGTGCTCAGTGCCAGCTCCACTCGGAGGTCGGTGTCCTGTGTCTGTAGTCGTGGTTCACAACCTATTTCCGGATGGGATGTGGATGATGAACTGCAGGCCTGGATATCGGACTGTGAGTCGAGATGGAAGAGAGTTTGGAAGCTTTATATTTCGGGCCAAATTTGAGTTCTATTTTCCGTAGATGATTGGCTTGGTGAGTGTATCAGTGACTGTTGATGACGAGCCCATACGGGCCCAGTAGGTTCGGTGTCACTAGTCAATGATACATTCAACATAGCATGTAATCTCAAGGAAAGGGAACATCATACAAAAACACAAAATAGTCAATTACAACATTACATTCATTCATTTTATTTATTTATTTATTTACTTATTTTTTTTTTTTAAAGTAAAAAATAAGTAGAGATAATATAAAGTATCTACTGGAAATTTTTGACTACCCAAAATTTCAGTTTAAGTAACACATGGAAACAAATACTGAACATCTTCTGGAAATAAACATTTATTTATTCATATATTCATTCAGAAGAGAAAGTAAAATGTAACTAATAAACAAGCTGACTTGTATAGTTTTTCTTCCAACAAAGTAATAAAAGAAACGTAAAAAGCTGCGCTATTAACGCTGCATTCTAAAAGCAAGTAGTAATTTCATTTTAATTTGCAAAATAAAAAATATATATATATATATATATTTCTTTTTTGTTATATATGTACTTGTTCTATCGAATAGTTATTATTTTTAATACATTTTTATACGTAATAATTAAAACCCGGAATTAATGGCAAAATGCCATAAGTGCCATTATTGCAATTTTCATAATATTTTCAGGATATTTCACAATTTAGAAGCAATTTGCTGCCATTGTCACAGGTTTTCTCTTCCACTACTCTTTACACATGAATGACAGCATACCACAGATCTGAGTCGCCCTTATCTGTCTAAGCGATCTCGGTGTCTGATAACTGGTCTATTTCCGTTGGAATATGACAAGTGGAGGGGCGGGGATGCTAGTGCGTATTCAGTTCTTGGAATTTTGAAGCAGTGTTTGGTTCTTGGTATGACAAACGAATATGCTTACTTTCAAGAAGTAGCCAGGTGGGCAGTTATTGTGAATCTTAGGCGTGATACAGAACTGGTATTTATGTGCGTTTCAGTATTTCAAGATGCCGAAAGTTGGTCTTTCTAGGCAACAGAAATCGGAAAAATTTGTGAGTGAGTTCGGGCGTACTGTGTTTTCAACAGACTGTTCTGTACTGTTATGTAAATTATGTGAAACTGTGGTTTCCGCTGAAAAGCGTTATTTTGTACACACCATATAAGCACTGCAAAACACAATTCTGCAAGGACACGTAAATCAGCTGGTGAAAAGGTTCAAAATCTTCTTGAAACAGTCACGAATCTCGCTTCGCGTACATTTCTTTATGAAAGTTAGAAAATGTTTCCTTTAGAAACTTTCTCGAGAAATACACAAAACAAAAAGTTCCAAGTGAATCATCTTTGAGAAAGACTTACGTTGGTAGCGCGTACAGCAGAACTATTGATGATATCCGTAAAACTGTTGCTGACAAAAATATATGGATTTCAATGTATGAAACTTGCGATATTCTAGGATTTTCCATTGCCAACGTTGTAATTGGAACTTTGGGAGGGGAAGAAGGCACACAAACATTTGTGATTGGATCAGAAGTCTGGAAACAGTAAATGGCACGGCAATTGCACAGGTTTTTACAAAATCGCTGAGTATTCTGTGGCCAATGTGTAAAATACGACGGACGGAGCTGCACACATGAAAAGTGCAGCAAAAGCCCTTGAGGTTCTATTCCTACGTATGCTGCATGTCACCTGTCTGGTGCACGCGCTACATAGAATTGCAGAGGAAGTTCGTTCTTATTTTCCTGACGTTGACCTCCTTGTGTCAAATGTGAAAAGGGTATTTCTGAAAGCTCCCTCGCGAACATGTGCGTTTCGCGAATTAGCCCCTGAACTTCCGCTTCCACCACAGTCTGTCTTAACGAGATGGGGTACATGGATTACAACTGTTCTCTATTATGCTAACAACTTTGAACCCATCAAAAGTATCATTTTTGATGAGGGTGATGCGTCTTCAATTAAGGTTGCTCAAAGTTTGCTTAAGAAGAATTCCTTGAAAAGGACTGATTCTTCATTGCAACACAGTTTGCAAAGTTATCAGATGCTATTGCCAAGCTTGAAAAGAAAGAACAGACTCTCGCTAGTTCTCTGAAAATCTTCAATAATACTCTCAACGATCTGAGTGTTGTACCTGATGACAAGGGCGAGTACATTCGGCGTAAGTGTGATCGTTTTGTAAGTGCTAATCCCGATTTGGAAAAATTGAAGGATATCGCTAGTGTTACGGAAGGTGATGCTGATACAATTGTTCACAGTGACATGGATCCTTAGCAAATTACATGGCCCAAGTATGCTCCAGTGACATCTGTAGATGTGGAAAGATCATTTTCACATCTGAAGCGAATTCTTTCTGACAGGAGACGAAGTCTTTTCTTTGAAAATCTTAAAAAGATGTTAATAATTTCAGAGAACAAAAATATGAAAAACGTTTCGTAAGTGAAAATAAACTGCTAGTGTAGTGTAAAATTACTTTACTTTAGTATTTCTTGTGCATTGAATGTTTGTGCTAATGTAACCGCGTGTGAATAAAATGTGATAATGTTTTTAATTATTGTTTCATTGTTATGACTGAAGAATGGCGAATGAATTGTTAGATGTCGTCCCCTCACGGGTTGCGCAAATTTCCAGAATTTAAGTACAAAGTGCAAAATGAAGCATTTTATTCGATTAGTAAACGAATTATAGCCTATTATAGCTTTTACATACTTTATTATCTATTTTTTCCCTGAAGTTCGTGATTGCTTGTTTATTTATTTTGCTGTTTTACCTGTCATTTTTGGGTGTTTGTTTTGCAATTTTGCCAGCTATTTTCGGGCTTTTATTTCGCCATTAATTCCGGGCTTTACTAATGATGGTAGTATTACAATACAAAATATCTACTCTAAGATATTGATTATACAAAACTCCAATATTTAGCTAAAGTAACTCAACTAATATTGAAAATATTATAGAAATTAATTTTTATTCACTACATTATGTAACAATTATCATATAAAATAGGTATTCAGTTATTCCAACATAGTACTGGAAATTTTCTGAGCCATGAAAATTTTCAGATTCTTTAAACGATCTTTCACTTTTTAATATTTCTATACATGAATTCAATCAATTTTATGGTTAATGAGGAATTGTTACTTGATCACCGATATTTGTTTAGAATGGAAAATTTGACGGAAAAATATGAAAAATTTTCCACTCACATCACTAGTCGTTGTGCTTCCCGCGAAGTGGTTCCTTCATTTTGACTAAAAGGTCGTCCTGAGGTACCTGAAAACATCATTGTGCACTGTTCTTACGTGCTACTTCAATCTTACTGTACGCACGTTGTAATCTTTTCGAAACATACTGTTATGTCATTTCCACTTTCCCCTTCTATAACACTGCTGCTTTTGGCCGAATAACACAGTCGTTACCACTCGCCACATTTCTTCGTCTCATTCCCATATCAGGTACGGAAGTGTTGTAGCACTGAGACACAGCTATCTAACATGAGAATAGTGTTGCCGCTACTTTTATCCAACCTATATATACAGGGTGTCCCAAAAGTAATAGTAAAAAAAATGAAACCACAGATTTCTGGCGCCAAAACAAGAAAAAAAGTTTATATGACCTATAGTCCGGAAGTAGACAGGGGCGGTGCTAGTCAGCTTCGAATGTGGGAGGAAAGAAACGTCACAGCTGCCAGCGGAATAATGATAGGAGCTAGGAAGGGGGTTCATAAATACATGAAGATAATCTTGACATGTTAAATAACTGCACCAGAGATCCCTCATACGTCATTTAGGAATTCACCGAATGTCTGTACGGCAGGGGTATTGAAACAGTCAAATATAGATGTAAACCATACAGAAAAAAAGTTGCTCTTCGTCGCACAATTGCACGCACAACTACAATGGGGGTCAAAGCAAAGACCACTTAGCATGGTTGCATGCTATCAGGCGGCAATGGAAGGTGGTATACCATATAGAAACTTGCAGATAGAGGGTAGAAATAAGAACAAGTATAACTAGTCGTGTAAAGCAATGAAAGAACAAGCAGAATAAACAACGACGTACTTTATTTGTAACGTAGTATCTTACACAGATCAGCACTACAAACTACTAGGTTGTACGTGTTAACAATGAACGTACCTACAGAAAATGTTCAAGTGCTGTCCTACCATGTCTATGCAACGTGCTAATCGTGAGTTTCGAATGTATTCCTTCACTTCCGTTGTATTGCGTAACTGTTCACACGCATCTTCAATGCGGTTTTGTAAGTTGGCAAGTTCCTTTCCCTCCATATTCGAAGCTGTCTAGCTCCGCCCCTGTCCACTTCCGGACTATAGGTCATATAAACTTTATTGTCTTGTTTTGGTGCCAGGAATCTGTGGTTTCTTTTTTTTTTTTTTTTTTTTTTTTTTTTTTACCATTACTTTTGGGACACACTATAATTTTACCTAAAATATGATTGCGTATAGCGCCCGCCCCGTACTTCTTCGGCATTCTACTCCTCAGTGTTACTCGCTTGCCTGCGCCTTCTGATCCTTACATTTCTCTGTGGTTCACAAAGCAAACCTGTGTAAGCTTACCAAACAAAAGAGAATGGTAATAATTGGAATCGTTTATATTGCATTTATTGCCATGTTCATGTTTGCACCCACATTATAAATCCGTACTTTGGTGGACAGGAAAAAAAATGTAAGAGCTTTGGATTCATTTAGAGGCGATCTGGACGAAGAGACGTAATTTTAATTATTATCTGGTGGCACCCAGATCGTTAATCTGTACATCTCTGTGTTCTTTTTGAGTCGTCTTTTCCCTTTCTGAGCTATGCAAAGGATTCAAGAAAGTTTTCCCGTTATTTTTTGTATCATTCTTCTTAAAACATGTAGATAATATAACCATAACAATTCAGATATTTTTACATGAGCTGACAATAATTTTCTTTCGATAGTCTTCTTTAGAGCAATTACAATGAAGTCATGCAAGTTTGCGTATTCATACACAATTGTCGAAATCGTATATCGTTAATAACTTTCAAGCAACATGATTAGCTGATCGGTGACTGGCCTCTACACGAGTCACCCGTTTGAAGTTGGATGGGAAACGAGAAAATTAATATTCTCGGTAGTCATAGCCTCAATTTGTACATGAATATATATATATATATATATAATATGTATGTATGTAAAATACTATAATTATTAAAAGCATTCATATTATTTTGTCAGTCGTTCGTGTGTTTAACTTCGAAGCAACTTTCTAGTTGAGTGGCGTTTTACAATAACTCGTAATGCTATAATGAAATAACAGAATGTCAAAATTTGTAATAATTTTAGTAGAGCTTTGCCAATTATGCAATATTTATTAATAGTTAAGTTTTATTTGGTAATATTTCACTAAACATAAACGTTTTTCTTGTTTTCTTTCATTAAAGAATGAAGGCCCAAATGGTGGAAATTCTGGGAAATGAGTTCAAGGAGAAAATGAAAAGTAAAATACAGAGAAGCGTTGAATCTCATGATCTTCAAACTGATTCTTTGAAAGACATATTGATTGATATTGGCGATGAGGACTTCAGTTCACATTTAGGAAGCTCAAGCGAAAACCTCAAAACTGATGAGGTTATCAGGGATTTAGTACAAACAGATCCTGATTGTAAGTAATTTCTAAAACAACCCTGATTTATTTTGTTTATTTGTAGCTCAGTATTGTGTACTTGCCTTACTATTTCTTAAATGCATGCATTCTTATAAAAATATGAAACAACGTAACACAAGTATGCACAAGAGGAAAACAAGGCAAGTACACAATCAATATTATATGTACTGTCTTACTTTAAGAAAAGTATTAGTATTTGTGGATGAGATTTTATCTATTCTTCTTTCATCTTTGACACTTTTAAATTACATTATTAACTAAAGACTGGCAGTTATAACAAAATAAAACACCGAAAATAGGAAAATAAATTTGAAAAATAGCGTCATTTACAAGTGGCAGTTTATATTGCAAAAATTAATATATTCATTTTATTTGTCATTAATTTACCAGAATGAGCTTCTTCGTGGCTAAGCAGTTAGTGTACGCGCCTTTGGCGTGGGAGACCCGGGTACGATTCCCGGCGGGAGCTCATATGGTAGGTCCCGTCTTATATAGCCTCACGTTAATCAGTAGGTCCCGTCTCATATAGCCTCACGTTAATCAGTAGGTCTTTTCTCATATAGTCTCACTGATAAAAGGGACATTAAACTCAAAATCAACTCAACGAATTTACCAGAAGCTCACATTAAATGTGTTAATCTACATTAAGGAATGTAAATAGCACTACTTAACGTATCAGTAAGCAGAATACACCAAAATGAAGAAAGAGAAAGAAAATTAAAAATCATACAACTATTACTACCGTAAACATAAAACTGCAGAAAACTAATGAAATGACATTGAACGAAAAACTACGCAAAAATGCCTAAGTTCGTATTAGGTAAACCTTACTCTGGCACTTGATAAAGCAGTCGTGCCGTACAACACATACTTAACTTCTGATTGCATATACAGGCATTTTGCCCGGGTTGTATGACCATACACAAGTTATATCTGTCCATTAAAACACATTTGAAGCGTGAAAACGATCATTTAGCATGTACCGATGTGAAAGGAGCATATTTGAAGCATATTACAAACCTTGAGATTTATAGTAACGTGTATTTTGTGTACCCCGTCCTTCCCATATGGCTAATTGTTAAACAATGATTCATCCTCTTACTTGAAAAGCATTAAATTCCATATCTCATCAGTGGCGTAATGATAACTTCGCGGCAAATCAGCTTGCAAATACATTTCGGGGACCAGTAAAATAATAAAGAAAAAGATGATATAAAGGAACTGAATGAATTACAATTAGTTACGTCATATTGGAGCTGGCAAAAATGTTAACTTAGCAGTGTCTATCGTTACTAAGTTATATTAGCTGAGAGATTTATTCATTTATTTTTAAAATAAATAAATTTGTTAACCTTTTTTTTTTAAATATTTATATAGGACACATTCATTTTTCAGTGACCATGTATTTTTATACGCTGCTCTATGTATAAAAAAAAAAAAAAGTGTAAAATTTAAATTCCTTCTCTTTCGAGACATCTTTTCAGTTTTCTATCAATGGAAATTACCGTGAATTAGAAACTACTGGAATTTCTCTTCTTCCTTGTGAGTGTTCGAAGTATATTTCCACGTAGAAAAGAAAACACGTACCGCGATTCTAAGTAATGAATGCAACTATCAATGTTGGTTTGATTTCATTTACTAATTATTCTGTAGACCGTATTACATGTACATTTGTTTATTGAGTCTTCCTCCTTTCAAGACTACAATGTGACGAGTTTTTAAATTGGTGAATTTGAAAACAAAATTAAGACACCGATTAGGCATAACAAGATTGTTTGGACTTCTGTATACGATAAGATTATTATGGTTAAAATCCCTGATATCATTCTTTTATTGTTGCAAATTATTTCCTAGATTAAAAGCTACTTGTACGGCAGTGAAAAATATTAATGAGAGATTAACTCTAAATTTCTCAACTGGGAGAGATTGGAAGAAGCATGTGTCCTGAATACTGAGATTTCAGAGAACATGTCGGACTGCCGCATACTCTTCACAAAGACTTGGAAAATAATTTCTCTAATGTTGCTCTTGTACTTAGTTTTATTCGTGCTGCGCATTTAGATACCGCTCTCTGAGGTGTTGTGTTCTATCTGTCATCTTTGTCTTTTGTTGATCTTTGTTTTCATATTTACTTTATTGTTATTGTGGTTAGTTTTAGCTCTATTTATTATTTTAGCTTTCATCATTTTACTCTTGTAGCGTGCCTTTTACGTCACAGATTTCGGCAGTCCTTTTTTTTATCCCTTCTTCATTTTATCGTGACGGGGACAAATGACCCCGCTCCTGACATCCGCATTCTTATCCCCAATCAATCAATCAATGGAAGGAGCATGATATATGGGAAGTCTGTTACAGATCTGAGCATCGTTAAGTGCATTATACTTCAATTTTACATTAGGCGTACCTTCTGGTGGTTCATGTTGAAATCTAGTGAGTTTACGGGTGGTATGGTAATACTAAAAGAAAGGAAATACATTTTGTTTGAGAAAAAGCCAATATTGGTCAGTTTTTGAGACAGTAAGCATTTTTAACAACTGCATCAACCTGAAGAAAAAAAAAATTAAAATACAGATTTTTAAAAATGTATTTTGATAATTCCTCTGCTTTACTTATTATGGATACCTAGGACGATCCTACAAAATCACTGAAATACATTATTTGGCTTGACGTGGGAGGCCCGGGTTCGATTCCCGGCGGGAGCTCATGTTCGGATTCCATTTTCATCAGTAGGTCCACGTCTCATACAGCCTCGCTGCTGAACGGGACGTTAAACTCAAAATTAACTTTAAATTATTTGGCTTCATTCAGAAAAGGAGAGTTTGCGGATCTCCCCCTTCCACAAGTCATGACAAACCTGTCTGCCCCTTTAAAGCCCCGTAACGTTACACCAGCGCTCTAATTCAATTTTATGCACTACCACCGGGCGCGTATTGGTTCTTTTTCCGAGTTTTTGTTTTCTTAATCACTGTCCTCTTCCAACTTCCTGCCACTCACTCACTCACTCTACCAAGGGGTTGATTGAGTCAATCGCTGCCAAGCGGAGAAATTTGTAACTATTACAGAAGTCTACTAGTGGGTGCCGAAGTGGCTGCAACTGCTTGTAAACAATACGGGATGATAGAAGCGATGCAGGTATAAGTGCTCTTTCCCTTGTTAAGAAATAGAAGTTCCCTGCTCTGTGTTACTGGATGCGGTGGCAACGCTAATTGCAACTCTAAATGTAAACTTCTGTCGTTCTTTCATTTTTTTAAATGATTTTTTTTAGAGATGCATAAATACTGCATACGCTGAAGAGCAGAGGTCTATTTTCTTAAAGTACTTTGATAATTAAAAAAAATAATTTGATGTTATAAATAGACACCTCTGCTGTAGACCACTAATGAAAATAATATAGGTTAAGTAGATTCAAAGAAAGGATCAGTGTGGACTCAAAGAACGAAATGCTAATGTGGTTTGTGATTCATGTAACATACTGACATGTGCTAGTACACAGTTTCTAGAATATAACAATGCACCTTCAATTCGATTTCCTTAAATACATCACAAACTCTCTAAAGCTTTACTGATAAGATTGCGCTTCATGCAGATTGCGTTATAATAAAGCTAATCTGTTGTTTTAATTTTCTATATTTTTCAGTTATGATTTCCGAAGAACAGAAGAACATATTATTTGAGAACTGGGGGAAAATGGTGCGTGGAGAATTAAGTAGACTTGGAAACCTGCCACAGTAATATTTATTGACTATTTTCTTTGTATATTATTACTTTCAACAAGTTGCTTGAAAAATGATTGTGCAAATCTAAATGTGTGTATGTATACTAAATGTCTGTATAAATGTAAATATAATGTATTTTTTCTAAGCTTGATTGTTTTGGATTAATAAAATCTATTTTTAAAAAATATACTTGGTGTATATGTTTGCTTGTACTGTGTCAGTCGTAAGGTTTACAATAATTTCACGAACCACACTTGTCTCGCGTAAATTTTGCTATTTTGTCTCTGATTGTATTAAACTTCAGATTATCCATGAATTCAGTTATTTACGATTCAGAAGTGTTCCGGTTTGTTTCCAGTATTATATTATTGAATTACAACAGCATTTTAGGACATGTTTAAAATGCTTGATCTTTCTTTTTGCTATCGAACAGAACTTAGATCTTTATAAACTTGCTAGATTTTCTTAGTAGCAAATAGACGTCCCTCCATTTCACGCGAGCTGAGTACAAAATTTTTAGGATTCAGTATTTCGGTGGATTGAAATTCTTAATATTTTGAAAAACGTAAAAGTATGTTCCTGCTCAGGCATTCTAGCAAACTTTTTCGATGGTTTAGTATATGACCTTATTAATTTTGAGACAGTGAGACTAGAATTGCTCTTGCATACAGCATTAGTGATTACGAAAATATATTCGATTTGGCAATACCTTGAGCTCCTTCGTGGCTAAGCGGTTAGCGTAGGCGCCTTTGGCATGGGAGACCCGGGTTCGATTCCCTGTGGGAGCTCATGTGGTTCGGATTCCACATTAAATCAGTAGGTCCCGTCTCATAGCCTCGCTCCTGACAGGGACATTAAACTCAAAATCAACTCATCAACTTGGTGATTCCTTAGCGGTTGCCAAGGTTATTTTAATCTGGCGGAGTGGAAAAAGCCTCAATGAACTTATTGAAAACATATATAGGCCAATTGGATTAAGTATCAATCGTGGCCGTAATTAATTTTACTCAAAAGATAGTTGTAATTGTCCTCCTCATTAACTTACTAAAAGTTCCCACTGATCAACTTCTGCAAACCAACTTGAAAGAACAGAAAATTTCGTATCAAAGATTTTAGATTGTTTCAAAGACTTATCATTTTCCGGAAAATTGTCTACCTTATTGGCATGTTGAAATATGTTAGGATTGATGGTCATCATTCACCTACA
Organism: Thermobia domestica; assembly: GCF_964235325.1. NCBI lineage: Eukaryota > Metazoa > Arthropoda > Insecta > Zygentoma > Lepismatidae > Thermobia > Thermobia domestica. The sequence goes on from NC_137454.1 coordinate 95,542,119, forward strand.
AATGAGGTTTCTATTATGAAAGGAGGGGCCGCGGTGGCTCAGTGGTAGAGCGTTCATCTCTGGTGCGTGGGGTCCTTGGTTCGATCCCAGCTCACGCCAAGTGAACTTTGTGGTGGACAAACACCGTGTGCGTGGGTTTTCTGGGGGTTCTCCCATTTCCTCCCACTTTCTTGATTCCACTATTTCATTCGTTTCTCATCACCGTCTTCTTTAACCTATCCGGCATAATCGTGGGACGTAACACTGAAAGATTTTTTATTATGAAAGGTTACTTTTATTCTATTTCTTGTTTCGTAACGATCTGAGACATTTCTTCCCCCTCCGAACTACCTCTTAAAGCTGTATATTATTATTATTATTATTATTATTATTATTATTATTATTTAATGAGAACTCGAGTGTTATTTATTTCGTTCTTCAAAATGTTCGTATGGTCGTGTCAATAATATCATTGCTGTACCCATAGGAGCCATAACCCCTACTGAACCGATGGTGTGTTTTTAGAAAAAAGAAAACGGTCTCATATCTCAAAAATGGCACCAAGATGACCATTGATGATCACATTCGAATTAATATCGCAAGATTAAAAAAAAAAAAAAAAGTTCAAGTATGCTTCTCGCGAAATTATCCGAAGGACTTCATTGGTTCTGCCCCCCCTCAAAGATCTGAGTACGGCCATGGTTTATATAAAATAGTATCACTTCACTTTTCTTTCGTGTAACAATCGTTGACCGCGTGAAAATTTGAGATAAGTTTGCAATAAGATTAAGAAAATACTGTTGGGTCATTAATATTTATACTGCATTTTTTTTTCAAGATGGCGGACTTAGCACAAGCCGGATCAATGGAAACTTTTAGAATCCTAATAAGGAAGAAAATTATAACACTCGTATGAAGAAAAGAAAAAAAAATATATCTACTAGCATCACATAAGCGAATTTTAATTCCACTGGTCTACTAACGAGCCAGTGCGAATAATCAATTCTTGCCTGTAAAATGAGATGTTTAACGTCTCACGTTTATGTCCTTTAAGCTAAAGGAGACGGACGACTAATGAGAGTGAATGATTATGAAATTATATTTTTATGCTCTCTACCTGGAGTCGAACCCAAGACCACATGGACCAACGGTACACGCGCTAGATCTAGACGAGCGAGAAGGGCTCAACTGTGGACTGTACCAAGATGGTAAAAATCGAGATGGCAGCACTACTTTTCCAAGTTTTATAAACATGCTTGAATATGTATATGGAGTTCTTAACTGGTAATAAACGGGGAACATCTTAACAGGATTTATTCCCTGGTGATAACATTCTCTCTGCAGACTAGGTATGATTGAAAGAAAAAAAGTAAAGAAATCAACTTGAAAACATGAAATTCAAGAAAGTGAATAGCTACATCTGTCTGTCTGGGGCAAAAGGGTTCCATGAATGGCAGCAGTAAAGAAAAAATAATTAGATGTATTAAGTTAGGCTGGAGTAATTCCGGACGAATAGCTTCATAATTAAAAATTAAAATGCCGCTGTGTTAAGTGAAAATTTTCAACGAATGGGTCTCTTGTTTTGACAAGATTTGAGGGCTCGACTAACAAAATTAAACATTCACCATGTACAGACAACAGAGTGAAGCATGGAGAGAGCGGAGTATGGTGCAACATCGGGACGTATAGGGAAGTTACGTGGAAAAGATGTGCCTTAAGATAGATGGTTGTGGTGAAGAGTTTGAGATATATTCATTCAGAAGTAAATTGACACTTGAATATTTTTTAAACATCTTTATATATAAAATATATGAAATCTTGCGTTCAGCATTAACTTATTCCAACACTACACTATAAGAACTAACGGCACAATTATATGCTAAACCTCATTATAGCACACAAGACATTAGAAAAACACTAACAATAATACTTTCCAATCCTCTCAAATTCCAAATTGCGGTTTATGTAATATTGTTACAGAATTAACTTTTATTAATAAGATCTTTTTGTAATCAAGATAGCAGTACATGATTGAAGAATACTTTATACCTATAGCGGAAAACTATAGTTATTTTTGCCTAATATGAATCATTCGGTATTTTAGTAAAATCCTACACTCGACCAACTTGGGTGAATAGTTCTAAAATTTAACTTCTAAACACATTTGACGAATTTCATAAATTCTTTATTTGGGTACAACAAAGCAATGTAACTAGGTATCGATTTTAGGAAAATCGTATAATCATCTTTGGGAACGCGAGAAACAAAGAAAAGAAAGAACAAAAAACTGTCCTGAAAGGTGTAATCAAATTTGACAAAAGTCCATTTTCGATTCGTAGGTTGAGTTGAGTTGATTTTAGTTTAGCGTCCCTTTCAGCAGCGAGGCTATATGAGACGTGGACCTACTGATTAACGTGGAATCCGAACCACATGAGCTCCCGCCGGGAATCGAACCCGGGACTCCCACGCCAAAGGCGCGTACGCTAACCGCTTAGCCACGAGGGAGCTCTCGATTCGTAGGAAATAACGGTTTAGCTAGATCACGATTTCATTTAGGACCGTCTATACAAAATATCTTTTCGGATACACCAAATTGTCAGGCGCATAATTTGCTGAAAACCCGTTTTTTAGTACACGAAAACAATTTAGCTATGTCTCAATTTCGGAATAGCTCATTTTGAGGTTTCAGTGATAAACAACATAATTCCGGGTACACCTCGATGTACTTTCAAAATCAGGAGTTAAAATTTTCTGTGGCTGGAAACTGTTACCAGACAAGCGTAAACTATCTTAAGATAAACTTTGGTACACCACTAATATATCCTAGAAGTATCCTAAATATATCTAATAAACAAAGCCTGTCATTAAAAAATATCTCATTCTACCTTTAAAAAAAAAAAAAATCTTTTCACTTACAGAAGAAGGACTACTGTAAACCTCAACTGTACTTCCCCTAATTATCCAACTGAAACTTTATCTAGTGCATTGTGTAGGGCAAAGACGAGGCTTTAAGATACTAGTACGTTTGTCTTGATGTAGCCAACAAGAGGGACGAAAGGGATTTTTCCCTAAAATAGGAAATTAAAATTTTCTATGGTTCGAAACATTGCTACCAGACAGAATCACACTACCTTAAAATAAATTTTGGTATACCACTAATACATCACAGAAGTATCATGTCGACGTCTAAGAAGTGAAACTTGTAATTAAAAAAATAGTTTATGGTACAAGAAAAGTGAAAAAAAATCAAGGTTTAGAACTTAAATTCGAATTTTCCGTACGCCCCCTAATTACCTACTTGTAACGATTTGTACTTGCTTTTGTTCAGTAAGGACTGATGTTTAACTGGTGTAAGTTGACTTGAGTTCGTACGTATAGGTACGAATTTATAAGCATAAATTTCGAAAATTTAGATTTTTTTTACCGAAAAATAGGAAGTTTTTAATTTCCTTAGTTGGCAACACTGATTTTGAATTCAAATTGATCTAAAAAAAAAAAAATAGGTATCCATATGGGGCATATACTTGACAAGTCCTACGTAGATCTCTAAAACGAAGAAAGATATACTGAGAAAACTAAAAAAAGAAAATTGGAAATTCGAAAATTCTCGAAGTTTTGACTTTTGCCTCAAATTTGAGAGGATAATTGGACATTCAGGAAGAAAATTACCATAAGGAGAAACTATGGTCCAACCATACTTGGCGTAGAAAAAGTCATCCCGTTATTTTAACACTCGCCCAGCGAAGATATTAGAAATAACGTATCCGACGAACATTGGATCATTTTTGACCCATCAATATATTAATTGTTCTTTAATTAGTGTTCACATAGGAAAGGATTAGGTAAGTGTCACCACCGTTGGTGACATTTTGGCCACTCGGTCTCGAAAGGGTTAATGAAATGTGATGGTAACCAGGTTTTGCATTCGAGAAGAAAGTTTTATTAGGTATCAATTAGAGGAAACCTAAAAGTACTTACTGAGGCGCCTAAATGTAGTCTTGAAAATGGCCTTTACGATTTTCATGACATTGGATGAAAGAATTATTCAAGCGATTTTTGAAAGTATATTAGGAAAATTTGTGAAAAAAAGTTTTCGAGGGTGCATAAACTACCATCTGCAACGATTTTGATGAAATCCAGTAAAAACCTGTTTTCGGATAGAAGACACGATTTAGTAACGCTTTGATTTTGGGTAAACTTATTTAGAGACATCTATGGAAAATTCGGGGCGCACACCGAGTTTACTTAAATATAAATTAACGTTGTTGGTTCTAGCCATGTGTTGAAAGTCAAAGTTTATTTATCTGAGTGACGCATCGTGACGTTTGAAGAAAAGCTGAGATTTATTTCGCTGACTATTCCTGTCAATATTGACGAACATGTTACTCTGGTATTATTTCTTGAATAAGCAACAATTCAACACCGAAGACTAGGATTTTCGGTGCCATGTAACCACTCACGCATACACGATCCGTTGTCTTTGCAAGTCAATACATAATACTTTCACACTAACCAGCTCTGGTTGCTCTCTGCTGTGAACCCGTATTGCTCCCTGGTGTTCGAAATCGTTACCGTGAATGTGAAATGACTTTCTGTAGTAGAAGGAATACAGTTGAAATACAAGGTATTCTTGTCTTTCCAACTGAAGATGTTAGTAATATAATTAAGGGAGTAGGCAGAGCATTGGGCACAAGTGCTAATTATATGCTACATGTATGCCACAAGCTCAAGAAATCTAGTCAACCAGAACAATATATTATAGTCAAATTTATTAGATCAGATAAGGATTAATTTATTGCAAAAAGAAAAGTTTGAAGAAATCCAGGACTCCTAGCTGTCCTGTTTTCCTATTTTTCCTATATTTTGGAAATTTGTGTATATTAGTCCTATATATGTTCTATATTTTAATCTTGTCCTTTATTTCCTATATTTTTCAGTGATTGAATTATCAAAAATACAAGCTAAGGGCGTTCCAGTGATGTAAACTGCTACATATTAGCAATGTGCTAAATGTGTCTTAGCATTTTTTCTGAGGGATTAGTCATTAATCTTCACTATTATTTATTTATTTATTTTGCTTTTTTCCTATCTTCCTATATCCACTCTTTTTTTTTCCTTTTATTCTTTCTTTGTTTCCTATGTGCTTATTCTCCAATGAAGCTTAAGCTGAGGAACCTTGCCATGCTCCAGTTTCTTATAACACAAGCTGTGTTAGCATTTTCTTTCAGCATTGTGTGCAGCAGTATTGGCTAAGCATTGAGGTGTGTTGTATTCACCAGCCTTACAATATTGCTGTACGTAATATGCAGGGTTATCACGCGTCCTGGAAACAGAAAAATGATGAAAATTGCTCTAGAATTGTCTCTCTGTGACAGGATATTTCTTTAATTTCCTTCCCGAGCAAAATCAAATTTCATTACAGTCAGAACACTACAAGAGAATCCGCCAGAACTTGAGATTTCCTGTTACACTTGCATACCTACATTTTCTTATTAGTGTAGGCACTTTATTTGATAAATTCCTTGTAATTATGCAAAAACAGGAACCACTTACCTACATTTTGCATGACGAATTAGTTGAGCTACTTGAAAGGATAATGGCAGAGTTTTAGTATTTGATCTGTACAATGAAAAAACTAGATCAGATCTTCTGAATATAAAAGTGAAAGATGAAATAATCTACTGCCAGGTAACAAAATTGATGTCGGTGAAGGCGCACCGTTCGCATCGAAAGAAGTCGGTAAAGTGCAACAACGGTTATTTACATTAAATGCAAAGGAATTCTTCATAATAGTAACAACTTTCAACAAAGGTTGCCGCTAAACAACCTGATTAAATCATAGCCAGATTTTGCATCCTGCTGTTAGACATGCAAAGGAAGAGCAAGATAAGATATTGTCATCTTAGAAACGATTAGCGTCTTGTGTACCTTAGGTGTTGACCAGTCAGGAAATTTGTCAAAGCCGTAGATGAGTAGCGAATTTATATGATTGATCAGAGCATACACGATGACTTTTTTTGTTGATTGTAGTGTTGACTGTATTGGAACAAAGTAATACTGCTGGAAAATAATACAAGGAAGCCAAAGTATCTAACAATTACTAAACTTGTGAAAGTATGAATGATTAAAGACGCAATGGGTAAAAATGTAAATGAAGTTAATATCACTAAAGAAATGTTAATGTACTACAAAGAAGCACATAAAAACTATCGTGAATATACGGACACAGGAAAAGAAAACTTAGAACAGCAAGAAAGTGAGCATAAGATCACAGCAAAAAAGACAAAATTGAGTGCCAAAAAAGAAGTGGAGGAAAAGATGTGTCTTGAAGTTCATGAAGCTGGAAAATTAATTTCAGAGGGAAACATTCGCCTTCAAAAAGCAATAAAGCATCAGCTCATGGATGGCGTGTCAGCTGCACAAGCCCTGATTGAGGCTCGAACCAAAAGACTTAAAAATGCCACAACAAAGAACAAAGATGTCACAAAAGTAACACGTGTACTAGTTCATTATTGTACCTTTAAAATGTAAAACTGTATAATAGTGGTGGATCGAGGGAAAGGCATGGGCAACTCGGACCACAAGATTATTTTCTTTTAATCAGTAAATCAAGTCATTTATTTCAATCAGTTTAAAAAAAAAAAAAAAAAAAAACAATATAGCAGGTCTACTAAGTTTAAAAAGTAAAAAAAAAAAAAAAAAAAAAAAAGGTTATATGAGCCGTCCAATTCCAAAACGTCTCTCGTCGATTTTTCTGGATTTTTTTTCGTGATATTTGCTTTGCTAATACCTAATTTCAGCTGATTTACGTCATTTAATGGTTCAGGTATTTATTTTAGAGTTTACAAAACGTATTTTACTCGTTCTCAGATGTACTCATTAAGATGATGATAAAGAAAAACAAGATTTCCCGAAAGGTATGTAAAATGGACAAGAGAGGTTTTGGAAACAAGCAACACTCTTATTCTGCATTAATCTAAATATTGTTTTCAGTTGCCTGTTGGGGTGAAGGGTGGCCTTTTCTTAATACATTTATATTTTTTCTGTACTTCAGAGCATAATATTCCATTGTATAAACCAATCTGTCCTATATTTTTCCAATGTCCTGCTGGGAGACCTGGAAATCTCAGTTGTAAGGATCTGGATTTATCAGTGGGTGGAACTATTTAGGTTAATCAGAGTATAACATTACACCGTAGTAAGTCTTTAGCGAGGCCAGGAAAATTGAGAGAAAAAATTTTTGCCTTCCTCTGGAATGTTATGCAGATAATCTCGAATTGAGAAAAAAAAAAAAAAAAAAAAAAAAAAAAAAAAAACATGATTTGGATATTATAGTTATCTAAGCATGTTTTCGAAGTAAAACCTTTAGAAAAAAAATTACCACTCCTTGTAAGTTCTGACGTTTGTGATACTATAACATCCTTAGTTTGCAACACTAAGTAAGAAATGTATGTTAAGTTTTCGTTTGACATGTTAATTTGAAATATGTAATAAGCTGACGTACTGCCATGTGAAAAAAAAAAAAAAACTTTATATTGGGTTGCTAAGACTTTGTTGGGTGTTTCTGTTTAATACGTGCGAAGATGTCCCCCCTCCTTATAGTTGCTTCGTGTGCTTCGTGCAAAGTTTCGCTTTTCTCCGTCATCAGAGTTGGACATTATAAATAATGCACCTTATATACTCCAATACGGGAAATTCTTACTTGCGTGTAAACTTTATAAAACTATCTAATCATTTTTATGAAACTTTTTTAAAGCCATATACAGAAATGAAAAAGCGATTTCAGTGGCGAATTAAGAAATAACTCAGGACAGCAACACTTACAAGAGAACTTTTTCTGGTGTCACACGAAATGTGGAACGAGACTATGGTCAATCGATTTGTGTTAGTGAATAAAAAAATCCATAAGCGGGAAAAACCCTCGATCGCAACCGTTCCGTACTTATGAAGGGGGAGTAGGGACACTGGCAACACAACACGTTGTGGATAATGAGATGAAATATGGAGCGAGTTCGATGAAAATATGCGTAGAAGCACAACATATACTACAATGTGACATTATATTCGACATTACTTTTACAAGTGAGGGCAGAGGCGTAGCACATAACGACAGAGGGGGCGGGTAAGCGCAAGTAAAAATGGTAATATAATTGAGGAAAACGGAGAAGCAAGACGTCAGGGAATGGTACAGTAATAATACATGGTCAAGTAATCAATCACCAACTATAGGCAGCCTGTGGACGACACCGTAAAGCAGAAATGGAAGAAAGAGAGGTGTGGAGGGGATTGTCCGTAGGGTCCGGACCCCTCTTCTCGTAACGTCCGATGTGTATAGACTGTTGTATACATGTAGACATTCATTTTCATATGTTTATGATAATGATGATGACATAAAAGTAAGACAAAAATATACGCCCCTGTGTGAATGCACTGCAAAGTCCAATACACCACTATACATTGAAAGATCAGTTCAGGGAGGTGGGGGCCGTTGCCTTCTTGCCTTTCTACTCTCCACCCATGTACTTGACCATGTCCATGATATATTACTATGCTATTCCCCTCAAGTCCGGCTCGTGCATGTCCATACCTTCTATGGAACTTTTCCCCTACGCTATACTCCACGCTACCCACCCTCCTCTATCGTTACATGCTACGCCTCTGCCCTCACCTATCAGAGTATTGTCGAATGTAATGTCACATTGTAGTATATGTTTAACTGCGCTTCTATGCATATTTTCATCGAACTCGCGCCATATTTGTTGGCAGTACCCTACTCTTCCCCCCATAAGTACGGAACGGTTGCGATTGAGGTTTTTTCCCGCCTAGGATTTTCTTGTTGACTAACACAAATCGATTGATCATAGTCTCGTTCCACATTTCGTGTGACACCAAAAAAAAGTTCCCTTGTTAGATCGAAAAAATTTCTAGAAAGAAAAAGTTATCCCTGCCAGGGATGAAAATTTTCTTTTCCAGGAGGAAATCCCTGGCTTCCCCCCCCCTCCCCCAAGTCAATTCGCACACTGCATTCAATGAATCAATCTATTCCTTGTGTAATAACACAAACACAATTGAAGGGTAAGGGAAAAAAAGGGAATGTCACAAAACTGCATTTTCGAGAAAACCGTGTTTTAATATTGAAAGGCTGTACAAAATGAATAGGGTTAGTCAAATATGTTGCCCCGTTTTACACGGACATTTCTACATCTACGCATGTATGCATATGCAGTCAAATAGTACCAAGAGTCACCAACAGATAGGACAAGGCACCCGATAAAGCACACATATGGACATTCCTTGCTTTTCCCCTTGCCCTTCAATTGTAATATGTAATAAAAAAGCAAAGTAAAGTCAGGTATATAAATAAAATTCAAAATACATATTAGTTTAGATTCTTTATTTACCCTTTACATAATACGAAAGTTACAAATTTTATCACGTAGTTATAGAAAAAAAAAATAACATGATCACAAAATCTTTCCTTAGTACATTATAAAAGTTGGTCCCACGTTTTATCTTATCTTACAAATTAATTCCAGTCACTTAATGCAGCTATTCTAAGCTAACCGAGTCTTTTAATTTTTCCTTAATTTGCATATAAAAGATTTTTCTTTCTTCAAGAGATGGATGGTATTGTATTACATAAAATTTTACTGCTGCATATGTGAAAAAACAAGCGGATCAACTTGTATTACTAATGTTTACAGTGTTCACAAATGGACTGTGTTGCTTATGCAAATATGCAGCTAGCTGTTACATTGTATATTGTATTTTTAAGAGGAATACAAAAAATGAACACAAAATTGGTGCGCAAAAGATGAGACAGCAACTAATATTTCTCGGATATAAAGGCACGATGATTTGTCAATAGAATTAATGATCCTTCAACACCACTGTTCGATATATGAGTATTTCTAGTTTAATGTATGGGTCAAGTATGACGTACTTCTTCCAATACTTCCGGTATTATTTGTTTTCAGCAGTTCCTAACGAAACATACAACATACAGAAGATTACAATGGTTATGTTATAACCATTATAGTGAAAGAGGAAACTGTAATGTTTGTTTAAATTTCCACAAGAAACTAAAGAATAAATGGATCAAAGATAATCAGAATAATAAATGTATCTACACGAGAAGAAATGTGGGAATATATGCAAGACGTTACTTTCTTTACCTAGCAGCCATGTCGTTTGAGCTGTATCGGAAGTCCCTCGTCCATACGACGAATGTACCATTCATATTTATTGTCCTGCCTTTTATCATCGTTTTGCAGTCACCTCTTTAAGAAATTGTCTCACAAGAACATTGGTCAATTCAGGAGCATCCTGTTGTATGAAATGGTTTGCACCTTTCACTATATCTGTTGACAAATTATCTACATATTTTCTTGACAGATAAAGTAAGGCATGGTGAAGAAAATCGTCCTTCTCTCCGAAGAGTAATAGCACTGGCACTTGGTTGCGAGTTCGAGGTTGTTTGTTGCTGCGTTTTGGTGGGGGACTTGTCAATGGCAGCGCTCTTAGGTAGTTTAGCGGTGGAGTAAAAGCACCTAAAGAAAAAAAAATGCAATCAGCCTCCCTGTGTATATCTATCTATCTATCTATCTATCTATCTATCTATCTATCTATCTATCTATCTATCTATCTATCTATCTATCTATCTATATATATATATATATATATATATATATATATATATATATATATATATAGAGAGAGAGAGAGAGAGAGAGAGAGAGAGAGAAAAGAGACAACGTAAATCCGGAATCCGGTGCCATAGGCCAACTTCGTTATGAGTAAAGATAAGAAAAAATGGTAACAGAGCAAAGTTGTTGGAAATGGGTGATTTTCAATTTAAAATGGTGGAATTTTTGAAATCGCTCCACATTGGTAAGCACCTCATATTAAATGAATAATAATATTAATAAAAACTGACAGTTCAGCAGGCTGCTCCTTTGGGCTTTCAATATACTAACAATACACCACTATTGAAAAAAGCATTCGAGGTGTTCCGGGTTGATTCACACAATAATGCACACGTTCCTCGTGTCACTTTTCCGAGCCCTAACATCCCGTTCGAACAGCTTGCTAAACTTACCTTACCAGTATGTGAAAAACGGCTGGTGCGACTGGAAAAAGATTGAAAATCATCTATTTCCAACGCTTTTCCTCTTTCCAGTTTTCCGTATCTGTACGCACAATGGAGTTGACTTACAACCCCCAGTTTTTGATACACCCGGTATATGTATATACAGGATGGATTATTTATCTTCATACACCTTGTAAGTTCATAGGACTAATACGCACAAAAAAAAAAAAAAAAAAAAAAAAAGCATGCAAATATCATTGTACTTTTCCCAATACAACTCAATCTGACATAAAGTTTTTTTTATTTTTATGACACATCATCACATTTGTTATTCGGTGTTGCAAACTAAGGATGCTACTGTACGACAAACATCTAACTTTCTACAACAATAATAACCCAGGTGAGACAGACGAGTCAATGCCCATATAAAGTACTTCAGTGTCTACAGAATTCTGTAATACTCTACTCTAATCATGATACGATGGATTTCGAATGAATAGGAACAAAGTTACAAGGAATTAAAAATTTGACTTTTCTCAAGAGCCTTTATTTAAAAAAAAAAAAAAAAAAAAAAAAAAAAAAAAAAAAAAAAAAAAAAAAAGATAAGTACGTCATCTAATCAAAGAAATAATGTTCCATATAAATAAAGATTATAATGCCGTTTATAGCAATTTGATATTTGAAACTGTTCTGAAGTTATAGTAAACACTTAAGGTTTGCAACACTGCTTCGAATTATGTAATTCCGATAGCTTGTTGCAATTACACCTGTCAAAAACTAATGTTGAGTTGTGTTATAGAAGCAAAGGAAAGCAACAACCTTTTTAAAAAGATTTCCCAAATACGCAATTTTAAGCAATACCAGTTTTACCAGTTTTTTCGTATCTTTGAAACGGTTTGAAGTACCAATTTGCCGTAAACAGCATTATGATCTTATGTCTACTCAAAATCACCTACGTAAATTGGATGCAATACTTTTTTCTTTCTTTCTTTCTTTCTTTTTTTTTTTTTAAAAAAAAGAAAGTTAAATTTTCAATTCCTTGTAACTTTGTTTCTACTTGTTCGAAATACGTTATATGATGGCTGTAATATTCAACCCTAAGGTCGTCTCACATACATTATTACTGTTTTAGAAGCCTCCAAAATTTGATTAGTTTTCGATGTTTGAGACACAGTACTGTCCTTAGTTTGTAACACTGCATAACAAGTGTAGTACTGTAAGTTTCGTTTAACATGAACATTTGAAAAACGTAATAACCTGATGTAGTTTGTCAACACTGTTAATCTGGTTGTATTGTAGTGTATGTCAATGTTCCGCTGCTGATATTTGCGTGATACGACATTTCAGTGTTTTGTATCTATAGCTAAATATTTTGGACCAAAAAAGAAATTTGATATAAAAAATAAATTATGTTGAAATACGAAATTTGTGAAAGGGCATATCTGGTTGAAATGATGTTAACAGTCTTTGCGGGAGATGGCTGAAATTCAGTTCAAATGTAGAAGAATCTATGTAGATTCTATGCTCCAAAAGCAAATTGTCCCTAAAATGGATGGAACATAGACGGCAATAACTTTTTGCTAAAAAAAACGTACTCTTTTAGATAATTTTGGGGTAACTTTTTAATAGCTAATAGTTTCGTTTTAGTTCAGTTCACTACAGTATTTCTTGATTCATTCTATTTATTTAAACTTATCAAGCGAGCGTATTTGATTCGGATCCTTCGTTAAACTGTAGATCCGTATTTCCTATAGCCGAGATGATGAAGAGAGACGCAAAATTCTAAACGAACACACAAATTTTCGAGGCCTCTCTTGGTCAAGTTGCACTTTTCCTCTAATCCTAGTTTACACTCTCTACAGTAACATACTATTTTCTTTCTTCTTTATCTTACAACCCTATTTCCATATGAATTTTGCACCTCGTTTTCCAGTCAATCATTCAGTAGGCGAAGAAAATTGAATGACAGTTTGGAATGCTCTATCTTTATTTCTAATTCTGGAAGATTTGAGAACGGCCTAGTTGAAAGAACAAATTACGTATTTAATACTTTGTTTACATGAACTCGAGTTAACCATACCATTAACTTATGTTTTATTTTTCACGTGACCGTTCAACTGCCAAAACCATCTTAAGACTGAAAGAAACATTAAATAAGGAAAATGAAGCATGTAATTACATAAAGGAGTATGAAAATATTCACGACTGTTATTCTGCTATATTAATAACTTCCAGATCTGATTCTTTCGTATTCTTAAATGTTACGTTTAAATCAAACACATAATAGTTATTAATTTGGGAAACATCAGAACATATAGTTCGTTGAATTTCTCACCTCACTGATCCCAAATCAACTAGTCGAACTTTCATTTTGTCATGAAAAAAAAAAAAAAAAAAAAAAAAAAACTCACGCTACAAACTGGAAATATCACTTTCAATTTTTTTTTTTTTACTTTTACGAGTAAGTCTCAGTATTATATATCCAATATACATGGTGAAAAAAATGTGAATTTTAATCATAGATGGATTAAAATTGGTGTAAGGCCATGGGAACAATCAATGTGTAACATAGCTTCCGCGACAAGAATAAAAAGTAATCAAATGATAAAAGATAATTTCATTATCCACTTGAACTAAGAGAGAAAAGTAGTTTGAACTCTACTTATGTTCATCATTTTTTATTCAAGCATTCATAACGACACCAGGAAAACAACAGAACATTCTGTATAAAAAAAAAAAAAAAAAAAAAAAAAAAAACCCGCAGCTTTTTACGTACCTTTTTGCCCAAACGTATATTTATACGCTTCAATATCTTCATCTGTCACTCTACTAGATGTTTTGTGCCGCCGTAGTACGATGTCAAAGATCTGATAATCATTGCACTTCAAAACCAGTTCAGGAAGATATGGCAGTCGTAGGAAAAACACGTACCTATCGGGAAAAGAATCTATAAGACTTGACCATTTGACAACAGTAAATTAACAAGACCCTTAGCATGAATAAATTAATGATTCCTATGATTATAAACTTAAGTTGAATACAGAAAATATTACTTGTCGTAAACAGTATATTAAAATTGGATTATGCGTTAACGTATTTCACAGCATTAATTATGCAAGCAAACATAACAGTTTTTACACAGTCCGTATATGTATGTATATACATCCGGACCATTTCATTTTCTGAACAGTAGAAAACCAATTTCAGCATTTACGAGTATCTCATATACAGTATACGTATCTGGTAAATGATATGTATTGCATACACTCGAAGAATTTTCAAATTGTATTAAATATAGGTTAACCAGATTTACTAATAATGTATCAACTAAAAATTACTCATATCCACCTTATAGTACTGGAAAATGTATGTAATTCATGCACGTTCAATTATAATTACAAGGATTCTTATCAGAAAGTTACTTGAAATACACTCTTTCTGTGGTTTAACTAACAATTCTGGACTTCCATGATGTAAGAAAATTTAGGTGAAATGATTCAAAGTCAGTAATATATTTCTATACGCTTACTTGCCAGGTTATGGTAGCAGAATCCCTCACACACATCTTGGAAGGTTTGAAGCATACATTTTTCAATCGAGCAAGTATGAGTTCGAGTGTCATGTTCTAAACCGCACTCTACGTTGCGTTGTTTTTGAATTACAGCCCTCTGAAGCTCATTTTTCCCACGCTTTCAGCACCTTATATCGCCGAAACTATCCCTCACTGACCAAAGTTCCAGAAGACTTGTTTTGTTTGTTTCGGTATCAGGAATTAGCTTCCGAAGTTTGTTCAAATAGTTTCTTACCACCCTGTTATATATATATATATATATATATATATATATATATATATATATATATATATATATATATATATATATATATATATATATATATATATATATATATATATATATATTCAATAGTAAATCGTTTTCCATAATAGTGAAAATATGTTGAACGTAATAATAATCACATATATATTGAAAATAAGTGTAAAAAATAATATAATTAACATTTTATGTTTTTCGTATCACATCCACTGAAAGAGTGCAACAACTCTGAAATCTTCTAAAATCTGTTCACTTATTCAGAACACTGTAACTAGTATTTAAAGCCATCTTCATCGGTATTTTTCTTAGTCGGCTGGTACCCTGAGTTGGAAAATTTTGAAAAATTTAAACGGATTAAAATTAAGAATTATAGATACGTAAAATAAATTTTAAAAAAATAATTTTTGAGTTCATACGCGAGGGGGGGGGGGGGTTGTACAGAGAATTAACCGTCATTACAAGGGGTTCGAGACATCGAAAAGATTGGAAAATACTGATTTATAAGATATTCAATCTATAATCTTACTCAAAATTCGTACTATGACGAATCTGATTAATAGCTAGCTAGTGAGAAAACTTATAGCTAAACTCTTTATATTCGATTCTGCTACTTTTACATTTCCATATTCACGTTCGTCTTCATTCAAGAAGCTTGCGAATTATTACTATTTAAAAAAAAGTACTCAGACTACAAAGAAATTAATAATAATAAAGGAAAATATTCTAACGGTGTTGAATACCTGTAGCATTTTTAGCCTATTTTTTTTTTTTTTTATTTGTGAAATTCTTTTTCTGTTTTCTTTGAAATGAACTGACATTTACTTTTTTGATTTCTCTTGATTTTTCTTCAAATCTATTTAAATGTCTCGCACTTTGTGAAAATTAGATTTTGTTACGAGTAATATTTAATAATCGAATTTAATTTAAGTAATATTAAATTTACATACGAGTTCTGTAAATAAAGTACTGGTAACATGATTAGTACAGACACGTTATGAATGAGTCAAGCATAACCTTTTCCCTCTAGCATTTCCAGCACCATTTGTTTCCGGTGAGTTCAAAAGACATCAGTCACATATGGGATTTGCAATGGTTATGTTTCGTGATGATCCAAATATTATAATGTAAGAGAGAATTACATTTTTTTGTGTAAATTTAAAGAGCAAATGGACCAAAACTAAGGAAGGTAAGGAAATGTGGAACACACACTGAGCTATGATTTCTTCACCTAGCACACCAATTGTTTGGAACCGAAAATGATACTTTTGGGATCTTGCACTTAGGTTTATTTGGAAGTGATGAAACTACTTGACTTGTCCAATGACTATACAATGACAATGACCTGCTTTCGATACAATTTTTTTCATTGTTCTACACTATTTTTTAAATCTGTGGTAGTTATCTTTGCCACTGGCAAAGGTGGATTTTATTGATCTCAATGATGGACTACCCTACAGTGTGTTACTGAGGATGGAATATCTAAAAACTTGTCTTGGAGATTTTTTTTTTTTTTTTTTTTTCAACTGTGGATATAGATCAAAATCGTATGTGTTCACATCTGGCAGGTTGGATATTCCAGTATCACTTGGTTAACAACAGGATTTCTGAAAAAAAAAAAAAAAAAAAAAAAAGGAATATTTGAATTTTACGTCTCACGTTTATGCCGGCTAGGTTAAAGGAGAGGGTAATGATGAGAAATGAATGAAACGGTGGAATGAAGAAAGTGGGAGAAAACAGGAAAACCCCGAAGAAACCCACGAACACGGTGGGTTTTTGTAGTCCAAGTGAAAACGAGCGTTGCCCTTTCTCCTTCAGGATATGCCACAAACTTTGAGACTAAATCTAGTTTCTGCGGATACCTCCCTGACAGTGCAATGACGCTTAATTTCAAGATGATCTCACATTAACTTCACCTGTTTCTCAGTAATGGACGGACGACCACTACGGATCCAATTTGCTGAATCCTCCCAGTCTTAACGAAACCAATTGACTCATTACACAGCCTTCTCATACGGAGGAGCATGGCCGCCACATGCTTCGGAACGCTTGCGTGCATCTTTGCTACAGATTACTTGTATTTTCCATCAAGTAAGCTCTTCAAATTTTATAATGCACTTTAGGGCACTTCACACAACATAGCCACTTGAACTACGACAGCACCACAGTCACTCGCTTTAACGATGCTATCTCTACAATGCTATCTCTACATCTCTACAATGGTACGAATAACCTATTTACAGGTACTTCGACCTTTCTTTTTGGTTTGGTTTAATTCGAATCTAACGTCCTCATCAGCATAAGACGTGGTCGTACAGCTTAATGTGGGACAATCCTAACCACATGAGCTTTCCCCGGAAATCGAACCCGGATCTTCTGCATCCAAGGCGCGTGCGCTGATTATACAGCCACAAGCGAGCTCTACTGGTCCTTCGTGCCTACAATCTTGTGATTGCTTGCCTTGCGACAATGTTGCCAGTACTTTATTTACAATCTTCATATAATGCAAATTTAGTCTGAAAAACTAAGGAACATTTAATTTGACTTAAACAAGAAACCAGTAAAATCGAGTGACTAAAATATTAGTTCATTTCAAAGAAAACGAAAATAATATCTCATTTAAATCAATCGGCTAAGAAAATAAAGATCGCTTAGGTAGATAACACCGTTAAACAATCATCCCAAGGCAAGAATTTAAGTCATCTTACCATGCTTTTAGAAACTGAATAAATGATGATGAAACCAGTTTCATATAAGCTTTAGGATATGGTGCTGCCATTACAACACACGATTCCACTAATTCTGGATATTTGCTTAATACTCGCCAACAAATTACTCCTCCCCAATCGTGGCCTAATAGAATACATCGATCACGACCTGAAAGAAACCAGAATGTCTACATATAGGATGATACAATGCAAGTAACAATATTGAACTGAAAATATTGCAATATTGGACGAAGAATGTCAACCTTTTAGCTTTTAACTCTTCGTACACCAAGGGAAAGTTAAGAAAAAGTCCACACTCCTTAGTATTGTGTCAGAACTCAGGTTTTGTGTCAAGAATATAGTAAATTTTATTTTCTGCCGTTCAATATTTTATTTCTTTAAAAATAACTTTTTTTTTACAAGGTTTTCGCAGTGGACATAAAGTGTCCCTTCCATGGTGTAACTTTTTTAAAAAATAACCTTTTTTTCTACTAGGTTTTCGCAGTATACATAACGTGTAAGTTTTTTAAAAGTAACTTTTTTTTTTTACAAGGTTTTTCGCAGTAGACTTAAAGTGTTTCTCGCATGGTATAACTTTTCATCATGATGTGCATAAAATTATTTCCATTTTAGTTGTGTATAGATGGTGGTGTTTGTCAATACAATACACTCGCCATTTTTAGTGGAAATAATGAGTGAATTAGATTGATTTGATTTTTGGCTTACTATTTCTTTCAGAAGCGAGGCTTACCGTGGGATCCGAACCACATAAGCTCCCGCCAGAAACCGAACCTGGGTCTCCCACACCAAAGGCACGTAAGTATAGGTGGTAAAACTAGTCGCGCATATTTAATGAGCCAGTTAGTCCTTTAATATAAAGAAAGCAATTAATAATAAAGAATGGAAAACACGGAACTATTTTTAGACGGTACCATCTGTTTATTATAAAACCGTTATCGAAAATGCGGTCAAACGGAACAGTGTAACATATTCACAAGGCATAACAGTAAGTATCGCCAGACAGAGAACAAAAGGATCAGGGGAAATGTAGGTTACGAGAATTGAATTAGATTCAGCTCTGTGGAATGGGGTATCACGTGATTGAATAAGCATATTTAAAAAGCCGATGTTTTAGTATAAGATGTATTAATGAGAAGATTGTATAGATTGATGATTGGATAGATTGAATGATTGTATAGATCGAGTTTAACACGGATTCAGCGAAACCTTTGAATGTTAGTACGAAAGGTGAAACTGATCTCACAGCGTCTTCATCTTTGCCGGGGACAGAGTTCTCACCATTGCCAGAGGTGAGCCCGCAATCTCCGCCAGATACTCCTGCCTATTGCATCAAATTTGACGACAGTTGAATCGAGGTCTGAGAGGTACTGCAGATGATATGTCAAATCATAATTAATAAAATTGAAACCAAAAAAGACAATTTGATATAGATATTGCATAGTATAAACAAAAGTGTGGAAAGTGAGGCAAGATATTAGTTTTGTTTGGTAAGTGTAGACATAGATAGATGGTCAATGTAGTAACAAAAAATTGAAAGAGAAAGTAGCTATCAAAATTTTGCAGTTCTTTATAGCTTGTTGATATGCTAACGTTTAAAACGCCAAAAATATCATACTTTTAAAAGTGCTTACGATGGTGTTGTATGCTTCATTGTTGCTCGTTGAAATAGTAACGACTAGCATTACATATAAGCTTCCTTTGTGATGTTATGGAACTTTACTGAACGTTTTCGAGATCTTGTGTGGGACTTTGAATATACACCGACGTTAGTAAAATATTACTGGAGAAAGACTATGGGAAATACGTGGACATGTGATGAATGAGTATTTTTTCATTTCAATTGACTGATTTCCGTTTATTATTATTAATCAAGTAGTAAGCATGTATTGTGATGAGAATTGTGGACAAAACATTAGTGAAGTTGTGTGTTAGATACAATAACTTTATATTTACGATCAAATGGAATAAGTGGTATGGAGCATAATCCTTGAACTTTCCTTGAAAAACACTTGTTGAGTGATAAGACTTTAATAGAACTCTTTGAAATCTTTCATGAACGGCATGATGAAATTTCAAATCACAAACTTTATATTAAAAACTGGTGAATGTTTAAAAAAATATTGAATTTATTGGACAACTTATTCAGTTGTCATGGAGCGTTAGTATGAAACTTCAGTTTGCCATAAAATGCACGAGGGCGAGTCAAAAATTATCTACACTTTTGTCGTAACTTTTCTTACATTGCCCACTCTGTCTTCTGTCCTCGCATATTTTATTGTTATACTGTTGTGGTAATGCTGTGAAAGTGTGATCTTAATTCCTACATTTTTCTTCCTTCTGTTGCAGATATATCATGGCTACTCTATTAGAAGTTTGCACCAAAGAGGAACAACGAGCAGTGATCCGATTCCTCTGGTCGGAGGGTGTCAAAGGGTCAGACATTCATCGCAGACTATCATCACAATATGGGAGAAATGCACTATCACGTAAAACTGTGTTTTTGTGGCTCGAGAAGTTTAAAAGTGGTCGAACAAGTATAACGCATGAACAGGGAGCAGGACGGCCATCAACCTCCACTACAGATGACAACATTCAGAAAGCTCGAGAGATTTGTTCTGGCGAATAGGCGAATCACTATCGATGAGGTAGCAGCTTCTTTGAACATCAGTCATGGCTCTGCCCATCAAATCATCCACGACGAGCTCGGTTTTCATAAAGTCTGTGCACGGTGGGTACCAAGAAAGCTTACTGCATAACAGAAGCTCACTCGTGTTAGAGTCTGTCAACGCTTACTCACTTGCTTCAACAACGAAGGTGGTGCATTTTTAAGCAGAATAGTCACCGGCGATGAAACATGGGTTCATCACTATGAGCCAGAATGAAACCAGAGTATGCAGTGGAAACACCCTGGATCTCCGACGAAGAAAAAAATCAAGACTGAGCCATCTGTAGGAAAGATTATGTTAACTGTGTTTTGGGACTCACAGGGGCTCATAATTGCAGAACTCATGGAAAACGGAAAGACGATCAACAGTGCGAGTTATAGTGAAATGTTAGAAAAGAACCTGAAGCCGGCAATTCGCAACAAACTTCGAGGTTTGTTGTTGAAGAAAGTTTTGTTGTTGCATGACAATGCACGGCCACACACGGCTCATCACACTATTGAAACCATCAACAACCTGAAATTTGACTTATTGGAACATCATTCCTACAGCCCAGATCTAGCTCCATCTGATTTTCACTTGTTTGGCCCACTCAAGGATTCTTTGCGTGGTCGCCGATTTGCCTCCGATTTAGACGTGCAAAATGTGGTGCAAAAGTGGCTTCACGACCAACCGAAAACCTTTTATTTGGAAGGAATACGTAAGCTCGTTGACCGTTGGGCCTAGTGCATTGATAAGGAGGGATATTACGTAGAAAAATGATGTGCATAGTATAACCCTAGCTTTATGTAAATAAACTGTAGAATGAAAAATGTAGATAATTTCTGATTTGCCCACGCATATTGTAGATTCAGGAATTTAAGATTTCCCCGAAAAAAAAAAACTTGTGATACGTGAATTTTATCTTACAGCGTGTGATGATACATAAGATTTCCATTGTTTAGTATAAGTACCACGTGAATTTAACGATTTACAAATAGGGTCAAAAACAAACTGGCTTACAAATCATTTGCATGGTTTATGGTCTAGTAAAACTGACTATCTCGTATCACATATTCGGAATATCATGTATGATTTCTGTGCAGCAGATGCAACCTTTTTCCGTAAAAGTGCGGAAGTATTCATTTGGATAAAGAAAACTTTGCACTAACAAATGTTGTGGATCTGGAAACAAAGGGTTGTCCACCATTAGCAGAATTACAAGGTACAGTTTGTAATGAAATCTGTTCATTTCATAAGCAAGTAGAATCAAAATCGGTATGTACCAAATTTCACAAAATTAAATCCCCACGTTAAGCGGGTTTGCATATCCACGCTCCTAACTATGAAAACATTTACGCTCACTCCAACCTCAATCATTTCACGAATTCAACCTGTTTTACGTATGTTATTAGGACATAATATCGATTGTGATTTCTTCTAAAAACACTTTTATACATTGCAAGAGCTGTAACGTCCAAATATTTACTGAAAACTCATAGTCGTATCGGAATAAACAAAAGCGAGTATGGAACAGTAAACTGCTTTCACAAAAGGCAAAAGAACATCTGCAAAGGCATACAAAACGGTCGAGTGGTTTGGGTCGATACACTATCAATCATATGTTTGTGTGTTCAAACCCGGTAGCAAGTTGTTTCTTTTTTAAGTGTCTTCCTATTTTCATCCGGAGGCTGAAAATATTTCTTTGAGTAACTCATTGAAAAATTCTTTTGTTTCAAATTCGATTAGAACGGAACATTATATGAATTGCAAATCATAAATCCATAGCTTAAAAAAAAAAAAAAAAAAAAAACGAAGTATACTCACTACTCCATTATCCTCTGATTTGTAACGAAAAACTATTTATAAACAATGGTGACTTCAGAAAACTATCCTCGGGGGGAATTTCAATATGCGGGTGGAGGGCAAACATTGGTAGTCCACATTGAGCACGATCGAATATATGGTCCTGAAGGCGGAAATTTCTTAGCTCGAGAGGGGTCTCAAATTCTCCCTCAGATCAAGTCCTGAAAGTATCATTGCTTAAAAGCTTTTCGTAGCAAATATAATATTACACTTGTTTCTCGTTCTACATTTAGAATTGGTAAAATCATAACTTACAGAGGATTATAATAAAAGCATAAAAATTACAATACCGATCATGTATAAATTATCCTATAAGTTACCAACTTTGGGTCAGATTAAAACTCAAATATTTGTTTTCGGATTGCACTTAGAAGTAAGTCCTCTCTATATAATCCTGATTGGAAAGCCATGTATAACTCTAATTAATTAATCAATATTTATACAAATATTTTTTTATTTTACTATTTTTACTATTCAATATTATATACACTTCATTTCCAAAATCAAAATCTCGAAAATGTATATTGTACGAGTGCAGATTCGGAAATAAATGATTATTTATCATATATATATATTGGTCTCTATTCGAAATTCTATTTAATCGAATCCGACAAGAACACAGACAGAAACATTGAGAACAGGTGAAAAAAGAGAGAAAAAGGTGCTGTACCCGGCGGAGACTCGAACTTAGTTCGAATGGTACTTTATAAGCCGAACGCCTTAGACCACTCGGCTATGGTAACAACTAGTGATTGTAGCAAAGGCTTCGAGTAGTAGTTCCTATTACAGAATAACGTTTTCTATTGCCTAAAATTTGAACCTAATTTACTTTGATATAATATATCTATTAATTTGTTTCATGAACACGTTTTCGTTACTTTGATGAATGATGTATGTTGTTGATATAGATTCTATTACACGTTCTCTCGTAAATATTATAGAAAGTATCAGTGTTATTTATGATATTTCATGGAAATTGACTGGCGCATGCGCAGTACACAGACAGTTCAATTGGAAGGCGAGGAAGGAAACGCTAACACACTGTTAGAATGTTTCATCGCTGTGAAGTATAAAGAACAGCTAAAATGAATTTTGCGCTTGTCATTGCGTAAAGAATCACTAGGTTAATGTTTGTCCAAGTTCTCACTGATCAACTGGACTCATGAAAAATAATTAATATTGTCATTACTGCACAATATGAAGAATAAAGAACGTAAATTACACCACATTGTTCTCGTATTCGAACCTAGCTAAGGAAGGGACAATAAACAAAATTTGATTTATTCATTCGAATTGAGATAATTCAATGAAACTAGAAATTACACAATCAAAAGGAAAAACATCGTTAAAAAGACAATAATACTTTTATCCGAGGTGTGAAATAAAGTTATTAATTAACTGAAATGAAAGTAATATTGGGCATGATATAGAGTAAGAAAAAAAAGTAAATGTATTCTTAGAAACGTTCAAAGTAAATTCACAAATACTTTTTGAAGATATACTACTCTTCCTTTACCTTTTAACGAACTAATAAGTAAACAAGCAAAGGAAAAGAATGAAGAACGAAAGTATTGCTCTTGAAAAAATATAATAAATAAATGAAACTTAAATAAATGTTTACACAAAAAATAACACACTAGTACTTCGTGTAATCACCTTCAGAGTCAATAACTTCTTGAAGTCTGGAGGGGATACTAGATACAAGTCTCGAGCAATACGACGGTGTGTCACGAAAATGTTGCCACAGTTCCATAACATGATTTTGAAGAAACGTTTGGTCTCTGTCTTCACGTCTCTCTTCCCATTCTTGCACCATGTAGGCCCAGAGATGTTCAATTGGGTTCAAATCTGGGGATAGAGGGGGCCACTCAATACAAATTAACTCTGGATGTTCACTTAGCCACTCTCTTGTTTGCCGGGAAGTGTGAACAGCACTGTTATCATGCAAAAATATATATTCTTCCTGTTCGGGGAAGTTTCTTTCTAAGGACGGTAACAAAGTATTTTCGAGGATATTAATGTAAACACTGCTGTTCATTCTCTCAGGCACCGCAACCAAATCTCCAGGACCAGCAGCCGTCATGTATCCCCAAAAGTGTGCTGATATTCGTCCTGAACAAGAAGTTTTGATAATATTTTGTTCAGCATACCTGGTTTCGCGCGGTCTATACAATATAAATCTGCCTTGTTGGTTAGACTTGAAAACCTTCTCGTCGGTCCAGATGACTAAGTCCCAATATGACTGAGGTTGGGTTATGTTATTCTGTGCCCATTCCATTCGTCTGGCCTTGTGAGTTTCAGTCAGGAGAGTCTTCCTAGCGGGTCTTGAACAGTGTAGACCAGCCCCCGATAATCTTCTTCTTATTGTTTCGTGAGAACAATTATATTCTCTGGCTTTGTCCAAGAGGATTGACGTGTGGCGTAGAGGTCTGTTGATTACTTCTGTAACTAAAGCTTGATCTTGAGCTGCAGTTGTCACTTTTGGCCTTCCACTTCTTGACCGAGACCTGAACAATTCACCACCTTCTTCATGTCGCTGAACCCATTTCTTGACCGTTTTCTTGTCACATCCCAGATCTCTAGCAATCTGAGGCACAGTTTGTCCCATTTTTGCTCGGCCTATGATTTCTCCTCTCAGAGCAACAGACAGTTCTCCACAACCTTTAGAGCGAGGCATTTTCAGAACCTGTTAGAAATTTGCGTTCTGGCGTGTATGACAAATGTCGGTAAAGTGTATCTTTCTGTTTCTACTGCGCATGCACCAGTCAGTTTTCATGAAAGATCATAAATAATCCTGACAATTGCTGTAATATTTATGAACGAATACGTAATAGAACCTATATTAACAACATCATTCGTCAAAGTAAAGAATACCGTAAACATAAAACAATTTCAACAGACTATTGCATCAGGCCAAAATAGGCTTAAACTTCAGAGAACACAAAATAAATTTCATACTGTAACAAAAGATTGAACACGAAACACGCTTACCATATTTTCAACTTGTGACATTAGCCGAGTGGACTAAGGCATTCGGCTAGAGATTCTGAGGCACCATTCAAGAGTAGTTCGAATCCCACCACAGTACAATTTGGTTTTACCTCTTCTTGACGTTTCTGTTTGTGATCCTGCCGGATTCTATTAATTATAATTTCGTAATACGCTAAAATATACGTAATATTTGAAATTCTTAACCTCCCATTTTTACATTTTTCAAGCTCAGTTGAGAAGAAAGAGGGAAAATGAAAGTACAAACATTTACAATAATTACATAGCATTTACTGTCATTGTAATTGTGGATATTTTATTTATGAAAATGTATAATGAACTAAAAATATATTTAGTAGGTCACATGTCTCCATTTTTCGATTCTAACTTGAAAGTTACAGTTTAGGCGGTGACATATCAAAGACCCCGGGGGGTTGTAACCCCTCCCATGGAAACTTTTATATTCTATTCAAATAAAAAGTGTTCCAGTTTATAATCTTGGAAAAGCAACAATCACTGTGTGTGGAGGACGATTTATTTATATTACGATTTATTACTTCCAAATGTGTAGAAGATGTGACTGTATATTGTGCATAATCATTCAAGAAATATAACACAACGAAGGGACTTCGTAAACCCTTCACGCCACCCCAGGAGGATGAAGCGCGTCCCGTCGTCCCTCGGTTGGGAACTACTGCTTGTGAGGGAAACATTCTAACAGTGTGTTTGCGTTTCCATCCTCGCCTTCCAATTGAACTCTCTGTGTACTGCGCATGTGCCAGTCAATTTCCATGAAAGATCATAAATAACACTGATACTTTCTATAATATTTACGAAAGAACGTGTAATAGAATCTATATCAACAACATACATCATTCATCAAAGTAACGAAAACGTGTTCATGAAACAAATTAATAGATATATTATATCAAAGTAAATTAGGTTTAAATTTTAGGCAATAGAAAACGTTATTCTGTAATAGGAACTACTACTCGAAGCCTTTGCTACAATCACTAGTTGTTACCATAGCCGAGTGGTCTAAGGCGTTCGGCTTATAAAGCACTATTCGAACTAAGTTCGAGTCTCCGCCGGGTACAGCACCTTTTTCTCTCTTTTTTTCACCTGTTCTCAATGTTTCTGTCTGCGTTCTGGTCGGATTCGATTAAATAGAATTTCGAATAGAGACCAATATATATATGATAAATAATCATTTATTTCCGAATCTGCACTCGTACAATATACATTTTCGAGATTTTGATTTTGGAAATGAAGTGTATATAATATTGAATAGTAAAAATAGTAAAATAAAAAAAATATTTGTATAAATATTGATTAATTAATTAGAGTTATACATGGCTTTCCAATCAGGATTATATAGAGAGGACTTACTTCTAAGTGCAATCCGAAAACAAATATTTGAGTTTTAATCTGACCCAAAGTTGGTAACTTATAGGATAATTTATACATGATTGGTATTGTAATTTTTATGTTTTTATTATAATCCTCTATAAGTTATGATTTTGCCAATTCTAAATGTAGAACGAGAAACAAGTGTAATATTATATTTGCTACGAAAAGCTTTTAAGCAATGATACTTTCAGGACGTGATTTGACGGAGAATTTGAGACCCCTCTCGAGCTAAGAAATTTCCGCCTTCAGGACCATATATTCGATCGTGCTCAATGTGGATTACCAATGTTTTTTCCCTCCACCCGCATATTGAAATTCCCCCCGAGGATAATTTTCTGAAGTCACCACTGTTTATAGATAGTTTTTCGTTACAAATCAGAGGATAATGGAGTAGTGAGTATACTTCATGTGTTTTTTTTTTTTTTTTTTTTTTTAAGCTATGGTTTTAAGATTCGCAATTCATATAATGTTCCGTTCTAATCGGATTTGAAACAAAAGAATTTTTCAATGAGTTACTCAAAGAAATATTTTCAGCCTCCGGATGAAAATAGGAAGACACTTAAAAAAGAAACAACTTGCTACCGGGCTTGAACACACAAACATATGATTGATAGTGTATCGACCCAAACCACTCGACCGTTTTGTATGCCTTTGCAGATGTTCTTTTGCCTTTTGTGAAAGCAGTTTACTGTTCCATACTCGCTTTTGTTTATTCCGATACGACTATGAGTTTTCAGTAAATATTTGGACGTTACAGCTCTTGCAATGTATAAAAGTGTTTTTAGAAGAAATCACAATCGATATTATGTCTAAATAACATACGTAAAACAGGTTGAATTCGTGAAATGATTGAGGTTGGAGTGAGCGTAAATGTTTTCATAGTTAGGAGCCTGGATATGCAAACCCGCTTAACGTGGGGATTTAATTTTGTGAAATTTGGTACACCCATGTCCAAAATTATTGTCGCATGTCTATAAATATGTTTTTGTAAAAATATAATTTAATAACGAATTCGCCCGGTATTTCTTACAATGTTAGTATGTGTATAATCAGCAAAGCCATGTATGTGGCAAATTTTATGTCAAAAGAGCAGTAAATAAGAACAATAAAAAGAAAATAAAATTTTCTTGTCCATTTAGCAACATTTTATTTTACTCATTATAAATTTCGTATTTATAATTATTTTCCTATGAAATTTATCACAAATATACATTTCCTGATTATACACATAGTATCAGTATTAAAAGTACCCTGCAAAATCATTATCAAATTATATTCTTACAAGAAGACAGTTATAGATATGCGACAATCATTTTGGACATGAGTGTACATATCGGAATGCACAGCAATTGAAATATGGGTGGAAAAATGAGCGATCCACAACCCTTACTAACGGCATAGCAAGTTTAATGTTTTCACTGTAACATTACAATTATTGAAGTTTTTTTTAATAGATATTTTATGGAGATAAAACATAAAATTTTAAAGTTATTTATTTTTAAAAAGTATTTTCTAAAAAAGTACAAACATCTACTTTTTTCTTTTTCATTTTGTTCTGTACATGTTTTTTTTGGCAAGCTAATCATTATCTTTTAATTTTTTTATGATTAAACATTGCAATACCAATTTTCAAATGAAACCACGTATCATATAGTACAGAAAATATAATACAAATACAAAATATCTACACATTACAAAATGATTATCTTGAACTTGTAACTTGTATTTACAAAATATTACAATTTCTTTCTGGAACTGTTGAAGTAGTTTAAGCACTGTTTAAGCACACTCTGTGCCAAAGAATCAAAATAGTATCCATGTTTATTTTTATCGATATAGATGGCGAGCCAATGGCTACAAGGTAAATCAGACTTAATAATAAATCCTACTGAGTGTTGAACAAGTATAGGTAAACGATCAATAGGATAAATTCCACTCACATTTGCACCAGTAATAGAGTCCTTTAGTAACATTTGTAATATTTGGTGATTACACATGTTAATTAGTCTGTTTCGTCCTTACTTTCTTCTTCTTATTATTATTATTTTTGATGAAACATATGCTGCACTACTGAAATTTAAGTATTCGGTATATAATAACGCTTCACGCACACAACACTTAAACTCTCCAAATTTGTGTTTTAGATAAGCATAAGAGTATATATGAAATCCCAGGGAAAGATTTGGGATCTGTTAAAATTTTCAAAAAATCCTTTGCCGTATCAACAAGTGTACACTGAGATATGTCTGTTCTTTGGCCCCACTTTCCGTACAGCGAATTTAGGAACAGGTTCGCTGTACTATGCAGGCCTGGATTGTCTTTATGTTGTCATAATTTGACTCTATCCCTCTGTGCCTAAAATATTTTTCGATGTACTTTTCCTGCACATTTTTTGTCATACCTTCAGCAGGAAAGCCTGAAGCAGCTTCATTGGTATAAAAAAGAACCAAACAATCCTTCGGAAACTTCTTTTTCCGGGACTAATAAATCAAATTCCAATATTCGTGAATTTCGATCTGCTCATACTCATTGTCTAATGGTTTGCGCAATTCGGAGGTACAAAACGTACCGGCAATGATATGTTCAATATCTATATGTGTACATTCGTCATCATTTTGTTCGTCCATGCACGATTTACATAATCCAAAAATCAACCTGCGTACGCTAGGATTGGATGATATAAATCGAAGGCAGAAAGAACACTACATTTTACAAGGCCATGAATGTTTCGTACATCGGAAAAGTTGGGGCCAGTGTGTACTTTTGGGACATTCACAGATATACCTCATTTACACATGACGCTCGGGTATAACGACGTAACACCGAGATACGAGACATATTCGTCTTGAGCACAATCTACGTATAATTTAAAATTTTCCATTTTATCTTCTTGATATGCATATTTTGGAACGTGCGAGGATATCTTGCATATGTTTGTTCCGCTTTACCATCGCATCCCATTCACATTCCCAGATTTCCACCAATTTATGCCCTAGTTTCTTCAAATAGTTGCAGCAGTGCACTGTTTGTTCGTATCTTTTCTCAAAAGTGTTGTACGCACCATTTTCTCTGCATAAAATGCTATTTCTAATATGTTCATAGCAAATTTTACAGGCATGCCAGTAACAGCCTATGAGCTGATAGATGGTATTTGTTTTTGCATCAAAACCATCGAATTTATGTCTACCAAACCGTTCCTCCAATGCGTTATTCGAACTGACACTGGACGTCTGTTACGGATTCCATATACTTCAACCATTTTAACATTTTAATACTCTGTTGACTAAGTTGGAACCCGTTCGGAGGAACAACCAGAATTATTTTCGATCAAATGATAACACCGGTATGTCAACCAACAATGCTTGACTGGCAATCGTTGTACCGGAAATAAAGCACTGTATTCCATTCGTTTTCTGTTCAATCATGGAGGTGAATTTAATTACTGCTTCTGTCAAACTACGTTTCGGCAGTACTCCAACAATTCTTTCTGAAAATTGAAAACATCACCACACTGTACTCGTTCTGCATGCCACTGCATAAGTCCTACCCAGTCTGCCGTACCACGCAAGTCGGGGTCATAGTAATGCAAAGCAGGCCATTCTCCAACATAACTTTGAAGTTCATCTACTTTAAACAGGCATGGGAAATCTCCCTTTCTCAATTTCACATTCAATCCTAACGTTTTCGGTAATTTGATAATATTACACTGAGATAAAGAAAAATGTTGCGAAAAAAAAAAAAAAAACGATTATTAATACAATTTGAAATATCTTCTGGTCATGTATGAGAACTTGTGTTATTTTTTCCTTCTCAATAAGTATCCGAACACAAAATAGACCGTCATATCTTGAATTATTGTGTGCTAGTGGCACAATCATCTGGTACTCAGGCCTTTCCATGAGTACATGTTCAACGAACGCCTTCCTTACTTGTAAAAGAAAAAGTATGGATTCCAGTTCTTTTATCTCTGCACCTATAACATGGAGTATCTACCCCAGTCTTTATACAGTGGAAACACACATTCAAACAATAACTCAAATTTACGGCATGCTCCCGTTTACCGTTATCATTTGGTGCTAAAAGCATTGTTTCCACATCAAATATACAAAAACTGTTCTGTTCGTTTCAGATTACACTATTGAACAAAACATCGATATCCAACAGTCACGTGGATTTTACAAGGACTACAAAAGTAGTTGTCACATAAATGAGCCGTTTTTCTTTTTCGCATATCGTAAATAACACCACATGAGTTACATAATTTCACGTAGTCACATGTGGATTTCTTTACCTTATTCAGTGTTATATGATTATTAAAGCAAGTCCCTTCAGCAATGTTCTTATTGCATTGTGTACGTTATATTCTCTAGCATGAAAATGTTCGCAGTAAGAACATCTCATCTGATGAGCACTCCTACTTGCTCTTAATCCTTCCAGGCACAACAAGCAAAAACTATTCTTATTCATAAATGAAATGATATTCTTAATGGACTGGAAATGCCCGACGGTATCATCCCTTTCGTACAATATCTTTTTCTCCGTCTTTATTCCTGGGTGTTCTTGAATCATCCAGTAGTTCATATACTACAATTTGATAATTCTGTTTCAATAGGTAATTTAGAAAAGCAACTATATCATCTAAGTCAAACCCGTTTCCATTCAATGTATATTTTCGCCTCCTTACATAATTTCTCCGCTTTATTCCGTCCCGTTTTTATCCTACGCAATGTCATATTATATAGTGCATGCTTACTTTCTTCGTGTTTTGTAATCCAATACATATGGATTTCGATAAACAGACAAAATCGTTAACATTTGTGCGCATCACATGATTGTTCACAAAACTAGTCATATCTGTATATTTTCTTACTGCTGTGGATTTTGATATCCCCTAACCGTGTAATCCCAGCACTATGTCGAAACGAAATTCTATTTGATTACCCAAAAGAAATGACTCATTGCTATTCAACATAAGGACCACGTAGATATTTAGGTCTCAGCGTTTCCGCCAAGAGACAAAGACTTCTTTATTCAAAAGATTCATATTGGAATTAATCCTTAACCCGACAAAATCGTATGGTCGTGTACCATGCAGAACGGTAGAGGGCGCGTAATCCATTATGGAAGTGATATAATCCGTGGGATTCGTTATGCAATGTTGCCCCGTTGATATCACATCCCCTTCATATTAAAACGCGGATACTCTCACATTTTTGCCTGCAATTTGAAACATATTAGAGTCTGTTTCATTCCCACCATGGCCTCGCAATGGTAGTTCATAAGAAGTTGTGGGTCGCATATTTTCTGAATAATGAGCATTATTCAGAAGATCTATACGCGCACTTTCTTCATCAATTTCCTGCAAATTCTGCCATAACATCTGTAAAATCCGTTTCGCTTGCTTCGGAATTTTAATTTCTAATGGTGATTCGTCTAAATTAATTTGATCTAATAGTACCCAATCAATATTTAATGTATCATACATTCTCTCATCACGGAAGAACCCGTCATTAAATAAATCGATGGTGTTCGCTGCTGAGCAGACACTATTTAGTACATGTTGATTGCTTTCAAACTCTAGGTAAAATAGCTTTAGTAGGTCACTGACAATTTCCGGAGATCCAGTGTACACTGCCACCTGGAGTTTAGGCACCTGCTTCCATGTATTTAGGACGCGGTCTGGGGTATTGAGTCCTACTATTGATCTCTGAAAAATTTCCTCGTTAAACCCCATTTCTGTAAAATACAAGAAGCGTAATCAATATATGTATATACCAATAACAAAGGTGTAAATATACAATGAAAAAAAAACTCACAATGAAACAGAAATTTTGAAGTAATAATAATAATAATAATAATAATAATAATAATAATAATAATAATAATAATAATAATAATAATAATAATAATAATAATAATAATAATAATGTTGAAATAGTTTATTGGCTTGACAGCCATAAATGCGCCAAGAATAATACAAAAACGAATGAATACATCATAGTTACAAAATAAAAAGTTCATAACAAAATCACAGTAATAAAAGAAACATGATACATACATCATTATAACAATAAAAAAAAGTATGTTGCATCTGTAAACTTTAAAAAAAAAACATGCATAAAGACTAGATGTGAAAAACTTACATGCATACATAGTAAAACTACACGCATAAACATAAAAAAAATCAAGGATATATAAGATAAGCATTAACAAAAATAAAATAAATATTTACGCATATTAAAGGCACCTATCCGAACAAACTTTTGAATAGCTTAAAGATTTCATGACGAACAGTTAGAAATTTAGACTAGAATAGATCTAAATTGGTATGGAATTTATTGACTATACAACTATACAGCTATAAATAATTTGGAAAATAGCGTAGTGCAAACAAAAGGAGTAAATTTCCTGGTTCTACAATAAGGAACTCTTAACGAAATGAAACCATCTAAATAAAACCTCCATGTAGCAGATTGTATGTAAGAATTTTAGATAAAAAAAGACTACGTCTATCACTAAGGGTTAATAAGACCAAATCCTCGTGTATAACACTTATGCTCATAGTATTATATTGCTTAAATTTCCGTTTTAACCACGCAAGAAAATTATTCTGATCAGATTCAATAGCGCTTGCAAAATATTTAGATTCACAACTCCAAATAACAGATAAAGAACCTTGCATCTATTGATTAAAATTTCTACACAACCACTTAATGAGTGCTAAGTTTCTCTGCGCTTAGGATGTTACAACCTGAAGATGTTTATGAAACAAAAGTTTGATGTCGAAAGTAATTCCTAAATCACTAACATAATTTACAAACTAAATGTGATTACCAATATTGTATCTATATATAGAGAATGTTTTCCTAGAGTAACATATCCTTTAAGTTTTAGACAAGTTCAAAGGTAGAGAATTTATTTCTGACCAATGTAGAAGAGTATTAATATTGTTTTGTACAACAAATAATTGCAAGTAATATTCTCAGACATATCATTAATAAATAAAAAAGTAAGGGCCCCAAATTTGATCCCTGAGGCACTCCAGAATTAATATTATAAATCGAAGAAGCATTTCCTTTATATCTTACCAAAAAAATCCTGTTTGATAAGTATGAAACAAGCCACTTAAATATACAACATGGTAGATCAAAGTTCATTAATTTACTTAATTATATGATGAGACTGTTTGACAAATGCCTTTGCAAAATCCAAATAAATCATATCCACTTGATCACCATTATGAATCACAGGAAGCAATTATGCATAAGACTTGATAAGTTAGTAACTATAGATTTACTATTCAGAAAACCGTGTTGGTTAATATCAATCTTGGAATGTAATCTATATATTTTCAAGAATTTTAGGTATAACATTCATTACGGAAATAGATCTGAAATCACTAATCCTATCTCCTGTTTTTGGAATTGATGTTACAGCAACAATCTTCCAACTATCAGGATATATATTAACAGTAAGGCTCCAATAAAGAAGCTAAAAAAGAGCAATGACCTCAGCTAATCCTTTGATTCTAAAAGCAGTAATACCATCAATGCCACAGACAGATTTAACTTTTAAAGATTTACTAGCGTCTAACACATGTTCAATAGTAATTACAGTGGTTTCCTGGCTGAAAAATGATTAGAAGACATTAGTACTTCTACATCTTTATCAGGAAATTTTTGAAAAACTGAAGCAAAATATTCAGCAACAGAATCAGCCAAAAATTTACAATCACTATTAAAACATTTAATAACACCAGATGTTACATTGATATTAACTCCATTTATATGTTTCCAGAATTTGTTAGGTAGATTTCCTAAATAATTTTCAATTTTCTGATAAATTCGCTTGTCTTCATTTAATTTGGCCTTAAAGGCTCTTCGACAGTTAGAAAATGTAACATAATCACGTTCTAAAGAAGTAATTTTATATTTCTTGTGATGAATTCTTTGCTCGTAACAAAGAGGGCTACTAAATTTATATCAGCTCCTGACAACACATTAGGCCAATCTGCTTCAGCAATTTGACGATAAAGAGCTAAGTAATCTTCTTTTACAAATTGATATCGTTCATGAATTTTATATAATTTCAAAGCATTTTGAAGGAAAACTTCAATTCCAAGAGAATTATAAGTCAGGTTTTCACCGTATTTTCGCAATGTTTGTTGGATACAGTACTGACATTAGATGTAACCAGGTCTAAATCTGAAATTAAAGAATCAACACCTAAATTCATGTTATCTGGAAAAGTTGAAAGAATTTGAAATTTAATTTTGGAGTAATGTACACCAGGAAATATTTCATTATTAATCCAATTAACTTTTGAAATATTGAAATCACCAATAATTAAAATATTGTAATTGTGAAGATTTATTTTACTCGAGATATAATTAAGGTAATCTTCAAACTCATGAGAAGGAAAACCAGGATGGAAATACACACATGCAATCAAAAAATCTTAGTTGATTTACATCTTAATTCAATCCAAACACATTCAATTATTCTTTCTAAGTCAGTTCTACAATGAACAGGAAAATGTTTTCAAATAGCTAATAAAGAGTCTCCACCATGTACATGTATAGTAGGGTGGAGCGAAAAAATCAGCTTTTCAAATATAGAATTCTAATAGGACTCAGCAGTTGCGTATTCGCGTGCTAATCAATGAGAAAATAACGAATAAGATTACACATTGAATCTTCAGTTCGCGCAAACGGACTAAAGTTTGAAAAAAAAATATAAAAAACACCAAAATTTACCTTTACGCAAGAAATATACAGATTCCTTTTTTTTTTTTTTTTTTTTACTTCTTTAGCGTCTAAATACTTTATTATAGTTGTGTAAGGTCACGTTTGTTAATAATTCGTTAATGTGAGTGATTTTATACATTTTCATAATGATTTTGCAGCTCTTCGCCCATTTCTCAACGTTCTTTTTCATGAAACGCCCCATAACTCACCACGAGAAGGTGACTGCAATTCAAGTCCCACCGACCCACCCACCTACATCCTGCCAATTAGGATGTGCTAAATTATGATGATTTAGTCAAGGATTTGGCCTTAAATTCAGATTTTTTAAATCAAATTTTAGCATTGTGAGTCTTAAGAGCAAAGTTGCTCTACTGTAGCCATCTCTGTTTTCTATCCACACACTTTTCCTGCAGACTCTGTGACAAGTTTGACACATCTTTTAACTATCTGAGAATGGCATGAAAAATTTAAGTCAAGATTGCAGATTTGTCATGCACAAGTGATAAGGTAGTTTATGTTGTCAAGCTTTCGAGTACTGGAGGAGATGAGAGCTTACATTT
Organism: Thermobia domestica; assembly: GCF_964235325.1. Classification (NCBI taxonomy): domain Eukaryota; kingdom Metazoa; phylum Arthropoda; class Insecta; order Zygentoma; family Lepismatidae; genus Thermobia; species Thermobia domestica. The sequence continues at coordinate 95,577,958 of NC_137454.1, forward strand.
TCTCCAATTTATCAGCTCATTGCAGTCCGTGGCATCAAAATTTATTGAAGGTGCTATAAAAGTACAAATAGATGTCCTCTTCGGATCTTGATTTCTTCCCTCTAGCACTCTCCTGTAACCGAAGTCTCGTACGTGTTATCTCTCATCCACTGTCATAGCCAACAATATGTTCTCTGGATGACAGAAGAACTAGCTTCTATCAATCACAGGATCGATGATTCTTTTTATGTTGTTTGGCAAATGCCTCGTTGTTTGAACTACCTTCAAAATATGTTTACGTTCATATTTCACTGACTGATATCTCTTTATGTCAAACCAGACAGGAGTATGTGTCTTTATAATGTAGTTTACAAGCACCTTGAGTTCGTTAGTAGGATCTGTTTGAGAAACGTACAGCCGTAAGACCCGGTTTGCACATGTCAGCCATCGGGAGTATTTAGACACTATAGAAATAAAAAAAAGAAAAAAGTAATCTGTATATTTCTTGCGTCAAGGTAAATTTTGGTGATTTTTATATATATTTTTTTCAAACTTTAGTCCGTTTGCGCGACCTGAAGATCTAAAGTGTGATATTTTGCGTTATTTTTCATTGATTAGCACGCGAGTATGCAACTTTTGAGCTCTATTAGAATTTGATACTCGAAAATCTGATTTTTTCGCTTCACCCTAATATATAATCACTAATTTTTCTATCAGCTCTGAAGCATATATAGATGTTAGGAAAATAATCATAGTCATTGTGTATATTTGATAACCAGGTCTCTGTAACTGCAATAATATAGTAATTATAGTCAAAAACAGAAAAAAATTCACTACTTTTAGTTCAAAGTCCACGCACATCCTGATACCAAATATTGAGACTAATCAATTGAAGGATAAGAATCACTGTTATTCGTAGATTCTTCATGGTGACGTAAGCTTCCATAAAAAAGGCCAATAAGAGTTGCACCTTGGTCACACCGATGATTCGTTTATAATAAAAAAAACTGATTCATAATAATAATAATAATAATAATAATAATTTTACTTACGACTGATATTTTTTATCTCTAGATTACTTGTTAATACAGCTGGATGTTCGTCCGTCGTCCTTGTCTTAGTTCTTCTGTTGCTTCTATGGCTTCAAGTTTTCTTTCAACACCTAAAACGAACAGAAACTAATGAGGATTAGTTACTTGCAGTATTACGAAAAATATAAAGTATAATATTCTCTCTTCCAACTCGAGCTAGGACTAACGTTCTTCGACTATATATTTAATGCATTGGCTTTTTACGTGAGAGACCATCGGTTCGATTCCCGGAATGAGTGTAACAATCTTCGTTTTATATCTTTTGTTCTTACACAGTAATATTTATACAGTTTTATAGTTATATATAAGTAACAAAGTCCACCAAGCAAATGTTTAGCGCATAAGATTTCTACGTGGAAGGGCGTGGGTTCGTATCTTGCTGAGTCCCTGTTCAATATAAGTTTGTTATTACACAGTAAAGTTTATACCATTTATAGCTACATATAAGTATTCCGAGTTATATGGCTTTCGATGTCTGAAAATCCACGGTCGATTCCCAGTGACAATCACATTGTCCCGTTATACTCCCAATAATACATTACCACAATCAATGAAAAATACAGTACAATCCCACATGAACAAGTAAAGGAAATACTACAAATTTAGTACTTACCAATAATGTTCTCTTCGGGTGTTTTTTTCAGAATACTGTGTTATTCTTCGTAACCTTATTACTTTCTCTTGATGTTACGTGAACGCTATCCTATAAACTGTACAGATCATGCAAATGAGTCGGTATTTAGGTAACTCTGATAAACTTGAGAGCAATCTGGAAAAATCTGGAAACTTTTTTTCACCTAGTTAGCTCTTCGTTTAACCCTTTTGTTTTCCTTGTTTCGAAGAGCAGCATCCGATCTGCCACGCGATGGGAGATGCCGTGAATATAAATTATTATGTTACACAGTTCCGTTTGACCGCATTTTCGATAACGTATTTACAATAAACAGATGGTGTCGTCTGAAAACAGTTCCCTGATTACTATGCTTCATTATTAATCGCTTCCTTTATATTAAAACATTGTTTTCTCCAACGAGGAATCTAATTTTCTTTAACATCAATTAAAACAACACTTTTCTGTCCACATATTTCAGTTCTTAAAACATTCTTTTTTTAAATATTATAAATATTATATCGCAAAAAGAAAATAATTAATTCAAACTGTAATTCAAACTCATTAAATATGTGCGACTAGTTTCACCACCTCTACTCGCGTACGTTAAATGAGTGAATTAGAAATCACATGTTTTTGCTTTGTGTTCAAAGCAAATATGGCATTTTAATTATCTGAAAGTGTGCATTGATCAAGAACTCGAAAAGAATGTAACAAAAATAGTTGGATACTTGATACGTACTCTATTCATAGTCTCTAGTTATTTTTATTTCAGTTTAGTACAAAACATAGTAAAATATTATATCTTTCGGAAATAAAATAACAATTTAAGTTCTGAACATGTTTTAACCCTGCCTTGGTGTTTGGTATTACGCGCAGTCCCCTGGTGTACGGAGGGTAGTATCTTTTTCAGAACCGTGGCTAAATGTAAAATGTATCTACAATTTAACGTAGGATTCAAATCACATGAGCTTTTTCCGGAAATCGAGTCAGGGACTTCTACAATACACGTAGAAACGCTAACTATATAACCACAACAGAGTTTATTGGCTAACATTATTTAGGAACAGTTACAATTATTCAAGAATTTGGACGAGCACTTTAATTAAAATTTTAAAACATTATTTTCTTAATCGTTTTTCCGACAAAAGATTCTCAATTCGACCCTCTAAAGCGTTATGGTCGCTTATGAGCTTTTTCGCCCGTGCATCCTGACCCCGTATGTCTGTGTTTGAAAAACCTGGGTGGTTCTGAAAAAAATTCAACCCGCATGGGTCCATGTTTCTTCCGGGCATTTTCGACTTTAATAGGGTTTATTCGGATTCTCTCAAGTTTCTTTGAAGCAAAAACGTTAAAATGTGATTTATGTATGAAGATAACATCATTATTATCATTTAAAACTATTTTCTACTCACTGGCAAATAAATACTTCAAGATTTTCTGTTTTTCTTTTCTAGTGGTTGAAGTCCGTGCTTCCATGGTGTTCAGAATTATGTTCTTTATTGAAATTTAGTACCTCCTTTTAGTACTGAGGCTATATGAAACACGGGTTATACGGTGGATCCGAACCACCGTAATGCGTTCATATTTCAATGTGCTTTCTCCGGAAATCCAACCCGGGACTTTGTCTACCAAAGGCGTGCTATTCATTAGGTCAGCGAGGAGGAACCTTCAGGGTTTGAGTATATAGGGACATCAGTATATTAGTTTGAAAAAAAAATGTAAGTTTTATTGTACACCTTGTCACCTTGCACCAAACTCAGTAAATTTAAACTTTTCATTTCTGAACACTAAACTGTTCAGAAACTAGAAACAGTCATGCTGTTGTCGTTTATCAATGTAAAACGAAACCTGTTTACGTTGGCCACATTGGTTCCACTAAAAAGTGTCCAACTCAAAACAAATGTATTTTAAAGTAATAAGTAGCAGAGATAATAATATACACATTCCTAATGCAATAGTTACTTACTACCTGAATTTAAGTTTGAAGTTTGTATCTTATAATATCATTATATATCAAAGACGTTCTGAGTGAATGAATGACTGATTGATCAACACCCAGGTCACATCGCTTCCGCTAGAAACGTGAAATTTGGAAAGAGCATAGTAATTGTGACGTGAGATACCACTAAAGAAGGACATTTGAAAGTTCGATAGGTAAGGGGAGAAATAGGGGTATTATTGTATTAAAATGTACATATTTCCAAATTAATGAAGGTTTGAGACCTGAAACTGGATATATGGACTTCTCATTTAAAATAATAAAACATGTGTTTCAACATTTATATATATATATATATATATATATATATGCAATAAATTGATAAGATCAAAGACAGAACTTGTTTCTCAGATGCTGAATCCACATCAAAAAGGCATTACTCGCTATACTTTACTGTTTTTGTTCTATACCGGAAATCGTTAATTTGAATCACTTCCGGATTGAATAACAGAGAGTTAATAGAGAAGATGAATCCTATTCTTCGGAAGGAGAATCAATTACAAAAAGCCTCACCTTGATATCTCTTACCGTCTTTCCTTTATGGAAGTCAGTTTGAAACCGGAAGTAGTAGTACACACTTTCGGTTTTGGTAGAGTGTTTTTAGAACCTATTCTTGGGAAGCTGCATTGATTGAAAAAAAAAAAAAAAAAAACTGCGTCTCGATATCTCTGTAGTTAGACCCAAATCATCTAACTTCTCAAAATCTATCATATTTAAAGCAATTAAAATGTATAATAATGATATTCCAGCTTCGGTAAAAGACACAATTGAAAATAGGACATCTAAGAAAGTTATCCGAAAAATATTAAGAGGTTCATTTTACACTACATATGAATTCATTATCAGATTTGGAAAAGCTACATGAAACAACAACTTTGCTGTGTCTAGGTGTACTAATACAACCGAATAATAGTGAATATATATATATATATATTCTAAATAAAAGTTTATACGATGATTTTTGTATCTTTTGTTTGTAATCTCTCATAGCATGTACGTTGCGATGTATAAATAAGGACGAAGGAACGCAATAAATTAATGTAACTGAAGCGTTTGCTGATACTTTTGCCAATGAGATTTAAAATTTAATTTATAATATATTACTCACCTAAAGCTGTAATAAATTGAGCAATATCATCTGCCACTACTTGAGCTTTGTAAGAACTGACTCCTATAGGTTTCCCAGATTGTCCATAACCACGAAGATCTACTGCAACGACCCTGAAATCGTATTTAATTTAAATGAAAAGACCAGCTAATTCACTTATATTTTTGCCCAAGGATGTACACAAAAATTGCATATACAGTAGTGTGAAGTGATGAAAATGTAACTATTAAGAATATAGGTTACCGAGGATTGATATTTAATTTTACGTCCCACAGAATGTCTATAGGTAATCATAAATGATGATAAGTACAAACTGTAAAGTAGAAAAAAGGTACGCTGGGAAAATTTCTAAGTATGTTTTTTCTCCTCAGCGTTGCCAAAACGTTGACACAAAAAATTGGAGCCATAATACTTCCGATATAATTGACATAAAGTACTTCCTTTTTACGGTTTTTAACAATGTATAAAAATTAAAAATTCACACAAGAAAATCTAACACCCACTTCACTCTAACTCGACTCTATTGCTTATCAGCTTGCTATCAGTAACGCTGTATTATTTGTATTATCTCTCAACTGAAAATACTGAAGGTTGGAATTAACCTCCGTTATGGGCAAGAGGAAAAGAAAACAAAGCAAAATTTTATAGGAATGCTACGCTGTATACTTACCCACGTCCTTGTTGCTTGCGCTGATTAAAATTAAAAACAAAATAACTTCTAACTAATAGTTCTTGATTGCAGGACAAGTTATTTGGAGTATCGCAGTACAAAAGTGCTGGATAAATTTATAAGTCAGTTGCCAAATCTTCATATATATAAGTCAATTAAAAAATTGATTTTTTGTGGCTATCTTGGGAGGCAATCTCCTACATTTAATGACTTTTCTCCTAAATTGGCAACACTGGTCCTTTTGCACTACTACATGATGAAACCTCGTGTGACCTTGATCATGTCACATGCGCTCTTCTGAGGTTTCAGCCTACTACTTTCAAGAAACTGCATCAAGGATCTGGCTTCTTGATACTATGGGAGGTCAGAGAACCTTATATTGGATGAATATTAATTTACGCGTTGAAGTGAATAGTTGCTTACTAGTCTAGTTTAACTATACTAATACAATGGGCTAAACAGTTCTAACTATATTTATGCGAGTCGTCCGTGCATTTAAGACATCTACACATAGCAGGCAGGTTTTAATACTTTTCTGTTGGCTACTTTATTTTCCTCTGGCAATTTTTCTGCACAGGCGCGGCAAATTTCTCCGATCACATCGCAGATCGCGGCAAGTTCTGCTATTGGGCTCACGCTCCTTGAATGTAATTTAATATTTTCTTCTTTGAAGGTAATATCTACCACCAAATCGAATCCATTACCACATTTGCAGCTAATTTGGTAGTTCATTCCATTGAAAGTAAGATTCTGGAAAAAACACATACTGGGTACGATACACTATTATAGATATGTAGACGCCGTACTTTTCTGGTACAAAAAAAAAAAAAAAAAAAAAAAAAAAAAAAAAAAAAAAAAAAATCACAATTTGATTTTTTACTGAATAAATTAAATGGTATGTAAAGTAATTTGAGATCTATAGTTGAGAGAAACAAGTAGACTTACTTATTTAGATCTCAATATAAGAAGATACAACAGTAAGTTCATTACTAGTGTCCACCACAAGCCTACCAGCCGGCACACAGTACATATATTATAAATCTGCTCATTCTGTACCAAAGCAAATATTTGGAAGAATTTCTTTTTACGCGAAATCCGAGTTACCTCTCTGGAAACAGACTTTCAGATAGAGTTTGATTATTTATTGAAGCTAGGTAATATGAATGGGTATTCTGTCCCATTATTAATTAATTGGTATAATCAAGTTAAAAGAGATTTGCGTATCGATAAATCTGAAACCGACATGAAATGGGTGAGACTGCCTGTTTTTTCCAGGCTGATAACTGCATTGAATAAGATCTATACGCCATGTTTTCCGTACTGCTTTGAAACCCCAAAAATCTTATAAAATACCATTACCCAATTTAAGAGTTATTACACGGATTCCAATGAAAAATTGTGTATTTATTATATAAAATGCAGTTGGCATGAAAGTTGCATAGGCAAAACAAAAAGAAATCTAAAGGTTAGTATCAAGGAGCATATTAAAGATTAAAGATTCAAAAGCGGAAAGCTTGGTGTCAGATCTATAGAAACATCTAAAAGAAACTCAACACAAGATGGAAAATTCAAAAATTTTGTTGGGAGCCAAAAATGAAGTAGAGGACTCGTACTTGAAAATTTATTTATTCATTTACGAAAACCAAAATTAATTTTAGGCACGGGATGGTTAAGTGATGGATGGGAAGCAGTAATTACGAAATTCGCACAGCACTGGCATAACAAAAAAACCAACACGAGCTGGCATTTCTTTTTTACTAAAGAACAAAAGTGCGCACAAAACGACTCCACCATAACTATTCTTAATACAATATGTACGGAGAATATTCAAATCCTTGAAATATTTAACTAACCATTCAGCTGATTTGCACGTAAAATAACGTTACGAGAAATCCCATCTTCTCAATCGACATTATATCTGACCTACTGAGTCATGTATCTCGTGATCTTTACTCCTGTCACACAGCCTCGGGATTAATTTGTTGTTTACTTACCTCTGACTTCCAAAATTTTTACTCCCAAACTCCGAAAGTTTGTTCTATATTTCTCCTTATACTTTTTTTGACTTATCAGACCTGTAGCGACCAAGCATCATTTTTCCACTATAAAATAAATTAATTTTGCAGTCAATTAATTAGCGAATGTTCAACACTCTCATATAACTTGAAACAAAATTTAACGGGCTATGTAAAAACGAAACGTTTGCACCACATTGCCTTAATTTGGTTTACAATTACTAAATGAGAAGCATTATCCCAATTCCCTCGACTATGTGTCCAACTTACTATGTTCTATAAATATTTTATTATTCTTACCAATAATCTCTAGAGAATTCCTGTAGTTGATGCCTCCATGAATACCAGAATTCAGGGAAACCATGCAGCATGATCATCAACGGATTTTGTTTATTGCCATTTTCCACATAATGTAATTTAACGTCCTGAAATTAATTAATAAAAATTGACAACTGTGTATAAACTATTTACTTCTAGCTTATTGAAGGATAAGAGCATAAATAAATAAATTATTAAATTATAAATAAATTACTAAATTATAAATAAATTATTAAATTTACGATTTGTTATAACATATACTATAGACGGAAAGAAGCTCTATATCTCCGTACACCTTCTCTTTTATGCGCAAACGGATCGCAAGTACAACATTAAACCACTACTTACTGAAGCATTCAAAATAGTATGAGAATAATGCCTGATTAGCCCTAAATCGTTATTTCTAAAGACAAAATAAAATATTCACAAGTAACAAAAAGATAGCACAGGTTACAAAAAAGGAATATTAAGAACAGGGTGTGAAATTTCCAGTCGCCAGGTCGCCATTGGTGACAAAATATTTGTTTGGAGATAAGCACTTGGCCTTTTTTGCGATCTGTGTGAGAAAAAAATAACGTCCAATTACTACTGGATTCAGACCTGAAATTTCGTGTCTTCTTAATTTATTATTTTAGAAACTATAATCATTCTACAGTGGAAAAGAGTTTATCAATAATGTAGTTCTTGAAGTAGCGTATACTTTTAATGGATATGCATTAAAGATGGCGATAAATAATCACTGAATCCTCTGCGTTTAGGAATGTTATTCTGGATGCTTAGTTAACTGCTAATCTTTAGTTATTACTTGATATACACTATATCAATTCATTAATTATAATCATAGACAATATAAAAATGTTGAAAAGAATTTATTGGTAGGTTGTAAGTTCCACTTAACTTCTTTTACTTGATTTTATAGTATGGTATTACGATAGAATCAAAATGTACATGCACTTAATCTTTAGATTAGATATTATAAAGTATATATGCTTCTATTTTCCTGACAGCATATGCAAAATCTCCATGACTAATTGGCAAATTAAGTTTATGTACAGAATCGGAAAATAAAGGTGGAATCACTTTTCTTCTATTTTTTCCCTTCTACCCATTATTTCCATTTAATTCAATTCAAGCCTTTAGTGTAAGTTTTTTTTTTTTATTACTGCTTTTGCTGTTTCATCTTCTATATGTGACGTTACAAAGGAAGATAGATTAAAATACGTAGTAAACTTCGAAATAATCGTACACACTTTAAAAGGTTACTGTTCCCATTCTACAACGTCAACTTGCAATGTTATAACGATGTCGAAATAAAAATTTGGGATGATGCGAGAATTCGGCTAAATTTTTACCCACTGAAGAAGATGGAAGTAACCGTTGAAACAGTTTAGAATTAAGTTCAATAAAACGCATTTCGGATAAGTAATTTTAATTATCCTTTATTCTTCATTCGGAAATGTTGCGAGAAATTTCAGGTTTATGGGTGCTGAATTCTCACCTTGACTATTTTGAATAGTTCCTGGTATCTAGTAATTCGATTAAATTCTCGTGTCGCAGAAACTAGAGTAGGGGAGCAAACCGCTAGTTAATTATAACAACTTCAGGTAGAACCAGGGTTGTCAAAAACCACGTTTTTTATTGAAAAAAAACAAAAAAGCAGGTTTTTTGGTTTAAACCCGTTTTTTTTCGGTTTAAACCAGGTTTTTTTTTTGGTTTAAATAATTTGCTCTATGTATTTATATCACGTATGGACAGAAATAAGTTTGTCTCGCCTTGGTGTTATTCTGCAACAACCGGGTTATGTTGGAACGGGTCACATAACGCTTAAAGCGGAATCCAACCGCTTGTCGGCTTACATCCGAGGGAAATTGTCCTTGATTTGGACTCGAAACCGGGACTTATTGGCCACAACTGCGATACGTCCCCCGACTCACTCAGGAAAGACTCCTGATAAAAATACGTTGTACTGACCTTTACATAATTGTTAAATTGTCAAGAGTCATTTCAGAAGGACAAAAAGATAAATAGTTAAACAAGTAAAACCATTATACAGGTTTACATATGGACAATCTCAAAATACTGCAGAGTACAGAAAAACTAATTTAGTCCAAGTTAATTCACTACGACTTTTATTAGTCCAAGTTAAAGAAATACAACGACTTAATTTGCGTATCAGTACGAAAAGTGAATAAAGATACAAATTATTTGAGTCCACTTTGACCCATTTATACATAAATAGATATCAAAGATACTTCTGATTTCAATAAATGCCTCTAGTGGGGTTTATATGACCCCCCTCCCAAAAAAAGTACGGCATTTCGATGTATTTTATCAATAGTAAACATTATTAGAACGAAACAATATTTAGAATTTTTCTTTGATTGCAACTGCATATAATAATAATAAACTATTAAAAAATCACATAAAAACATTCATAAACTTATGCAAAAAAACAAAAGTTGCTTTCGTAGTATAATTCCTTTGAGTTGAGTATAATAACTTTGAGTCGTAGTATAATTGAGTACAACGTATTTGAGTATAAATCCTCAAATAATTTGTATCTTTATTCACTTTTCGTACTGAATGGGGAATTTATGTCTGAATATAATACGAATAATATACGGGAGTGAAATGTGATAACTCACAAATGTGTGTCCATCAAGATTTTACGAACACTTACATTTTTACGAACATTTTTCACTTTTTGGTTTAAACCAGTTGGTTTTTTTTGAAAAAACCAGCTGGTTTAAACCAGCCAACCCTGAGTAGAACCACGTGCTATGGAATATTATGTTGATGGGAGTTTGTTCCTTTACGTAGTTTTCTCGCTTAATATACATTTAGTCTATTTCTTGTTTTTATCATCATTTATAATTTGTTTATAAGATTACTTGTGTTGTTGTTATTGGTTTACAGTAAGTAAAGGTGGGCACAAAAAAAAAAAAGAAAAAAAAAAGAGTTTCTAAAAACTTTCAAAAAAACTAGGAAAACTGTTTAGGGTTTTAAGTTCCGTTCGTGTTTCTAAACACTTTTTGCTTCTTCGTTAACTTGTTTGGAAATCGGGGAGAATCGATATCGACTTCGGTAAAAATCATACTGATTTCAGTTAAAACCCAAAACTATTGGAGAAAAGCGAAACCTGTTTCGGTGAAAAAATCATCCGATTTTGGAGAAAGCCGAAATGTTGGTTCTTTGTTTTTCTACAAACCAGTTTTGCCTAGTTTAGAGAGATTCTTGGATTGTATTTGGGGTATTCTCTATATTTTAAAATAAATAAATAAATAAATAATAATAAAATAATAAATAAAAGAATTCGGCTACAGTAACACGCACAGGGTCTCCACGTTTTTTTTTAATTGTACTTCTAATTTTGAGTATTCCGTAGAGATTTCTCTCCTAAGGAATTCTAGAAGTGTTTTATTTTTTCTTCGAAGTTTAAAAGGAAATGTTATTCCTTTTTTCTAAAGTTATTTCTGCACTTGTGTGTTTTTTTTTTTTTTTTTTTTTTTAACCTTTGTGTTGTTCTTTAATTGTAATTCATTTCGTATCCCTGCCTTTGATGCTAAGGCTAGAGGTAGTCTTTTCAATCGATTTTTTTTTATTTGATGTTACACACATTGTTCAATTGCTTGTTAAGTAATGTTTTAATAGAGGTTGTGTGGGATGATTCTACTTAAAGAAATTTAGGTTATGGTTTGAAATATAGATTTTTCAAGCAGGCGATCACTACGTTTTTCATAAGTTACATGAGGAAAGGTTAACTTCAGTTCACTTTTACCTGATGGAGTTTCAGCGTTTTCTACAAGTAGTTTTCTCGCATACCAGGAAATATTTAAAATATGTCTCTATGAATATGTTCAATTAGTAAATTTATTGGGCTTTAGTGAATTAGTTTTGGGAAGTATAATTCGGCTTGGTATTAGCCTTTTAGAGCCAACAATAAGAATAGACTTACGACGTATATAATATAGCTGAACGTGCATCATAGCCAAACGTTCGAGGAGCTTGAGCATCACCTTAATAGTCCATATGGACTTGTTAAATGATTCAATGCAAAAAATTATATTTAAACATTAACAAACAGCTATAGGCTGACTACTAGTGAATGTGGAGTTTTCGCCCTTGTGCAACACTGAGCTTATGAAGGACTGAATTTATTATTAACATGGACTTCAAACCACGACTGGGATTTGTATCTGACGCAACTGGCAGATGCACATAAGATCATGCATGATCGACCTTCACAATATAGATCGTTCCCCATCCAGTGGCGGACTTACTTATGGCGGCGCCTCTAGGCACGATTCGGCCGGTCGCCCCTTTGTGTTCACGTAAGAAACGTCTCAACGTAATAGGCGATTTTTAATTTTCCGTCATTGGCACGCTTTTATCCATGGTTCTGTCCAAGAAAGGCATAGTGAAATAAATTGTTTTGGATTTTTATTAATACGCTTTGAGATGAAAAATATTTTGTCACTTAGGCGAGAGTGAATATGAATAAATTAATCACTGGACGCAATACCATTCTTGGCAAAATTCGATTAAAATTTGTCCAAGAAAGGCATAGTGAAATAAATTGTTTTGGATTTTTATTAATACGCTTTGAGATGAAAAATATTTTGTCACTTAGGCGAGAGTGAATATGAATAAATTAATCACTGGACGCAATACCATTCTTGGCAAAATTCGATTAAAATTTGTCCAAGAAAGGCATAGTGAAATAAATTGTTTTGGATTTTTATTAATACGCTTTGAGATGAAAAATATTTTGTCACTTAGGCGAGAGTGAATATGAATAAATTAATCACTGGACGCAATACCATTCTTGGCAAAATTCGATTAAAATTTGTCCAAGAAAGGCATAGTGAAATAAATTGTTTTGGATTTTTATTAATACGCTTTGAGATGAAAAATATTTTGTCACTTAGGCGAGAGTGAATATGAATAAATTAATCACTGGACGCAATACCATTCTTGGCAAAATTCGATTAAAATTTGTATAAGAGAAAATTTGCTTAGAAGTAACAGGCCTACTTTCATTAAACGCAAAGAGAAGAAATCCACTTAAATTCATATTTTTCCCTTTTGATATAATAGTTTATAATGATAAAAGTAGTGTAAAAATTATTATTAATATTCTTTGTATGTCGAACATATAGTGCTGTTTAATAGTTACTACTAAAACAAAACTGTTAAGCTATTATAAAAATCAATTGCTACATTAAATGTTTACGCCTTGCTTTCATAACAGAAAATTCTATTAATTGCTTAAATTTAAATTCTTCGCCATTGAGGATCTCGGCTTCAGTATTAAGAATTGCAAGAGAATTGTATTTTTCTTCCTTCAGGGTAGAACGTAGATATGACTTAATTCTCTTTAATAACAAAAATGATCTTTCTGTTGCTAACTGCAGTACACAAATACATTCTCAAACCTGTATCTACTTTAGGAAATAGGCCTATACCCTGCAAGTTCTCTTGTCTGAGGAACTTGCTCATAGAAAGAGGTGTGCATTTGATATTATTATACTTCATTGATTTTGAAAAAATCACGCATTTACTTCCAAATGATGACTCTAGATCAGTATTATAAAGGTTTCGGAATTCTGCTGCATGTTCTAAAATTACTGATGGCTGCGTGTTTGAACGGTCAGAAAAGGCTGAAAATCTATCAGCTACTATAGAATATGCTTCTTTTCCTTTTAGTAGTTCACTTTTAATTCTGTCAATAATAATTTAAAAGGTTTCCACTTTAAAACTTTTCTGTCCCTGTAAGGACGACTTCACTCTCTTCATCTAGAGAACGTTTTCTCTGCTGCAAGGGTTTAAACTAAGTGTCATAATCACTATCACAACATTTACATCGATGATCGATCCACTGCCTTCTTCTCGTATACGTCAAACATATCATCAAGGAAGTCCATGTATTCTACAAGAGAATTTATTTTAATTTCCCTACATTTCACGCTCCTATAATTTTGCAACAATATGTTTCAAAGAAATAAAATCGTAAAATAATCACAAAAACATCAAAACCTGTGCAGAAAGACTGATAAATATTACAACTTTATTGTGCTTTCTGCAGTCTCATAGCAGATAACAACTACTAGGCAGTAAGACAATCGGAATACCTACGTCACAAAATGCGACGTTATTCACTTCGTGGCTAGCAACTATATAGAAAGCTATGCTATATCTCATTGAAGGCTGGCATGGAATATTTCATTACTGATTTTTTTTAAAAATAAACTCTTCCAATGAAATTAAATTGAAGGTCACATTGCCAACTGTAAGTACCAATATTACTATTATTTACCGGCAAATAATAATAAAAACGGGCTAAGTTCCAAATTGGGCGTTCGTTTCCATGAAAATTTTTAAAATTTACAGGAAAGGTATGGATAATTTAATCGTTTGTGTGCTTGATAATATATAAAGATCTCGAAAAATATGTTTATTTGTTATATATAAGCGGTTATAAACATGGGACTATACGGCGAGCGGAGGGAACTACTTGGCGCAAGGTAACCGAACAGTTGCATTGTGGGAAAGTAACGAGCATTTATGTTATCAACATGGTGAATGTACAAGGGCAATGAAGTAACAGTTTTAACATTTGTGAAGCAATACGTTGATAACGAGCAAAATCTTTTAAAAGTTTGTGAAGAGCACGGATTAATGAACCTAATAACAAATTGCAGAAAATGTGGAAGGGAGATAATAGCGAAAAAACGTGGCGAAAGCAGACGCCCAACTTCGGACTAAATGCCCAAAAAAACTTCCGACTGCCACCCCACAAAGGCTGCGTCCTTAAGCACCTGAAGGTGTGTACCTAAAGGTAAGTCCGCCACTGTCCCCATTCCACTCTCTCTCAAGATAGCTTGGATTGAGTATAGCCCGCTCCCCCCAGTGATTTTTAACGAATCATAGTGATTCTAACGATTCATACTAGTTCATAATGAACCGGAATCGCATGTTACAAAGATTTAAGAGTAAATCTTGTGGTAAGGAAGCTTTAGTATAAGTAATAGCAGTAGTAGTAGCGGTAGTAGCAATAGTAGTAGTAGTAGTAGCAGTTAGTATCAGGAGTAGTAGTAGTAGTCAGTAGCAGCAGTAGTAGTAGTAGTAGTAGAAACGGGTTAGAAGCCCCGCAGGGGTTGGTTGGGTTCTGTTCTCAATAGTAGTAGTAGTAGTAGTATAGTAGTAGTAGTAGTAGTAGTAGTAGTAGTAGTAGTAGCAGCAGTAGTAGTAGTAGTTGTAGTAGTAGCAGCAGTAGCAGTAGTAGTGACTCTTCCAGTTCCAGTGACAAAGAACTGGGGGGAGCGGGCTATACACAAGCCGATAGCTTGATTACATGACCACACTATTGACCCACGATTATAAAGTATACAAACGAGCAAATTATTCATTTTTTCTGGTAAATTTTCATAATTTTGTTAGAAACGAAAGACCAACTTTGGAACTTAATCCGGTAAATGTGTATCCTGCAGTCGTTCACTTGAGACGATGACGGTGAAACCCGGGGAACAGAAATATTTTCAACCTCATTAGAAATAGATCAATACCTTTAGACGGATAAAACGATGCTGGCCAAAAGTGTCGTCTGATAAGCATTTGGGTGGTTCTTTACGTTTTCTCACTTTCCAAATAGAAAATGGATGAAATAAAAATTGCACAAATACGTAACAGCAAACAACTATTCCCCAGAAGAAAGCAATAGTATAAACAAATAAAACAGCCAACAGCGTTTGCTGGAATGTCATCTTACTATAGCTACTTTAACCACCAAAGCTATTTACAAGTGAGAATGCGGAGCGTTGCATGTTACTGTTTTGATCAATCAGATGTTTGCAGTGTTGCCTGTCAACTGCACGCAAAACTTTCTATCAATTGTTTATTTTTCTTTCTAAGTACGCATTTTTCGTACCGTCACATTCGTATCGGCTTGCTTCAATAAGCACATAATTTGAGATTTAGTTAGCGATAAATGGGCAGAGCACTAAAGAATATTTGCGTTGCATTGCTGTAAGAAGAATTTTGCGAAAGACTGGTGTGCAATGATCCCCTTAGATGTTGGATTGCAGTTTAGCTAGCGTCCCTTAAAGTATCGAGACTATATGATGTGTAGAGCTACAGTTTAACATGGAATCCGATATATATATATATATATATATATATATATATATATATATATATATATATATATATATATATATATATATATATATATATATATATATATATATATATATATATATATATATATATATATATATATATATATATATATATATATATACAGTGTGCGAATTAGATAACCTACATTGGGGGGGGGGATAAAATTAGGCCAAAGGACATAGTCTGAAGGTTCAAATTTCAAAATGAGACAATAAATGCTTTACTCCCCATATATATATATATATATATATATATATATATATATATATATATATATATATATATATGTGTGTGTGTGTGTGTGTGTGTGTGGCATGTGTAATAAATAAGAGATTTATTAATTTAATAAATCTACCGACAATAACTATGCACATATATATTGTGTGACATACACACACCCCACTAAACCTTTCTGAACGTGTTTTAATGTTGTACTCACTCTTGTCCCCATAGCTCTCTAAGGTTTATTTAGTTAATAAT
Organism: Thermobia domestica; assembly: GCF_964235325.1. Taxonomy (NCBI): domain Eukaryota; kingdom Metazoa; phylum Arthropoda; class Insecta; order Zygentoma; family Lepismatidae; genus Thermobia; species Thermobia domestica. The sequence goes on from NC_137454.1 coordinate 95,594,409, forward strand.
TCGGCTCGAGCGATAGCCATGATCACAAGTATATGTTAATTTTTCCACTCATATTGAAAGCTTCCACTTTGCATTAATACATACAGGTTGCGAAAAGAAACCTACTTCAGTCTTGTGAAAACCACTAAAATTATCAGTTAAACCGGACATTTTTTTTTTTAAAAGAAAATCTAGATATTAGCCTATCAAATAAGAAATGGATTGTTGCTGGTCCCGATTTCTCACATCAAGGTCAAATCGAAGGCCAAATATTTAAAATCTCTCAATTCAAATTTCGAGCTTGTGCTTCTACTTCCCGCTAAAGCTGTGCTCATCACGACTTTTTTTCTCCAAATATCGATTCCGTGATGGGCACGGAAAGTCAACACTTAAAAATTACTTTACTGTTAGGTTGAAGATGAGTTGATTCACTATGGGCTACGTTATTCAAATAAAGTAAAACATTACACTGAAGTTTTTCAGACAACATTAATTGCGTGGACAGCAAACTGTACAGCGAAAAGATGGAAAAATGAAGGGTTAACTTAAAAAAAACCCGCTCCAGTTGAAATGCTTATACAGACACGGACAATGACACGGAGAACCAGTCGTATTAACAAATGCTGAAACAAATCTTGAATTATTCGCTTATTCACCTAAAAATCACCTTCATTAACATGTCTGCTCACTAGGAGCGTATCCCCCAGCGTGTACGTTAACATATACTTACGAGAGAATACCTATATCTCAGATTTTGAGTACAGTTTCAAAAGTTCATTTCCGTAAACTGTAAAAGCAGTGATTACTATGCTAATTATCACAAATTTAATGCAACTTTTGAGTTGCATACACACAACCTACTAGGGAATGAAGACCATGTGCTAACAAAGAGTACACTGGAAAATGAAATAACATGTTATAACAAAAATTAAAATAAGACGATAATCGATACAAATATAGAGGATGAATATGATGCCCGAACTTCGCCAAGTATGGTAGAAGAAGCTATTTGTTTACTTCTTGGCCAACCGCTAAGAACATTTATAAATCTATATGTGGCTTTGTTATACGCAATTAGTACATTCAAATTCACAAACGATGACAAACTGAAGGGTACGAAGGTACAGTTGCAAGTAACAACCGTAGTCATAATAATATAGTTCTACTAAACAACGTTGAAAATAGTGGGTAATTAGGTGGTAAGTAGAAATGACCAAAACTGAACAGTTTACATCGATCATTTCGAAATACAGCTAGAAGATTAAATTTACAAGAAATAACAAAAATCAGTGAAATTTGGAGTTATACTAAGCATAGTTTGAGGGGGAAAGCGAGCATCCCCGGTGGAGATACTTCAGCTGACTTCTTAGGGGGGGAACAAAATGTGATTGAGGGGGAAAATCCCCCTCATCCCCCCCGGTAATTCGCACCCTGTATATATATATATATATATAAGTTTCCACCGGGAATCGAATTCAGAGTCTTTATTCCGTACAAACCTTCGCAAATATCGCGGAGCGTAACGAAGTGCAAAACTTACTAAAATCAAGTATCCTGATAATCCTAAGCTAAAATACAGTTATTGTGTTGAGGTAAATTGTTACGGAAAAAGGCCTTGGGTCACCTGCGTCGCACACCAGGCTCGAAACCAGCCATAGAGGTTTTGGGGGGCATGAATATATTAGGGGGGCAAGTCATTAAAAATTCTCTTACACATATCTAAATTGTGTTTTTTGTATTGAGGTCTAGAGGGGCCACGAAAAGTTCACGGGGGACAAGGCCTCCCTAGCCCCCCTCTGGTTGAAGGTTTGTCGCACACGTGCACTAAGCATGTAGCCACAAGGGATGGGATATTAGTATTTTATCATTCTGGCCCTCCTATGTCAGATCAACAATACACTGCGTAATGCTAAGTAGCATAGACTGCATATATGTCCTAAATGTGTTGCCAACCCCTAAAATAAAAATTATCTGTTTTTGTACTATTTTATTAAAATTTGACTAATTTTATCCTATTTTATGGTACAAATTATGGTGATTTTATGCAATTTATGGTGATTTTATGATAATATTATACTGTTTTTGGTGATTTTTATCATATTTTTGCCATATTTATAGTGATTTTCAGTGTTGCCATACAACAAAAAATTATTGTAAAATATTTTTGATAATATACTTTGATATCTAAGTTGGTAACCCTTGATGGAAACACAAATGGTTGAGAATACAAAGTTAACTTCCTAAGCCTCTAAAGAAACTTGTTCCTTCCCTTTCTTGTCCTTCCCTCAAGCGGTGAAGAGCAGGTGAATGAACTTGAAACTACCTGGAAAGGGAGGGAGGAAGGAGACACAGGTGCATGAAAGAATGCTAGGAATTTCTTTGTTCACGGAGTAGTGGTGGGACGTACATAGCGTCCTTTGTTATGCAAATTAGGATAGATTTGACAATAGGTCTTTGTTTACAGGAATGTGGTTTATCCTTGAGGGTTCACGTACGCAGGTGGGAACAATGGATACCGCAGATGTGTGTATATGTAATAAATGAGGGTCATTGACATGCCGGCTTCCTTTATCCTTTGTGACAGGAATGGCGTTGGAGTGCGTACGTGACTGGATGCATGTACACAGGAGAAACTTGTTTAGGGAGCGCAGCTGTATGTTAATTTTTTATTCAGGACAGGAATGTCGTTGGAAGGACTACGTGACTGGATGCACGTACGCAAGGGTTGATTGTTTTGATAGATGACATTTTTGATAATAGGATGGAAAGGTAAAATATTTCAATCATTGTAGGTTGTGTGGGATTGCCTCTTAACAGATAGTTGAAAGAACAAAGTGTCCTTGTTGTGTAGTAGTATTGGTATTTTTATTGATAGGTAGATAAAATATTTATATTATGTCTAGAGACCATATTGATTGAATAGAGGATGAAAATCTAATCAAGTATGTTAATTTGTATTAATTTATGTTTAAATTTGCATGAATTATAAGCAGTTTTTGGTTCTTAGGAGATAGGAGAATATAGCCTGGTAAGAGGTAGTTCTTTCTGTTCTAACTTGTTTGAGCTTCGAGGCAGGAGGTGGAGCTTGTTAACTTGTATAGAAAGACTCCAGCAAATGGAAAACCAGACTTGGAGAATAGATTTACAACTTTTTATTCCAACCCAAAACTTGTAGAAACCAATAATAAAAGGAAAGAGGAGGGACTAGGCAAGAACGAAGAACGAATGATAATTTGATTTCCATTGCTTGAAGGAGGTCCTTTGCGGCTTAAAGATCCCTTTTCAATTGGCCTGTCCCCTGTCAACCAGCTTGTTTTATGATCCTGACACTCGAGGATAAGGAAGATCGTCCCTTCTTTACCTGAGTTTATTTTTATTGCAGGGTGCAATAAACCTGTTACCTGCCTTTAGGTTTATGAGGGGTACAATAAAATCTTTACCTGACCAGAGTCTTCTTTCCTTCTTTGCAACCAAACAAGATTTCTTTAAAATATTTTTGCATAAATTAGGTTAATTAATTAATTATTCATGAATATTAATTAGTTGGTAATGAAAGGGTTAGAAAGAATGATTTTTTCGTATTTAGCGTTTATTTAGCGGTATATTATGATATGTATCGTATAGATTAGTATATATTGTATACACATACTCAGATATTGTGGGAGGAAACGGAGACAACTCTAAGAAAAGTATCTTATGCACTTATACGGTCTTTTTACTGAATGATATGGGATTTTATTGATCTTTTAATGATGTTTGGGTGTACGAAACACAGTTGAATCACAAATGACGTATGTATATAAGTACTTTTTGGTAATGGTCGTATGTATACGTGTTTTGCCTGATATGTGGACAGGAATATATGTGCATGCATATTATGTTTTGTACTCATGTAAGTGTTTCATAGTCACCTTTAACGTAATGTAGGGTTGCATAACTTCTTTGGTGACATGCTTGGTGATTGCAAACACCTGAAGTGTTTGTATTGTATTAATATTGGACTGCATTGTAGACATGTATATAGTGACTCTTTATGCATGTAACTTTTCTTCAACGTAATGTAGGGTTCTTTGGGGCATGCTAGCTGAAGGCAAACACCTGAAGTGTTTGTATTGTATTAATATTGATTTGTATTGTAGACTTATATATAGTGACTCTTTATGCATGTGCATTATCTTCAATGTAATGTTGGGTTCCTATTGGTATAACGGTGGACGCATAGCTTCTACCTTATCGATTGTACTGTAGACATATATTTTGCCTTATTATACATGTAACCTTGCCTTGACTGAATTGTTAGGACCTCTTATGATGATTCTAATGATGGCTTGCATAACCTTATCCTTTGTTTGTTTTGTATGATTATATATTGTGGTGCTTGACGTATGTAACTGATTTAACCATGTTTTAAATGTATTGTTGAGATATATTTTGACTTTTTACGTATGTAAGTGGTTGTTAGTTATGTCCTGGTTGTATTTCAACCACATATGATATTAATGTTTAATTGAAGTTTTAACTGAAGTCTAGTTTTGCAAATAATTTATTTGTACGTCCTTGTAGAAGGCATTATGACGTCATCAGGGTTTGCAGTACATACTGATTTATTGTATGCTGTCACATAAATAACCTTATATGCACCATATCTATTCTTTTCCTTTATCTTATATAGAATACCATATTTATTTATAAGATATCAATATTTTGTATAAAGGTTTGAACGTCAAATAAAGTATTATTAAACCATGTAAAACTGATCGGTAATTACTTGATATGACACAGTATATGTATTCTTCCTTTATCTTATATAGAATACACATACTTCTTAATATGATACCTATTATTGGGTGTATAAAATAAAACATGAATTTGAAATTTGTGTTATTTGTTTATTAGCATTAATTCTTGTTCTACAGCAGCAGGCTGTTATTGATTAGAGATATTATTTACATATATTTAGGTGTTTGATATATTTATAAGTATTCAATATAATAAATAATTATGTATTTGCAATATTGATATTTTGAATTGTATATTTCAGTATTTACAATATTGATATTTTAATTGTATATTTCCAATATTGATGTTTTCATTTATATATTTGAATATTTACATATTTACATATTTACAATATACTATTTACATATTTATAATATTTACAATATTTACATTATTTACAATATGCTATTTACATATTTATAATATTTACAATATTTACATTATTTACATTATTTACAATAACAATATACTATTTACGTATACACATATATACACGTAGGGAAGTGCCAATTGACGAGTGCTGTGAAAATATTTATGAAATTTGTTTCTGTCCGAGATTATTATGATTATGTCACTATGTTAGGACACATTTAACATAACATATATACAAATATTTATCGAACACTTATACCAATAATATCAATTATTCGACGCACATATTACTTTGATACCCGTACGGTAATGTTCTAAACTCGGTCATACTGTGAGGATCAAGTCGACGTCTTTTATTTTCAACTTTTGATGTGTTTTAGTTTCAGGCCTGGATACAATGACAAACCCCGGCTTTCGAACAATCCTCCCTGGATTGTTTAACTGTTTACTGTCAACTTTATCGTGAATTAGATTATAAAAATGATAAAAATTAATTTCCTGGCGCGTACGATGATTTAAAGTTATACCCCTAATTTTAAATACATAATCTACCTTGTCCGTACCAACCTCTTTTAAACGGTACGCATAATTCTTTGGCCCTATTCCTATAAATGCATTAATTTCCCACCCTTCAGGAACTTCGTTAGTTAGTTCACCCAGGTAGGAACCCAAAGAAAGCGGAGGTTTTTCATTACGTGGCTGTACAAACATAATACTATCGGTGTCGCAGTACAACACACGGTCAGGCCCTACTTAATAATTCATAAAGTTTTAGACGCGCCCATGAGGTGATGAACGCGGCAAGGACAACATTTGGGAACTTCCATGGTTTGTTTTTGTTCTCAATGTTTTTATACGTTACAATGAGATGCCGCTCTCCAATAGGTAATACAGTTTGCACCTCGTATTGTGGCGCCCATAGATAAGTCAAAAATTTTTCCGGAGTATCGACAATTACCGATTGCGATAAATCCGTTCGCTGTCCCCATTTTCCATATAGTGAATTGAGGAATATTTTAGAAATATACCTCAATCCTGGGTTTTTCCTTATATTATCATAATTTAATTTAATGCCTTCATGAGCATAATAGTCTGTAATATATTTTTGCTGGTCTTCTTCGGTTTTGCAAGAAGCAGGATATCCCGAAGACTCCTGTTTCATTTGAAGAAAGGAATTCACATAGTCTTCAAACAGACCATTTGAATTATCCTCCTCGCCGCCAACCAGGTTAAATTCCCAGATTTCAATTACTTGCAGAATTTTGTATCCCAGCTGTAAAGCTACATGGAGTTCAGGGGTACAGTATGTGCCCGTTAAGGTTCGCTCGGAATCGCTATGCACGCAATTGTCAATACTTTTTTCTATACACGTACGGCACAACCCAAACAAAAGACGCCCATTACATGCATATGGTAACACCGGAAAATACAAATCATTAGGGGGTAAAACAGTGCATTTTACTAACCCATGAATACTTTCCACGTTTGGAAAGTCTGGCCCCTTGTATATTTTTGGCTTACCTACAGGCATTGGTTTACGTGCCATCACCCAAGGGTATAACGATGTTACATCATAATATGCCACGGTTTCCTCGCTGGTACATTCGTACAAAGCATTAAAGCATTCTGTACGACCACCATGGAAACTATCTTTTGGTATTAGATGATCAACAAGATCCTTACAGTGAGTTTGAATAAACTCCTGCATGGACTTATCAGTCTTCACCCAATGATCCCATTCGCATTCCCACATTTGAACAACATTAAGATTTAATTTTTTCAGGAATGCTATTTTCGTGGTGGTTCTTTCATATCGGTCTTGTAAGGATGTACCTTGCTTAGAGGTGGAATCCAAAGACACGTGTCGAAGTGTAGGATAGCAGGTTAAACACCCGTGGAAGAAACATCCATGAAATTCGAAAACTGTATTCGTTCGAGGTTCAAACCCATCAACCTTATACCTCCCAAATCGTTTTTCCAATCCATTCCCGGAATGTTGGATTTTATTACCCCTGGTACGTTCTAAATACCGTAACCAGTACATTGCCTTAAGGCTTTGTCGGTCACGATGGTCGAACCCATAGGGTGGAATAATTGGAATAACTTCTTTAGGCAAATATAAGGTATGATAGGTCAGTATGGCCAAACTAGCAATAGTAGGCGCGACGATAAAACATTGAATGCCATTCGTTTTTTCCTCAATTAAGTTTGAAAATTTAATTACAGCCTCTGCTAAAATTTTGACGTCATTTCGACAATACGCTACCATCTCATTTTGAAGATTATACTCCTCGCCACTAGCAGCACGTTCTTCGTGCCAGGCGATTAGTTGCTGTCTTTCTTCCGTGGTTCGCGAGTCAGGATCAAAATATTCAATAGCGGGAACCGGACCTACATAATTTTGATTTTCCAAAGTGTTAAATAAATATGGGAAATCTCCCTTTTTCAAATTTCCAGATAGGCCTAACGTTTTCGGGAGTTTTGATAATTTAACTCCCATATACAAATACGTGTCACGGAAGTAAGTCTTTTGTCCTAAACGCATTTCAACAATTTTTTGCCCTGACATTATTACTTCAGGTGTATGATGATGACTCGTTATCAAAGTTTTAGCACAGAACTGCATATCATAATTACTCCCATTATGGGAAAGTACAATGATTTTTTTAAACATTGGTCGAGTTATTAATACATGATTAATAAATCCATCAATGTCTTGGAAATCAAAAGAACGGATACCATTTTTATCTCCGCATACAAAGCAAAGATCATCCAGCTTTGTGTCCTTACACTTGTAACAGGCATGAATACAATTTACGAAATTCACGTAATGTTCTTTTTCTCCCTGTTCATTTTTAGGAAGTAACATCGTTTCTACATGAAAGACGATGTATAAAAAGGCCTCTACATGTTGCAAAGTAGCAGCCTGAACAAAACAAATGTGGTCATCGTTCACATACGTATAACACGTTTTACAATAACGTTCACCGCATTCGTGTTCAGACTTACGACCTCGCATGTCAACCATATCACCACATTGGACGCAAATTCTTTTTGTTTCGCATAAAGTTTTTCCGCGAACAATCACCGTTTTATGATTGGCAAAACATTCTTCTGAAGAAAACAGTCTGCGACAATCACTACATTCGCGTTTAATATCATTATTAGCATTAGAAACATCGTGATACTTCTCGCACATCCTACATTTGAAGTTACACTTATGATCTTCTGTATGATAATATCCTTCCAAACAATACTGACAATACTCATTTTTGTTCAATAGAGTTCTAATGTTTGTAATTAATTCATAGTGTCCTTCAGTATACAAAATGAAAATTTTCTTTGATGCATGTATTCCAGGATAAATTACAGTGTAGTCTCGAGTCGATCGGTTCTTTTCGTAAATAACAATTTGGTAATGAGGCATTAGCTTATTTTGGAACTTTTTCGCATCATCAATAGTACATCCATCACGAATTTCAATGTCAACTTTAGCATTGACACACAAATCCTTTGCCTGATTTAACAATCGTTTAGGATGATTTTTTAACTTGTAAACTTGGATATGACGATGATCAGCCCTAGCCATCCCAAGGACAATACTCTAGGGAAGACAATACACATCCTTTTCCATTGGGATAGTACACTGTTCCAGGTGTGTTACAAGACTGCTATATTTTGCTGAACCCATAGATCGACCCCTACCTTTACGTGAATCAACAATATGAATTTTGAAAGTTACTTTGTCCCCAAATAAATAATTTTCATTACTATTTAAAACATTTTCAATACTCTGAAACAAAACCTCGTGACTTAATTCTGACTTTTGACGCCATGATATGTATATTGGCTTTTTGATCGTGGAAGCAGAACTTTCTATTGTCATGCCAACGTACATGTGTTCGTCGACCTCGTTTAACGTGTGCTCCTTTACAAATTCAAATAATGAATGAATGTACTTTTCTGGATCATAAATCCCATTAGTGCGCATACGTTCAGTGGTAACTTCCTTTCCTGTTAGTCCAAAATAAGTATAATGTTTGGTTGTATTATTAACAATACGAAAATATTCATCCGTTCCAGCACCATACATTACAGGTTCTGGTGCAGAATTATTGCTACGCTCAGGAAGAATACCGAGGAACTCATTGGACTCATCTGCAATTAAACCGGATGTTTTCCCTGAAGACACAAGTTCCATAAACTTTTCACGAGCTAAATTCCTCGTATTATCTTGGCGAAAGAAGCCTACATGATATAAATCAATAATATATTTTGCAGACTTACATTTTTCCAAAACAACATGAGGATTACAGCCAAAATGCATGAACAATGCAATAGCTTGGAATAAGCTTCATTGCTTACCCTTGCACCCGTAGCATGGCATTGCGTCAACACTTCCCATGTAAATAAAACGTCGTTTGGATTTTCATATCCACGCGCTTCTTGTGCTGCCAGCATGGTACAAATCACATTACGGCCATCCATTGTATCACTGTTTAAGTAAAATACTCACGTTTTAGTTTTCAATTACTATTGTTAGAACACTATAATTACTTCTTATTTATCAAAGGTGCACTTAAAAGTTTTTTGAAATTACAATGTCACCAAAGGTTTAACTCCTCTTGAAAATGATAATGTCCCGCAACTTTTACAGTATAACGACGATTCAGCTGAAAGTTTATCGGCAATTGCATTAATACTTTCCGATAACTATACTGATAAAATTCCCGTAACTTTTTCAATTTAGCGTAGATGTTATTCTAAGTTTATTGGTAAATCCTTAACTACTTTCCAGTAATTGTAATTTATAATCTAGTGTATAAATATTCTTCAAGTTAATTGTTTCAAGTTACGTAAAACCAGGGAACGTCTTCAGCATACAACTTCTTCCTTTATACTAATTTGTGATGCAGCTGTTATATACATGCAGACTATTTGTTATATTCCACTACGTTTTTTTTTCTCGAAAATGACAAACTCTTGTACCTTTTTCAGTATAGAGATGATGCAGTTAAAAGTTTATTGACAAATCTTCCGATAACTGTAAATGTCAATGTCCCGTAATTTTTATCTAGCTGTTGTGTGTTTACAATTGCAACTCGCAGTGTTCAATCAGAAACGTCTTCGCTGCAGCAGTACTTCTTCTAAAGTGAAGCAGCGTCGATTTCGCACGCCTTATATAGATGCAAAACGTACTCTCGTCACCAGACGCATTCAGTTTGTAATCTCGCATCCAGGTGCATTTAGTTTGTAATCTTGTACCCAGGCTCATTTATTTTATAGTTTCGTACACAGATACTTTGAAATGTACGTGATTTTTTTCTAAATTAGTATTAGTAATATTACGGACAGTGTTAATTATATTACATTATAACAAACACAAAATCATTTCATGATCATTACATAACTTATAAATATCTTGCAACATTTTCACAATTTTAATCGGCCCGCTTCATATTGAAACTCTAAACAATCTTTGAATGTGATCTTATAAATGGTATTTTGACGGAACGCTTCATATCTTTTCCGTAACGTTTTCTAATAGAAACTAGTTGTTAATTATTTATTGATGCGCACCTTTTTATCTTCTCATAAAGAGAAAATTGTTTCGAAAATATTAACATGTATGATCCTACTAAAGAGTTGGTTGTTAAAAATAGTTCTGATCTGTTATCTTATTTCATTATATGAAATTTAATATTACGAATGTAAGTTTATAAAACTAAAAAATACGAAAAAGTAAAATATAAAAAAATACAAGTTAAGAAACAATAACGTAAAACTCAAAATGAAAATGCAGAAAGAAAAAATTTAAAACACAATGTTGCAAACTAAAATACAAAAGTAAAATGTAAAAGCACAACTTAAAAAGTGCAAAACTAAAAATGAAAATACAAAAAGAAAAAAATTAAAACAGTGTTGCAACTGAGATACATAAAGTAAATATGTAAAAGTACAAGTTAAGAAATAATAATGTAAAACGAAAAATGAAATTGCAGAAAGTAAAAATTTTAAAAAACGTTGCAAACTAAAATACAGAAAGTAAAATATAAAAAGTGCAAATTAAGAAACAAATTGTAAAACTGAAAATGTAATTGCAGAAAGTAATAATTTAAAACACAATGTTGCAAACTAAAATACAAAAAGTAAAATGTAAAAGTACAAGTTAAACAAAAACGATGTGAAACTGAAAATGAAAATGGTGAAAAAATTAAAACAGTGTTGCAACTGAAATACAAAAGTAAAATGTAAGAGCATAAGTTAAGAAACAAATTCTAACACTGAAAATGCAAAATGGTGAAAGAAAAAATTAAAACACTGTATGCATTTCTTTTATTTTTATTAATGCTTATCTTATATATCCTTGATTTTTTTATGTTTATGCGTGTAGTTTTACTATGTATGCATATAAGTTTTTCAAATCTAATCTTTATGCATGTTTTTTTAAAGTTTACAGATGCAACATACTTGTTTTTTTATTGTTATAATGATGTATGTATCATGTTTCTTTTATTACTGTGATTTTGTTATGAACTTTTTATTTTGTAACTATGATGTATTCATTCGTTTTTGTATTATTCTTGGCGCATTTATGGCTGTCAAGCCAATAAACTATTTCAACCTTATTATTATTATTATTATTACTTCAAAATTTCTGTTTCATTGTGAGTTTTTTCATTGTATATTTACACCTTTGTTATTGGTGTATACATATATTGATTACGCTTCTTGTATTTTACAGAAATGGGGTTTAACGAGGAAATTAACCCCAAGGACGAGGAAATTTTTCAGAGATCAATAATAGGACTCAATACCCCAGACCGCGTCCTAAATACATGGAAGCAGGTGCCTAAACTCCAGGTGGCAGTGTACACTCCAGGTGGCGTTCGATTCAGTTGAATTGACGTCACTTTCAACTTAATCGACCGTGTAAACGAGACTTCAACTTAATCGCTTGTTGATCGAAGGCGACTAATCGACTGGCAACTGAATTAAAAGACGTTCTATTCTTTGTGGTTGAAATACTTGAACACATCCATCAATCCGATTCGGCCTAGTTGCTTCGATTTAGTGGCAAATGTAGCGAGTCGATTTAGTCGTGCGACTAAATCGACTAAGTGTAAACGCCCCATTAGATCGATGGATGTGTTCAATTGTTTCAACCACAGAAAATAGAACGTCTTCCAATTCAGTTGCCAATCGATTAGTCGCCTTCGATCAACAAGCGATTAAGTTGAAGTCTCGTTTACACGGTCGATTAAGTTGAAAGTGACGTCAATTCAACTGAATCGAACGCAAATCGACTAAGTGTAAACGCCCCATAAGTAGCACTCAAGGTTGATTTTTCGTTTTGCAAAAGTTTAAGGGTATAGCACATTTTAGTGCGTCTTTGGAGCCAATTGGCCAACGCGCATTATTGTTAGTGTGGTAATGAGTTCGCTCCTTGGTGGATTGATTACCTTGGATACAAGCCCGATTAGTAGTTCAGATTAATCGGCAATCGGTCCCAGCTCATATATAGCCTCGGTGCTGGAAAGAAAGATGAAAGTCCAAACAAAAGACGCTTGTTTGATTCATATTTCTAGGTGCGTATTATTTTATTCATCAGATAAGCTTCATTTGATCAACACATATTGTGTTTATTTAATACACTTTTCCTTGCATCGTTTCTTCGTTGTATCTTGATTAACTGTAGTTCTTAGAGCGAATTCGACACTAAACCTTACAGAGCTCCCACTTGGCTATATGGTTCAGTGAGGAAGACTTTGGTTTGATCACCGATGGGAGTTGATGTGGTTCGGATCCCACGTTAAGCTATTGGTCCTCCTCTGTAGTCTCGTTGCTCAAATTGACTCTAAATTCCAAATCAACCAATAATAACCTTTACATAACAAAGCTTAAACTGCCGCACATTGATGTGTCCGATCTTCGTTTTATATTCTTTCTTTTTGTAATATCAAGTGAGTGTATAAATCATGTATTAAATATACTGATCATTAACAATGATCACTATATTATAAAGATTTATTCCTCTCCACAGACTAGACTATATGTATTCTAGTCTGTGTTCCTCTCTGTAACCATACACTGAACTTATGATGGCCTTATTTACACTTTGCGCAATCTGTCATTAACCTGGCTACACAGGGCCTAAAATTCAACGAAATCACAGCTCTACACTGGTAAAAATTTTATATAGTATAGAAAAACTAGTTTAGTCAGCATTTGTTTAGACATATAATCAGTGTTCTGTCCAGTACATCATGTTTACCTGCGACGAAAAATTATTATTATTATTATTATTGTTATTATTATTATTATTGTTATTATTATTATTATTAAGGAAAATTTTGGCATCCAGAGCAAACAAAATTAAAGGCACATTAGGATACATATTTAATTGTATTGCATTAAACCATAAAATACAGGAAACAAACCGGTAAGAAAAATAGTCACACTGGAAGAAAAAAGTCACTTTTTCTTACATAAGAATTTCACTGTCATTTTTCCGTGATCATCACGCTGTCTCAGCCTGTTTTCTGCCGAGGCAAATACACCATTATACCAGGGCTGTTCTTTGACTTCCTACCAACTTCAAAATGCCCTTCTTTTCTGGCCAGCCATTTCATAACAGCATGGGTTGGGCTAAAATCTTCCAACAGACCCATATTTATATTAACGTGAAGGTAATTTTTCACAGTAGTGCGAGCTAAAGACAGCCTGTTATCTGTTTTCAATATGTTGTGGTCACTTATAAGTCTTTCAACATCGGAAGAAGATGGTTTCGAAGCAACAACTCGGGCTAGACATGTTGACAGAGCATGAAATGACTGATTTCCACAGATTTTCATGAGAAAGCTTTTAGCATCCAGACCTTTCAACATACTGCACGATGATGCCTCTCTATATTGCATTGCGAACTGCGGAAGATCTGTATCAAGACAAATAACTTTGTGGCATTCTCTTAGGGCATCATCAGTTACTTATTCTTGCAAAACACGCAAAGGCTCCAAAGCAACAATAGTGTCTTCATACAGCAAACGCTGACCATCAAAGTTAATTATGGAATCCAGGACTTCGTAGCGTACTACAGTAAAATTTCTTTTCTCACTGACATATTTGTTATGGGATTTATTGCGACGTGTGTTACGATGAAGTTGAATGCAATGTAATGAGTACTGTATTTCTCCGTTGACGTTCTCTTGCACACGTTCGTTTAAAAACTTTTTTTTTCACCCGTCTAACACAGGTTTCTCTTTCATACTCTCCAACTGTGCTACAGTTCTATTTTTATTTGTTATTATGTCCAAAAGAAACATTTCATCACTCTCAAACTTGTGCTGGCAGTTCTTGAAAACATATAGAGCATCTGTCACAAGACACAGAAGATGAAGGCGATCTACTTCTATCCATTTACGCAGATGACCATTGGCTTCATTACATCCATGGCTTTCCGTTTACAAGTAAAGGCAACTTGGATATAAATTTTTTAGGAGAGTAGTGAGCATACTGAATGAAAATTCTGTCCGCCTGAATTCAAAATATTCTGGGTAGTGCAAAACTTGAAGTTATTTTCTGAAGCTACCATCGTTAAACCTTTCGTTCGCTGTCCAGAAGAGTGATGGAAAGCACACAGTCCAGATGCTGCTTGTATGAGAGATGAAACTTCTTGGATATTCTTGGTGACATATTTCAATGCTAAATTAATGCGATGGGCAGCACACCAAAATTTTCAACAGAGGCAACGTTTCACCTGAAGCAGCTCTTTCATGAGTTAACAATTTCCACATTCCTTTGTGTTCTGTATTCATGTTTTCACTATCAGTAACTATCGAAGTCATTCTGGGAAACATTACTCTTTCTACTGATTTTCGTAACACTGTGCTTCGGTTAAATTTTTGGCGGTTATTGATGTATGTTATCTCTGGTAGTACATATTTCTATAACGGGTTGTAAGGATCGTGAATTTTTATCTACAAAACAACACATTTCATTATATCGGAAAAGTGTAATGTCCTATTGAAACAACAGATAAACGTGCAGGTAGTTGCATATTTTAAAACTATATGAATACAACCGAAAACGTTTGAAAACTAAATATAGGTAAAAAGTTCCTTCACCTCAAAATTGGCAATGGTTTTTCCTGTCATCTAGGAGACACCTATACGTATTAACTCTGGCTTAATGTCATATACTGGCAGTTATATGGAACTGAGTAACCCATTGCATAATGAATGTATTGAATCAGTAAGACTTAGTTTGACACACTAAACGCGTTTAAATGCATAATCCGAGAAAAGTAATTTACTCACATTAATACCACTCCACACTTTAAGAATTATAGTTCCACACTCCTTTCCTACAGTTCCACAAAGTGTGGAGTACTCCACTCAATTTTAGGCCCTGTGGCTACAGGTCATTAATCTTTGGAAGATAAATGTAAACTGTTTCTTTTTTTTTAGACCAGTGATGATCAAATGGCAACCCGTGGGCCGGCGCTAGTATATTTCATCCGGTTTGCGAATAAAAATTAATAATGTATAATTTGTTCCGTTTTTAAGAACTTCAGGCATAACAAGAAATGTGTAGCTGACCATCGTAATATACCTGGATCGAAACTAGATTTTTAACTGTGAAGATATTCTCTTAACTTTTTAGTTACCAAGCCTATTCTGCAAAGTAAAGCCATTGGTATCGGACCACGTTTTAGAAAAGGGTTAATTTCATACAGTTCGTACCTTAATGTTATGATTTGTTAGCAACGTTGTGTGCTTTGCTTGCTTGCAGTGGTGAGTGTAGGAGCCTAAAAATTCTTTGTTCCAGACCGTTCCTATCGAGAAGGAGGTTCGAAGCCGAATCATCTCACATGAAGTCCAATTCAAGCGCCATGGATGGCATCAATGTATAACATTAAGTAAAGAGACATCTAGTGCCATCATTCAATGTTATTTGCACAAAATTATGAAAATCATCTTTAATCATGCAGTTAATATGCTGAACGAAAAGAAGGCAATTTAGAATTATCTTATTGCAAATTCTTCATTTTTATCCTGAAATTTTAAAGAAAAATCTCGCGACACCTTTCATGCTACCATGCGACACCGCAAGGTACCCCTACACTCACTTCGGATAGCTCTGCATACAGTATGAAGGCCGAAATACACTACCCCATCACAGCGTTAGCAATGTGCTGTAAGTGAATTGGTTGATAAGAAAGCAGCTTTCAAGGTCAAACATCCAAACACCTGCCGCGCAATAGATCAGATTTGCCTCTGACCAAATCCATAATTCAGTTGAACGAATTTACGTTAAAGAATTGATTCACTTTATTTGATTTGTTATATTTAGTAAATTTGTGCAGATTAGCGAACTAGCAGATTAACTGCTTCTAGCACCCGAACCAAATACATTTCCAATTATATGTTTAGTTGGTAGTAATTTCTATCACACAGCGTATATCTTACTTTTATGAATCCACATAAAATAAAGTTTTTTTATATATATATATAAAAAAGTCCTTATGCAGCACAGAAATTATAAAAGAACATGATATACTTTCAACGTGGGTTCTGAACCATGAGCAGCGCTTGAATCCGCGCAGTTAGCGGGTAAACAGGCCATCATGTAAGAGCAACATTCACAGCGTGAGTCGTTTCTCACCAAACCAAGGTACTCACGCAACATTTTTTTAGGAGCAGTTTGGCTCCGAGCATATAATTTGAAGTACTCACCAACTACCTCTATAAAAAGCGTTGCGGAAGTACCGCAGGATTCTGAAACATGGATATTTAGATAGGGCACATACTAGTTCCTAACTAGGGATGATTCCATTTCGGGACCAAGTACCTGGGGAAAACCTATATATCGTCTGAAAGCTCTTACCAAGAGAAGTACGAAACCGTTTTCAAATCACGGGCAAACCACAACCTGATCCTATAAGGGGCTAGTTTTTTGGTATTTCTGACCCTATGTATAGCATATTCGACGGAAGTAAAAATAAATGTTACGATGCATCACGCGTAAGCGCCTGAGCCCATCATGTTTCTTTCTTGGCTCATTGCTAGAACGTAAGGGTTTGATAATATCGCTTGGCACCCAGACGTACCCATTTGGTCAGTGTTGCCAACCAATTGTAAATACAATGTGGCAGATGGTTTCTGTACCACTGGATGTACATCCATGAAACGTGGCATAAACATCATTCGTCACTAGAAAAAATATACTGTGGACGTACTCCTCTTCCAAGAAGCCCAGTTTGTCGGTGTTGCCAACCAACTGTAAAAATGAGAAGGTATAAAGCAAGTTTCATACGATGAGACGTTTATGCACCAAGATTGGCAGAAACATCACACGACATTATAGCAAAAAGACGTTGAGTGTGACCATATTCCAAATATTCTAGGTTGTCAGTGTTGACAACCAAATGTAAACATCACAATGTTGCAAATAGGGTGCGTGCCATTGAACGAATATAGAATAAATATGACAGAAGCAGCATTGGACAATGGAAAACATAGTGTGAGTGCTCAAGCACCCCAATTTAGCAGTGTTGCCAACCATTCTAAAATATATTTTCTCGAAAGGTTGCCTGAGTATTGCATGCATAGAGACAAAACTTGGCACAAACATCATTCGACACAAAGCAAATATTCTGTGGTTGTTATCATTCCCCAAGCACCCCAGTCTGTCAGTATTGCTAACGTTTTCAAAATTGAAGTTCTTGAAATAGTACTATACTAGCTTCGTTGTATTTTTATATTGTCTAATGGTATGTATATTATTTCGTATGATGTTTCTGTCGATCTTGGTGCATAAACGTCTCATCGTACGAAATCTGCTTTACACGTTCTCATTTTTACAATTGGTTCGCAACACTGACAAACTGGGCTCCTTGGAAGAGGAATACGTCCACAGTATATTTTTCCAGTGGCGAATGATGTTTATGCCACGTTTTATGGATATACATCCAGTGGTACAGAAACCATCTGCCACATTGTATTTACAATTGGTTGGCAACACTGACCAAATAGGTACGTCTGGGTGCAAGGCGATATTATCAAACGCTTGCCCGAGTTACGTTCTAGCAATGAGCGAAAAAGGAACGTGATGAACCTAGGCGCTTACGCGTGATGCATCGTAACATTCATTTTTTACTTCTGTCGAATATGCAATACATAGGGTCAAAAACACCCAAAAAACTGCCCCTTATAGGGTCAGGTTGCGGGTTTGCCCATGATTTGAAAACGGTTTCGTACTTCTCTTGACAAGAGCTTTCAGACGATATATAGGTTTTCCCCAGGTACTTGGTCCCGGAATGGAATCATCCCTAGTAAGTAAAGTCTTGACTCAACTACGGTAGGTCCCATAGTTTTGGAGCTATTTACCTTTGAAGTTCATTTTTTTCATGTTTTCGGCAGCCTATAACTCCAAAAGGAAGCATTTGTGCACCCAGGCTGATCTATACTTTTAGTCTTATCTTGGTATCGGTATCAGGAATCACCTCCCAAACATTGTCGGTGTTGATTTGAAACACCCTGTAGATCTACTACAACCAATTTCAGCATTGAATTCGTATAGATTACAATGTGAAACGAAACTCACTTGTTTAATAAAAGTACTTCCACTCCAAAAACACAATATTTGATACAAGAATATTGATAAACTATACATATTGTAATATCTGCTTGGTTGATTTTACAATACCCAACACGTGCTTCTATTTACAAAATCAACCATGTGCTTTTCACCATGGATTACTATGGCTGCAGGCGAAAGAGACACTACTGGTCACATGACGACAAGTGAACAGCAGCGCCTTACCTGGAGTACCTATATAACCGAGAGAATTCCGAGGAAAGACATCAATCTTTGCGACTGGTCATTCCTCCTTTAGTTTGCTCTGGAGCTGTTGGAGATACCTATCCCGAAACCTCTAGTTTGCTTCGGAACTGTAGGTTTCCCATCTGCCCTCTTAGCTCGTTCAGAGCTCTGTTGGGTATCCTAATCTCAGTCACCTAGCTTGCTTCGGAGCTCTGTGAGTCTCAACCTTCTCTCTGCTTGCGTGGGGCATTGGGAAACCTAAAATACATTCCACCTAGCTTGCATCGTAGCTCTGTAGAGATCCTCCCCTAGACTGCTTGAGCCTTGGGTCACCTCTCTTTACCCAATATTAGAGAATTTACATTATATTAATACTTTTGTAATATACTGTTTATAGTGGATTTTGTAATAAAAATCGGTAGGGAGGAAAACGATTCCAGACTGTAATTTTACTCCACCTATGCTCTAACAACACCTGCACAATCAGAACTTTAAAATATAATTTTCCCTCTCATTACCGCAACACATCTTTTACTCCAAATGGACTTTGTGATAAACAAACACTTTTTTTTCTTTCTTTACGTTGGTCTACTTACCTTGATTTAGGACTTTCAAATTTCATCCTTTTTCCAGAGAAAAGTATCGATAATTCGACAAGGAAATAATTATACTATGATAATTTAATTAAAATTCATCGCAATAAGGTCAATAACAAACAGCAGTGTGGTAATTAAAGGGGAAGAAGGAGGGAAATCCTCATTCACCTCTGAACACTTCCCCGAAACCTCGTTCCCTTTTGCTTTCTAGGGGGGAAGAGGAACTTGGTAATGACACCAAACCTTCATGTGTAATTACAAAAATTAAATTTATAAATAAATAAGAAATTATCAGTTTATCAGGCTTTAATTGATAATTTATGCACAAGATTCCCTATCGAAGGTGTGGTAAATGAAGTTTTTGTTCTCCATGAGTCGACATTACCAACTGATATGGTCGATATGGAAAAGATGTTGTATGGCGATAAAGAGGTGATACTTCTTGCTGAGTATTTAAAAACTGACCGAGAAAAATTATCAGACTTAAGTCTAAGAAGCAGATTATCGATGAGGAGTTGCAGAAATTTTTACGTCGGGTAGAAGTATTATCAATTTCCACGACAGAGTCCGAACGGGACTCTAACTTGTTGTTCTTTAACTCTGTTGTTGTGTAACTTGTTGTTGTGTGAGACCAACAGGAAATAAACCCGATTTCAGATTTGTTTTAAGTTGGCAAGTTACGAGTTACGGAAAATGTATACTTGTACTACTATTGGCTTATTTGTGTTATTCAACTGTGTATCTAATTTTTAATAAATCTCTTCTTTGCTTTTTATATATTACAAGGTAAACTACTTTGAATGAATATTCATAATAATTGCAATTATGCATATTTGTAACTTAAATTTAATGTGGTTTTAGTGATTACATAAATTACAATTGTGAGCATACTTTATGGAGATGCTCTCACAGAGTGTACCCGAGCACCTTTATATGAAAAACTGATTTCTCAAGTCTTTTGTGAGAAAAATACTGTGAACTGAGAAATCAGAACCTTTTCCATATTGTAGTGGTATTTTCCTGCGAATAGAAGTTTCTTTTGGAATACGTTGAGAAATTAGCACTTGCAAGAACACTCTCTTAGTACAAGTATATTTTAGGCACGCTAATTTTCCCCACCTAGAAGTGCTTCAATTTTCTCCCTGACATACACTTTAAAAGTTTATATCGTAAAGGTCAGATCCACCGTTATTTTGTGACATAGTGGTGCTTGAGCGATTGACCGTAGAAATTCGAACACCGATTAGTGACAATTTCACAGTCTTGTTTCATTACAAGAGTAAACTCTTCAGTCAGTAGAGAAGAGGTCGTGAATCATGTGTCCAGTTAATGACAATGGATTTTGGTCAGAGTAGGTCACAGTGGATGAGAATGGTTCATGGTGGGTGGTTGGTCAGAGTGAGTCACGCTGGGTGGTGGGTCAGAGTAGGTGGTGGGTCAGAGTGGGTAGTGGGTCAGAGTGGGTCATGGTGGGTAGTGGGTCACGATGGGTGGTGGTTAGTGGGTCGAGGATCAAGTTTTCATTGACCCACGCCAACTCTGCATAGAACAATCTGCAAATAGTTCGTCTCTAGACAACATAAGTTGGCTATCTATAACACTTTACCAAAACCGAAATTGGTTCAAAGTTACTATTATTTCCGGCTTTAAAGTTTACCATCATACACTAAAAATGGTAACATATTGCGACAATCAAGTTTCCAGTTTCAAAGTTTATCTCCACGTTACAGAGATGATAATTGATAGCAAGAAGCGTTGTTTTGTAAATGATTCGGTGTCTCAAGACAACTTACTATAACTATCCCGAACACTACCAAAACCAGGCGTGGTTCAAATTTAATATTCTTTCGGTTTACAAAAACTGTAAGAGATATCGAGATGGAGTTTTCTGCAATCGATTCAGAGTCCAAATCCAAGAATAGATTTAATCTTATTAACTCTCTATTTTAATTAACCATTTCCGGTTTCAACACTTATTGCCATTGGATAAAAATGATAATAGATAGCGGCAAGTGGTTTTCTGCAACGATTCAGAGTCTCAGGAAAGAATATCATGACAACCAGCAACACTCTACCAAAACCGAACGTGGTTGAAATTTAGTACTATTTCCGGTTTCAATTTTGATTTTCATAGAGCAAAAACAGTATGAGATTCGGTGTTTTGCAATTAATTCAGCGTCCCAAGAATACCTGCCGTCTTCTCCGTTTGCACTCTTTTCAAACCGAAAGTGGTTAAAGTTAACTATTTCTGGTTTCAATATTTATCACCATAGAACAGTAGTGATAATAAATAGCGAGAAGCTGTGTTCTGCAGTTGATTCAGGATCTCAACAATACATACCTTCACAACCTGCAACACTATCAAAACCGTAAGTGTTGAAATTTACAACTACTCCCGGTTTCAACACTAATTTCCGTGGAACAAGAACGGTAAGATATATCGAGATGCAGTTTTTTGCAACCAATTCATCTTCCCACGAATAGGTTCTATCTCCTCCTTTAACCATTTATTTAATCAGGAATTGGTTCAGATTAACGATTTCCAGTTTCAACCTTTATCGTTATAGAACAAGAACAGTATGGCATAGCGAGTAATGGTATTTTGATATGCCTCCAAGAAACAGATTCAATCTTTGATCTTATTCATCCACTGCAACCAGTAGTTATAGATATACTATTTGAAATTTGATTATAGAATTAGCATGGTTTAACCGCCAACTATAGTTTCACACTGTGAAACGAAACTCACTTGTTAATAGTTGTAATTACAGGTTTTCACAGTTATAGTATAATTTTTAGCAGTGTTGCAAACTTTAGCAACATCCGTCAAGTTTCCGGAACAATTTGAGACACTAAAATACTGTAAACGGCATTATGATCTCTACGTATATTGAAAATCATCTACTTGATTGGATGCAATACTTTAAGCAGGTTTTCTAAATATTTTTTTTAAAGTCAAATTTTCAATCTCTTTTAACTTTCTTTCTACACGTACAAAGACTCACCAAAGGTAGTCGTCAACCTGGTTCGGCTAATGATATAAGTAAATCTTGAGTGGTAATAATTGTTTACACATAAAAATATCTTCAATAATTATATACACTATTATTCTCACCTTTTCTATCGAAATTACAAGTCGATGATCGGTATTAAATGGTTTATTAGTTGATACTCTTTTAACGTATTTTCACTCAAACTGTGTTGCAAACATACATGTTGATTAGGTAACTATAAACAACTACATAGCAACGAATTATACAATAATGTATATTTCTTTACATATATTAAAAACATTCTTCTTTTGTTATTTTTAAATTAACATTATATCAAGTATAGTGCTTGAGTATGAGCACTTTCTGCCCAAGGTACAGGTAATTATTAAACGATACAAAGTATCTCGTTGTATAAAAATGTCGCCCGACGATGGGACTGAATATAAAAGTTACAAGCGAGCTTAGCTTTTATATTTAAGAACCACTGGTCCGTTTACAATAATGATGTTACATTACTTATGTCCTTTACATTTTGATCGTCCCTTGTATATATATATATCTTCATCAAGCTTCATATATATAAATACATTTATAATAAATCTTTTATTCCATTATCATTTATCTTATATTACAAAAACGTCGTCGCTTAATAATATAATTACTGAAGGGTGCGCAGTCAAAATCGTAAGAGGCAAATTACCTTTTAAAAACATAAATCACAATGATTAGCATTTTCAATCATTATTAAAACGGTGATGTTAAGAAAAATAATATTTGATCTTTCCAGGGCGCATTATATGATAACTACGTTAGATGATGTTTTAAAATATACATTGTATCCATAAGGCATCAGAATATAGAAGAATCTTATTCGGGTAATATATAAAGTAGCGCATAAAGACAGTCGTCGGATAAATGGCTTAATAGAATGAACCTTATTCTTAACATAATCTTTGACAACAAATTCTCAACACAAATCCATATAATATAAATAACCTTTGCCTTTAATCAATTATAAATCGAATTATAATTCTTCACATTAACAAGAGAAAATTAAAATCATTTGAAAATTATCATTGATTAATGAGAATTAAAGTAAATTAAATTGAATAAAAATAAGATAAATGTTCATGAGAATCTATAGCTGATATGGGTTTAACCCTTACTTCATCAACTGTAGTCAGCTTAAATTCGTACTTGCATATGATTCTAATAAAGTACATTGTACTGCACAATCGTTATTATGTCCCACATTATTTTGTACATGAATTGCGTCATTCTCTTGATTTTGATGCGAAGTGCCATCTCTTGAATTACGATTATGTCTATACATAGGATTTATAGCATTTCTAGAATTTCGCCATGCATTTCGACTGTTTTTGAGCCTCCTTCGATTAAGTGATCTGACATAATTATTGTCACGATTGGTTAGGTTAGGTGGATTCCCAACATATCTTCGCCTATTTTGTCCGTTCTGATTGTTGAAATTTGCTCGACTTAGGTTATATTCCGTATTGTCTGCATTACGTATATTTAGATTACGAACAGGTACAAAGTGATCTGAATTATTTTTACTTTTACCTACTCCCGCTTGATGATTCTGAGCGTGGTATTGAGTTTCATAACATTGTACAAGCATTAATAAATGATTAAAACTCATACACTGGGTAGAAAGCAGGATCTGTTGTAGTTTAAACGGTAGCAAATTTCGAATTGATGCAATTACTCTAGATTCCGATTGCAACGGATTTACGACTTTTAATTCGTTATATGTATTTACAACAAAATCAACAACAGATTTGTGCAAACGAGGATTGAAAGGTTGATTTCTAATCGTGGCATCTCTGTTTGCAAGCAAAAAGTCATTTTCGTAATTTGCAATCAGCGCAGCTTTAAATTCATCATATGTATTGACGTGATCTCGTACTGCTTTAAACCATAAAGAACATGGTGGGAGTAATAAATGAGGGATTAGTTTCATATATTGCGATTTATCTATACACATTATATTGCACTCATCCTGAAATTTTTCTAGGAAAGAGGTAGCATTTTCGTTACATTTACCACTGAACTTACTCATAGCACGTATTTCACTCATCTTTACACTTAACTTTACCTTTCTTTCACCTTTCCGTGTTCGTGTTGAGTGACAATTCCTACCTACTGCATGATGTGTAGTTCCACCATCTCTTTTACGCCCATCTGTATTCCTTGGATGAATTTCTTCCAAAATAATGTCCTCATCGGATGGGTTACTTGAAGATGAGATAATGTGAGGTCCACGTTGATCTGCTACGGGTGAACGCGAGGTAATCTCCTGTGAACAAGGGAACTCCAAATGATCATTAACCATGTTGTTGTGGTATGCGTTGTCCTTAATCTGTAGCATCCTGATTTCCTCTTGTAATGCAGATATCAACTGAGTATTCACACGTATTTTGGTAGAATTATCCGTGACCTGAATCTTTTGTTGCCGTATAGAAGATTCTATTACTTCCAAATCCTTTTTTACACAGTTGACTTCTTGAATTGTATGGTTGTAATTATCCTGGCAATCTTCAGATACTCTTCTTAGCTTTTCATCGAACTGTGATGTAATGTCACTCACCGCCTGGATAATAGATTGTTTCGTTTCGTCGGATGTCTGCTCCAATCGTTTACTTAATTCCTCGTACTGTTTACTGGAATCTTCGGATTTCCGCTCCATCGTCTGTTTTAATTCCTCATACTGTTTACTGGAAGTCTGCTTTAAATTTTCCGACATCTGGGCTAAACTTTGTTCCAATCGTTGTTCTTGTCTCTGTAAAGCCATTAAGATTTTGTCTTCTAACGATAACATTTCGGGTACAACAGGAGCTGTATTTTGTTCTTCGTTACCACTGTCACCAGTTTCTTTCTCCATTGCCTCACCGATCATCATTTTTCTTGTGATTATTTTACCACTTCGAAGTATAGTAAAGTTCGTAGTCATGAACCTTATTACAGAAGTAAATTCACCCTTACTTTATACTTCAGGATAAGAATTTACAAAGTTCCCGGGTGAGGTAAACCAAAAATTTTACAACGACTCACCAAAGGTAGTCGTCAACCTGGTTCGGCTAATAATATAAGTAAACCTTGAGTGGTAATAATTGTTTACACATGAAAATATCTTCAATAATTATATACACTATTATTCTCACCTTTTCTATCGAAATTACAAGTCGATGATCGGTATTAAATGGTTTATTAGTTGATACTCTTTTAACGTATTTTCACTCAAACTGTGTTGCAAACATACATGTTGATTAGGTAACTATAAACAACTACATAGCAACGAATTATACAATAATGTATATTTCTTTACATATATTAAAAACATTCTTCTTTTGTTATTTTTAAATTAACATTATATCAAGTATAGTGCTTGAGTATGAGCACTTTCTGCCCAAGGTACAGGTAATTATTAAACGATACAAAGTATCTCGTTGTACACGCCATTTCGTGATCATATCGACACTAAGCTACTTTAGATGTGAATTACCTATCCGTCTTACTTGTATTATTACTGCTATAGAGGCTTCCAAAATTTTTATTTGTGATAATGCATACAGTTTTATATGCTTTTGTATAACATGTAAATTTGAGATATACCGGTAATCTGACGTAATGCTACTTAAAAGAAACTATGTTTGTTGACAATACCGTTAATCTGGTGGCATTATAGAGTGTCAAACGATTTCTCGCTGTAGATGTTTGCATCACACAAAATTTAGCAACTTCTTACTATTAGTTTGAAAGGTACAAGGACGCTTTAAAATAAATGAACCACACTATGATTATATATATAGCATTGTCTAAAAAGTATTGAGCTTTTTACGCAGTAGATGACGTCAGTGTCACAAACCTTAGGATAAATAAGTCGCAATGGATCAAGCCTAACTTAATTTGACAGATGACGGTTGAAGCTTATAGGTAGGAAAAACATGTTGAAATTCATATAATCAAATGCAAGGTATTGCGCCTCAAAGATCAGTGAACTTCCCGTAAAACTGTGTTGTAAGTCTTTTCGATAAAGGCCCGAGTACCGCGCAGGCTCGTGAAGAAATTAGTCTATTTATGGGTAAGATGCTTTATCAGACTAAAGATGGTTCATCGATGTTCAAGATGCTTCTTGCTGTGGGCGACCAATCACAGGAAAACTGGATGATATTTCGTCAAAGATCTTGCTCGGTATATGTATAATCATGACATCGGCAATGGTCTTAACATACATCACCAAACAGGGTTAAACCGTTTGAAGAAATATGGCTACGAAAAGAAGTTCGACGTTTGGGTACCTCATGATCTGTCTCAAAAACGTTTTCTCGATCGAATTTCCATGTGCAAATCTCTTCTATAATGTAACAAACTGAAGCAGTTGATCACGAGTGATGAAAAGTGAATAACCTACGACAACAATGTGGGAAAGATACCGTACTCGAAGCAAGGAGAAGCCTAACAGTATGTGGCAAAGTATCCATTGACGCCCAGGAAGGTTATGCTATGTGTTTGGTGGGGTTGGAAGGGCATAGTGCATCACGCGCTGCTATCGCCTGGCAGAACGATAAACACAGACCTCTAGGGTCGACAGTTAACTCGAGTGCACCTAGAAATTCTAAAGAAACGGCCTCCCAGAACTGGTTAATAGAAAGATGCCACATAACACACTCACAGTGCCATACTGCATTCATTTTTATGACCTAACAGAAGTTCATGGAACATAGCAGGAGTGTTGTAATGAATTCACCGTATAGCCCGGACCTGGCACTGCCAGACTATTATTTGTTTTTGTTTCTGTAGAACTCTTTGAATTGTGTTGATTTAGTTCCAAAATTGGCCTATGAAAACCACGTATTAGACTTGATTGACCAGAAACCACAAAGTTGTATCGCGACGGTATTGTGACGTTGCCGAAAAAATGATAGAACATATCGAATAAAATGGTACATATGTGGTTTTATAATGTTATTTTCAAACCACAATAAATGTATTCTCAATTTTGACCTACTAAGGCTCAATACCTTTTAGACAACCTGATATATGGTGGCGGCCATATTTTTAACCTCCGCGCATTACATTTTAAAGTTCTTTATTAAAATCTTTTTTACAGTTCGCACATTATCTGAGGACATTAAAGTCATACAAAATCGAATTGTAACAAAATTTTTTAAAAATCGTTTACGAGCGTTTTAATGTAATTAGTTGCAGCTTTCTTAATATTTATTACCAGTAGTAACCAAAAGTTTGTAATCTTTGTTTCACTGCTAATTTTTAAAACGCATCGCTGTTAGTGTGAAATAGAAATAGATACATCTGTCCATGACTGACAAAGTTTGTACGATGGTAATAATTTCATTGAGTAATTTATACGTTGTACGTGACCACAACTCTTTCATTACCTGGCACTTTCAACAATATGCGGTACGATTTGTTTCTAGTAATTAGGGTTTGCTTCAAATATTGTGGCCATGACTCATTTGTTCACACAGACAGATAGGCGTGCTAGCAGCAACAGAGGAGAAAATTAAAAAAAAAAAAAGTCTTTTGAGTTCGTTTTGTAAAAATTCAATATAGACTAAAGCTGATAGTAGTTGACCCTGAAATTACACTGTAGCGCCTGTAACAAGTCGAGTTTTTTGACACAATCAATTGCCTTTCTCTACAACGATTAAATTCATGGGATGCTACGTCAGAGTTATACATTTCGACCTTCAATTTAATCCACGACACCTATCACACTACTTTTCTTCCTCCTTTGTTTATTTGGTTTTTGATGTTATTTGTTTTCGCCCTTGGGGATTATAAGCAACGTGTTGTTAAGAGCGTTACTAACTAGCTATTTTGAGTTGTTAATGCCCAAGGAAAGAAATACAAATATGGGCATTTTCTCCACATTTTTCATTCTTACTTCCACTTTTTAAATAAACAACACACATTACCAAACCACTAAGCTTCAACAAATAACCCATTTCCTAACGAAATAATACGAAATTAACTAGTAGATATTTTCAAGACTTTCCCCTGTATTAGGGAAATCTCGCAGCCGCTTCACTACGACGTTATTAACGACGTTTACAAGTTTGTAGGGCCCAATAAGATGTGCTAAATTTCTACGCACTAAAAGATAATAAATAGGAACGTACTGCATTAAAAATGATTGGAGTTTTTAGAAAAAAGAACAAGTAATGAATAAATAAACTTTTTCCGAACGTTCCAGTAGAATGAGCGTTCCATTAGCACTAGCATGCTTCGATGTTAGAAATTACTAGGCCTTGAAGAATTCATGGAACCAGCTCTCAGCTCTGTGTCAATGTTGAAAGAAATAGATCATCATTGTTGGATAACGATCGATAAATGTTATAACCTGAAGGGGCTAGATCACGAAAATATAATGGGTGCGGTAAGACTTTCCAATCTAGTTATTCAGTAAGTTGCTTTTCACGTCCCCAGCCCTAGGGATGCGCACCAGCAGTGTGGGAACTACTGCCCTATATCCTATAGACAGGACTCCCACACGTTCCCGGTTTAGACGGGACAATTCCAGATTTACATCTATTTACTCCGAAATTGAAGGATTCTACCGAACGACACTGTATGACGCGTTCTGGAATGTGCTGAGTTACCAACGAAATCATACTGTACGAAACACCACTGATACCGGTGCATATATACATACTAGCCATTCATACGGAAATATATTGCTCAAGCATTGATAATGTGCTCGTGTAATGCTTATTTATTTTTTCCTTTGGAGTCCAGGAACATGCTACAGGTTTTCTCTGCTTTTCTCGAATTCATTGAAATGTGTCACAAACGTTATTCGGTGGGATGCTTCAATTGTTCAAAAATCCAAATATCCGTTTTTCTCCAAATCAGAAGTTAATATAATTGATTTTCTTTTTTTGAAGAAAAACAGTTACCAATACTCATTGAATGGGAATGATCTACTCCCCGTCATTCACTTTTGGTGGCTATTAACGTATTATTTCATTAATTCTGATTTTTCTGAAAAAAAAAAAAAGTGTATTACTAAGAAACAAACTCCCTAGTGTATATTTTTCATAGACTGTTCCGGATTTTTAGCCTAAAAATTTGGTAATCCTACCTATAGGTTATCAATGCGTCTCTGAGCTTTGTCGTGGCTGAATGATTAGCAGTACCGTACCTAGGAGGAGGGAGCGGGGCTACGACCCCAGAAGCCGAAGTAAGGGGCGTAAAATTCTGGAGGAAAAAAGAAAAGAAGGAAAAAAGAGAGAGGAAAAATTACTTGGAATATTACGAGTACGTACTTAAGTAATATTCCTCTTCCTGCTTTAGAAAGTGGTTCAAATTTTACTATGCTAGGAAAAATGCATGTACACGTATATAAAATGGAAAGAAAAAAGTAATAAAAAGTGCTCAAAATGAAGGAAATGCAGGGTTTATTTTTGAAAATTTTCTTACGCCTTGCGCTAACCATGGTGGCGCTTCGCGGCTGGTCTGTCGACCTCACTCATATGTGTGGCGGCGCCGTCATATACCCTCGCCCCGGGTGTTGAGTTTCCACGGCAAGGCACTAATGATTAGCGTTCTCTCCTTTTGTGAGAAAGACTCGATTCAATTCCCGCTGAGAGTATATGTGAGTCAGATCCGACGTTAAGTTCAGATTCATGTCCTCTATAGCCTCATCGCTGAAAAAAGTCAAACTAAACTTATAAGGCATGATTCACTTTTTATCTATTTATTTAATGGTGGCAGCGGATCATTATATAAGTGAAATTACTTCGTGCTAGTTTCTGCATCCACCTATTATTTCAAGTGGAAATTGAGTGGTTCATTGTTATAATGTAAATAATTATCTATAAAATGTTATTGTCTATTTTTAAAAATTAAATTAACAACAACTGTGTGGTGATTGTAACATTGATTTTGCTAATTTGTATTTCGGAACACGCAACATGTGCCCTTAGAACTGCTCGTCATTCGAAGACCTTGATATTGCTAGTCCTTCCGTTCTCCATGACACTGAACTTCTGAGTAGAAAGGAGGTGTGGCCATTCCTCAGGGCCACTTATTCTCTCACTTTCCGACCAAAACAAGAAGGCTTCAATGGTGTGGGTGGGTGGAGTTCCGCATGGCAACGTCTATTTGCTACACTTTCGTGTTCAGACTCAAAGATTACCAGATAATCACAGTGTGAGTGTCAACAAGGAATAATAAGATGAAGAGAGAGAGAGAGAGAGAGAGATAGAGAGAAAACTCGCTTTGATTATTTTAACCGTATTGCATACTAGCCTACAATATTTGCATATTGCGAGACCTACAGAATATATATATATATATATATATATATATATATATATATATATATATATATATATATATATATATATATATATATACAGTGGCGGATCCAAGGGGGAGCTATGGGGCTATAGCCCCCCCCCCCCCTTGACGCTCAGGTTTACACTGGATAAAATGGGCTTCAATCCTGCTTTACATTGGATAAAGCGGCAAACTATTAGCCCCTCCCTTGATCATATCCGCCACTGTATATATGTACTTTAAGTTTTGTTGAAATAGAATATTTTTCGAATTTTGAAGCAATGATGATTTCAGGGAGTGACCCGCCGGGAGCAATTTTTCCCTTGGAGCAAGTATATTTTTCCAGGGCCATCTCCAGTGGTGCTCCATGTTGACTAGCAATATTTTTCCAGTAGTACTTCTTACTCCCCCGTCTATTGAGATCTTTCTGTGTGAAATCTTCTGAAATCACCACTGTTTTGAAGAGTTATTATTTTCCATAGAGAAGTGAATTTGATTATTTACCTACCAAGATATCCGAGTTGTTTTTCTTCTACAGCCATATTTAAAGAAAATTAACACATATTATTTTATACTGACCCTGGACTTAAAAAGTTTCCAGTTCAAAACACGCAACAATTTAAAATTCTAAATCCTAATACCAACATTAAGATATGAACTTTATGTTGGAAATTCACCTACATATTATATGAATTAAGATACATGCTAAAATATTGACTAATTTTTTGTGTACGAACTATTTCATTCTTGCTTTAGTACGAAGGTAATTCAGAAAGAAATATCTCCAAGCCAACTACTACTTGGCCAATAGTACTGCAAACATTCTGAACTGTTTGTCATCAACGCACTGATGTTTAAGCTAGAATGTCACTTGTTTGGCTTTCCTATCTCTTCTCGTTCCAGAGTAATGGAGTAATCCATGACATCCAATGGTGATGTTCGATTGAAACAGCAAGCTGTGAGGTTGTGCGCCCAGGAACATTCGTCGCCGGTGACGAGTCATAGATACACCATTACGAATCGGAAACGAAGCGTAGGTCGATGGAGTACCTCCACACGTCCTCTCCTGCACCTAAAAATTCGAAGTTGTCTCATCTGCTGGGAAAGTGTGCTGGGAAGTGTTCATCTTGCCTATAGTCCGGATTTTGCGCACTGCGACTTCTGGCTCTTCCCCAAACTTCGATTTGTGACGCGGAGGTGTAAGAGCAGTTCGGCAATGGTGTCGCCAGCAGTCACCGTAATTCTTTGCTGACGGCATGAAAAATCTTGTTTCGTATTGGTGCAAGTGTGTTGCTTGTAATGGGGACTATGTTCAAAAATGATGCCACCATTTGTAGCTGACATTGTAAGCTTCCCACTGATACCTGTATCGGTACTATCTGTCATACACAAATAAAGATATCACCTTGGAGGCATTACTTTTTGAATCATCCTCGTACGTAATTAATACCAACAGTTCATGTTGGCTACGAAGTAAGCTGTTGTAATAGAGAAAGATGAAATAAATTATAATTTTATAGAAGAGAAAATTAAGAATATGTAGCTAAACTGAAATTTATTTTTATTTATTTATGTATTTATTTATTGTAAAGAGTAAATATTGTAATCAGTAATGTGAATTTCAATTCTGTACAATAATGGTATCAATAGTTCGTAACTTAAGATAGATAAAACACACTTCTAAGAATTGAACAGAAGCTATAACATCTTTGAGTTCCTCCCAATGGCCTGAGAGGATACCGTCTCCCAAAATAAAGCTATAGAATTTGCTTTGACATATATCCCATCCAATAAGACTTGATAAATCACTAATTAAATGAAACTTTTCTTACCAAACAATCAACACACAATTGTTTTGACGTTTTACCCCAAGAAGTCTTGATTCCTAAGAAATCTCTACCAAAGTGTCAGAGTAATTTAGGTAGATTTACAACAATCGGATATCTAAATGATAGTAATTAAAAAAATAATACCAATTCCTGAAGAAGTACTTCTGACAGTACTTCTGTAGTTCTAATAACATATTTGATTTTCATAATACCAAGGAATTTGGCCCACAAGCATATCAATGTGAGGTGTATAAACGCATCAATTGAATGAGTAATTCCTATTGCATCAAATATTACACTAGTTAACAAAGGTTTTGTTACATAAAAGGAAATACCTGTTCTTAAAGGAACTTTTTGCGCTGAATTCGAATATGCACTCGGTTTTTCTCCATCACGTATGATTTTCCCGTAACAGAGGGATTTTCGGGAAAATCCCTCAAAATTTCCCTTTTCGTTTATTTTACACCCCAAGATCTTGTCCCCTTGCATATACTAACATAGAAATTATACCTAAGTATACTTTGATTCATATTTAACAAACCCTCCAAGTTTCGTAATAATCGCTTTATTCTTTCTAGAGAAATAAATATGTTTGTATGTATACTGTGTGTACTGTTTATTGCACCTTATAGTAATGCTTTCAGATCTCTTAAGTTGAGGTAAAACGTTTTGCTTTATTACCACAAACACATATATAAAATATAATACAATATAATTTACAAGTGTGACAATTTACAATAAACAATAATACAAATGTACCAAAAGGTCATGAAAAGACAATCAAAACTATCACAATATATGAAACTTCCATTGGGTTACAAAAACGTACACTACTTCCTTCTTTTGTAAGAAATGTTGCATTCTCTAACAAGACCCCAACAATAGTCCCCCATCATTGAAGGATCCCATCGTCCCTGGTACCTTTTCTCCATTGCCATTATATCTTGGTGGAATCTTTCCCCCTGTTCGTCGCTGAGAGCACCTAAGTTAGCAGGAAAGAAGCTGAGGTGGGAGTGCAAAAAGTGGATTTTTAAAGACATCCTACAACCCAACTCTTTGTATTTCTGTATCATGTCCTGTACGATTTCTGTGTATCTCTCAGCTTTGTTATTGCCCAGAAAGTTGCGCACAACACACTTAAATGCTGTCCAGGCAGCTAGCTCAGCACTGTTTAACTTGTTGTCAAAGCTATCAACAAGCATTAATTTCCTAATTTGGGGACCAATAAACACCAACTACCTTGAGATCACAACATATTTGCCAACAATGGTCCTTGTAATTTATAAGATTTAACAAAGTTGACATGGTGTCATAGGATTCCTTAATCTTCACTGAGTGCGCAAGTGGTATAGAAGGTTTTTTATTTCCATTATGTAAAAGGACAGCTTTAAGGCTGACCTTTGACGCGTCGATAAAACCTCCATTCTTCTGGAACGTAAGGAATTCCTAGCTCCGCCATCAACCCATTTATATCCGTACATACGCACACATTATCTTGCATTGAGAAATAGCTTGAAAATTGAACATGCCTTTTCCTGTACACTGATATGTTCGTTTCTGCATCCAATAAGTTCCACTGCTGGAGCCTTGATCCCAGAAGTTCCGCCTCTTGTTTTGTCAGGTGCAAATCACGGACTAGGTCATTAAGTTCACATTGCCGGATGAAATGTG
The DNA here is from genome assembly GCF_964235325.1 of Thermobia domestica. Classification (NCBI taxonomy): domain Eukaryota; kingdom Metazoa; phylum Arthropoda; class Insecta; order Zygentoma; family Lepismatidae; genus Thermobia; species Thermobia domestica. The sequence goes on from NC_137454.1 coordinate 95,628,777, forward strand.
GCTCGCGAACACAGTCAGGGATGAACGTTGGATCCTTGGATGTACATGTTGATGTCGATGGTTCATCAAGGTCATGATCATCATCAGAGTCATTTGGCCATATCTCTTCCCAGTTGGTAGGGGGCTCGGGAAGTGGAAGTTCATCCCCGTGCTTAATAGGTCTAATTGTATATATATGTATTAAGATATACATATACTGTACGTTTAAAAAAAATATACGTTGGAAGTACATTCTATTTTTATACACGTTTCTAATTTACAGAGAGCAATACAAGTGTGTTGTTGACTATTGTAAATATTCATTTTTATGTCTGTGTTTGTAGTAATAAAGCAAATCGTTTTTACCCCAACCCAGGAGATCTGAAAGCATTACTATCAGGTGCAATAAACAGTGCACACAGTATACATACAAATATATTTATTTCTCTAGAAAGAAAAAAGCGATTTTTACGAAACTTTTAGGGTTTATTAAATATAAATCAAGGTATACTTAGGTATAATTTCTATGTTACTATATGTAAGGGGACAGGAGCTAGGGGAATAAAATATCTGAAAAAGGGAAATTTTTGAGGGAATTTCCCGAAAATCCCTCTGTTACGGGAAAACTGTACGTGATGGAGAGAAACCGAGTGCATATTCGAATTCAGCGCAAAAAGTTCCTTTAAGATCAGGTGATTTTTCTCATGTAACAAACAAAAAGTTTAAATTTGTTAACTAGTGTTATTCACTTAAAAAAAAAACTGAAGGAAGAAATAAAAGACATATTTACAAGACATCTTATTTTAATCCAACTTCAAATGTTTTATGGAACATTCTCAGTACATATTTTCTTAATTTTGTCAAAATTAACTTCATCCAATCGAAAAAAAAAAAAACTGTGTACTTAATTTACGTAATTTAATTGCCGAGCAAGAAAAATACCTGTAATTTACCTGAAAACACAGTAGAATATTTATCTGTGAAATATACGTAAATAAGGTGTTAGTAACACATTCACTAAAATATGTAGATATCAGGTTCACGAGATATCACTGTAGATGAGCCCCTTCTTTCGAGAGGAAAGTAAGCTGTGATTCGAGCATAAGCATATTGCTGTGGTTGTTCTCTCAATCGAATCCTGTAAACGGTCTCTGATGTGTCCAATGGCAAACTGATAACAGATACCAACAACATTAGCAACATCTGGAAATAAAATGTAAAAGCGGTTAATTACAAGTGTCGAACATTAAAAATATTTGTTTCCACAAGAATAATCGGTAGAAAAAATAAATGAAATCTTCAAGTTTTACGTCTCACGTTTATTCCAACTAGGCTAAAGGAGACGGTGATGATGAGAAATAGTGGAATGAAGAAAGTGGGAGGAAACGGGAAAACCCCGAGAAAACCCACGCACACGGTGTTTGTCCCACAAAGCTCAAGCTGAGATCGAACCAAGGACCCCATGCACCAGAGGTGAAGGCTCTACCACTAAACCACCGTGGGCCAATAATCAATAGAATACAATGAAGTTAAACAAATAATATTCGCACACTAAAATGTATTTGGATTGGTCGATGGATAAATGGTAGAAAGGTCACTTCTTATGCGAGGAGTCTCTGATTCGATCTCAGGTCATGTGAGTTTATGGTGGACAACATCGTGTCCATGGGTTTTCTCGAAATTTCCCCGTTTCCTACAACATTTTCATTCCACCAATTATTACATAATAATCACTTTCATTAATCATCATCAGATTTAATCTAAAGAGGATAGCCATGGAAATTCATCTTTTTTTAAAAAATAAAATCTAATTGTCTTCATGCTTTGAAGTAGGGCTAACATACATATGAAATTGCAGACTAGTGGTATCCTTTTAAAAATTTCTAAGGTTTCATACACTTAATGTACTTGTTAAGGAGTAAATAAGAATAATCTGATTTTTCAGTATCAGATATATCTGTCATGGTTCCGTATTTTAAAGTAAATTAAAAGCTGTTAGCACGACTCAGTCATAGAAGACGTTGGGAAGAAAAGTTCCAGGTCACAATTTAGAAGAGTTTTCCCATTTGTTGAGTTGATGTTTGCTACTTCTAGCTACATAATTGTCCAAAGAAAGTTGTATTTGTAGTGAATTAATTCTGCACCTAGTACTCCTGTTCTGGGGCCACTTATTACTTGTTTTCTGTAAGGATTTTCAGAATTTCATCTAGGAAACTACAACATATACAGTAAATTTTATAATATCAACGGTTATAAAACAAGATTTTAGACAAAATATCTGTTTAGACAAAATAACGCTCCACATAGCTAATGTTACAAAAATAAACAAAATAGTAGAGATGAGAATAATGACTATATGACAATCTATTAGCTGTATTAAGTAATAACTACTGCACTGTGTATCTACCAAAACAATAGAGATATTGCAGAAGAAATGTAATAAAGTGAACATGTTTCTTGTTTCTTTACCAACAGACGGTATAAAGTCATTCAACATTAACTTCAGATTGTATGACATTCTGCTAATTGAGATCTTGTACTTTGTGTAGATTAATATCTATTATTCTTGCTACGCAATAGAGAGATCTTAGATTCGAATCCTGTGGCCGATCATCCTAACTAAAGTTTTCCTTTCAGCCCCAGTGCCGGGATAGTACTTTCCGAAATTTTAACCCTACTTTGCATTGTTAATATTTCTAGTGTAAAATGGAATCAGGGATGCCTCTCAAGTATCATTAAATAAATTAATTAATTAATAGCACAACCATATTATTAAATTTAAATCAACTCTACTGATTTATTTGAGGTTTCAAATACGTTATAGAGTTCGAAAGTTACTTTAAGATTTCTAATTATAAACTGAAAATATGGAAAGAAACGGTTAAAAAGAAACTTTGAAATAAATTTTTTAGTTTCAATACACAACGCAGAATTTAATTATACCAGAGACATAAATGGCGCGGTCCTCCATTTGAAGTATAGCCAACATGTCGACCAGCAAGAGTGAGAGGTAGCGCGCAATGATCTGTGTCATACTTTCTGTGTCGATCACTGTTATTGTCTAATGCTTCTTTCTAGTGGGCCAAAAAACAGGTAAATAGGCTGGAAGTGATTTCTGAAGTGAAAAGTAGCCTTCAAATTATAATTATATACTAGCTGAACCTGCGCTGTCTACTCAGCCCATCGTTCTGTTATAACCATGAATCTCTTTCCCACTGTGCATGTCTCCTTACTCGCACAAGTAAAGAACCGGAGAGTCCAAAGGAAGTGAATTGCTACATACAAACATAGCATTTAATGTGTAGATGTTGGAGTGAGTTCACAGAAAATTTGTAGAAGTGACACAAGTGGATTTTTTCCTATTACATCCATATCCGTCCGAGTACGCCTCATTACGGCTCTTGAGACCTTTGAAGTTGCCAGCATGCAGCATGCAATAGGTTTTGCCATTCAGATTTAAGTAGAGCGCCTGAAAAGTTCGTCAACCCGCTATACATAGCTCGTCTACTGGTTGTCTAACACAGATATTAACCTTATCTTCTCTCTAGCTACAATATTAGTCTTAAGGGCTCAAAACGCCCCCTAAAATGTTGAAAAGAATACTAACGGTACGATCTTTGAAAATTCAATAAAAACTAGCATGGGTACACAGAATTTGAAACAGACTAGAGAAAACAGCATGTTTCTAGAGCTTGTGGTTTCCAAGATTCCATTGTCGAAAAGAATTGGCCGCAAACATGTAAACGGAATTGACCACAAACATATATACCTAGCAATTTAATAGATAGTTAAAAAAACTTGATCATTCAGTTCTTCGTCCTTATATCTTTATATGTGAGTAGGATTAGAGTAAATGGAGTCGTATATTCTTATATTCTCTCTTCTTTGAAGTCCTCCTTTAAAACCTATGTACCAAAATGTGATGCCTATGAGTGTAAGCACAAACTTTCAGAAGGGAAACAGAGTTGGTTTGTAAGAATAAACCCTAAAGTTACAAATGGTATGGCGTTGCTGTTAGGATTATGTGTGTCTTCGCTAGGCAAATCCAGATTAATATCTTCAGAGGCTTAAGCACTTAGAAAATCTTGGTGACTCCATATATATGTATGTGTAATTCAAATCACAAACAATAATAAATCACAAAATAAAATTTTATTTATCGAATTTTAACAGAATTTACAGTAAGATGTATGTGTGCCGATTCAAGCGCCATCTGTGAAGGCACTGTTTTCAATTCTGGATCAAATTACTGTCACTTTTTCTGCAGAATCCAAATGTGCAATAAGAAATGGGGTTCCCATTTAAAATTTTAAAGTTACCCCGGTATCTCCGAAGGGGATGGGGATAGGGGGTTGCGCTTGATATCGCTGGATAACTTTTTCAAAACTATTTAACACGTTTTTTTTTTTGTTTGTTTTGCTGATCTGTATATTTCGGGAGATATTGGACCATTCCAGGACTTCTTTCGCACTCTGTATATATATATATATATATATATATATATATATATATATATATATATATATATATATATATATATATATATATATATATATAGTATGGCTATACTCTTCGAGCGTTCTTGTTGTTATTGTATACGCATATCTGTATGTAATTATTTCATTTAATATGAGGGGTCCCTTTTCGGTTACTTTTATAAGTGAACTATTTGTGGTAGTGCACCATATGGCCCATGGACCACGGTAAATTCGATTGTTAATAATTTATCTGGTGTTCCCTTCTGTTGATGCCCTAAGTACATGCTTATTTTGGTTAATGGTTAATCCACTCCTGCCGTTAGGGGAAGACCAATAATAGATACAATCTGTTACTTAACATTGTCCAGGGGCCACGGTGGCTCAGTGGTAGAGCGTTCATCTCTGGTGCTTGGGGTCCCAGGTTCGATCCCAGCCCCCGCCAAGTGAACTTTGTGGTGGACAAACACCGTGTGCGTGGGTTTTCTCGGGGTTCTCCCGTTTCCTCCCACTTTCTTCATTCCACCATTTCATTCATCTCTCATCATCACCGTCTCCTTTAGCCTAGCCGGCATAACCGTGGGACGTAAAACTCAAAGATTTCATTTCATTTTAACATTGTCCATATTTTTGTACAGAACCATTACATAAATAAATAAACAATCTGTTTTAGCAGAATAGAATCTATTAATTAGATATTATTGGTGGCGAACGTCATACATTCCAGTGGCATGTACATTTTGGGTCTTTTCGGAAACTGCGCATGAGAATTTACTCTTAATCATGCCACTTCGTTCAACTTGATCTCATGTATTAATTGATATAATTTTTCTAGCAGAATAACGGCATCATCATATAAATACTAAACGAAGGCATCAAACAACACGAAATATTAGTTGGGCAGAAAATTAAGATGACTTCTTTTACTTTAACGTGCCATGATCACGTCTTTTAGGCTGAAGGAGATAACGAAAGAGAATGATTGTGAAATTAAATTTTTGGGCTCTCCTAGTGGGAATCGAACCTGGGTTCACATGTACCAAAGGCACAAGCACTAACCACTAGACTGGCAGGGAGGGCATCAGTTCTTAGACAGAGCAAGGGTTTATATTATGATAATAATTATATTTCTGGTATTCGCATATATTACTATGAAGCCAAACTATTGTTAGAGATTCATTAGTTTTCTTCTACACAGAACGCCTGAGGTGAATCTACTGACACTTTAACTTGCATACTAATCAAAATATATACCGTAGTAAACTGCTTCTTATGGCAATATTTCTGCGTAAAATTTTCGTTTGACTTTGAGATATGTTATGATATTTTGCTATGTTTTCAGGCTTAGAATTCGAATCCGAGATCTTCCTATTGCGAAACAAGGAAGCTACGTGTTCTTTTGTACAAATTACCATCAAGATTTCAATAGTAAACATTAGAAGGGTTAACTATGTTACTGTTCTCATTATGTATTGATGTTCAAACTTTGGTCTCCCTTGGGAAAGGGAACAAGCATCATGTACTTGAGTTTCATTCCACTTTATAGCTTGAACAATTTATTTGAAAGTAATTTATTTGTCTTTTATTGTAGTTTATGTTTAACTAAAAGTCACGCTTGCTATTAAGAGTTTGAAAAATTGTAGCTATTCGGTGGAGTGAACAGACATAAATTCTGCTAAATATGTTATATTATTACTGAATATATTATAAATACTACTTGACCTAAGGACTTAGCCTATATGAAACAGCGATAGACCTAACACGACATTTTATAATTATCGAAACATTTTAGTTTATTAGATTGATAAAATAACGGGGAAAGATTCTGTCCTTTTTCATTTCACATAGATCAAATACATAATTAATAATAATAATAATAATAATAATAATAATAATAATAATAATAATAATAATAATAATAATAATAATAATAATAATAATAAATTTTAACTATCAGAGTGGGATAAGTACAGTGCGATGATTTTATTGTGTACATATAATTAATATCATACACTATAACTCATAGGCGCTGAATCCATATCAGAAAGTCATTACCCGCTATGCCTTACTGTTTTTGGTCTATGGCGATAAAGATTGAAACCAGAAATCTTTAATTTGAACCACTTCCGGATTCAATAGAGAGTTAAGGAAGAAGATATGAACCTACTGGAAGCTGTATCGATCGCAAAAACATTCTACGGGAATCAGTATTGAAATAAGAAGTAGTACTAAACTCTAACTACTTCCGGTTTTGGTAGTGTTACAGATTGTTATTGTATGTTTTCTTGATCCCGTTTGCAGGAAACCGCTTGTCACTGTCTAATACAATTTTTGCTCTCTGGCAATATATATGTTGAAACTTGTAATAAATAATTTTAACCCCTTCTGGTTTGAATACAGTTAACGGAGAAAATGGAATCAATTCTTGAATCAATGAAACCGCTGAATTAATGACAGAAAGCTGCTTCTCAATATCTGTTATCGTTATAGCTCTATGAAAATCAATATTGAAACCAGAAGTAGTGGTAAATTTCAACCACTGCCGATTTTGGTATAGTTTTGTGGATTGTAACGATATGCTCTTTTGAGACATTGAATCGGTTACAGAAAACCGTTTGCCTCTATCTATTAAAACTAACTAACTCTATGGCCTATGAAACCCGAAGGTTCAATGCCGCGTTCACAAAAGCTGTCCACTGACGTCTATCCTTAGCTAACTGCATCCAGTTTCTACTTTGTATTCCTATCTCTGCGAGATCCATCTTAATATTGTCCTCCCATCTGCGGCTAGGTCTTCCTAATGGCCGTTTTCCGATTGGTCTTCCAGTCAAGACTTTGAAAGCGTTTCTACTTTCTTCCATTCTAGCTACATGACCCGCCCACCTAAGCCTCCTAGACTTGACGACCCTAACAATGTTGGGTAAACCATATAAATTATGTAGTTCCTCGTTATGAAGTTTCCGCCATTCCCCATTCCCGTTCCTCTTGGGTCCGAATATTCGTCTCAGGATCTTGTTCTCAAATACTTTCAGTCTATGTTCTTCCCTCAGAGTAAGTGACCATGTTTCGCAGCCATACAGAACAACAGGCATGATTATCGTTTTGTATATTTTAAGCTTCAAATTCCTCGACAGAATTCGCGACGACAAGAGATTTTGAACCGAATAGTAACACGAATTCCCTGCTTTTAGTCGACATTTAATTTCTCCGTGAATATGATTTTCCTCTGTTAATATCGATCCTAGATATTTGAAACTATTCACTTTATCAAAAGTATTATTTAATATTTTAACGCATCCATAATTTGCTGTGTTCCGGTCCCGACGCACTTCCATGTATTTAGTTTTCTCTGCATTTACTTACCATTTTTATCTACGGCGATAATTATTGAAACCGGAAATGACTAATTTGAACCACTTGCGATTTGAATAGAGGGTTAATGATGAGGATAGAATCAACTTTTAGAACAAAAAATCGATAAGAGAAAATCGCATCTCGATATGTCTTACCGTAAATTGCTCTATGGAAATGAGTATTGAAACTTGAAGTAAATTAAATTTGATTAACTTCCGGTTTTGGTATAGTGTATGGAATACTTATGGTATGTTGCCTCGAGACGTTAAATCGTTTGCAAAAAACTGCTTCTCACTATGTTACCGTTTTCGTTCTATGGCGATAAACGTTGAATCCAAAAATGACTAATTTGAACCCCCTTCGGTCTGAATTCAGAATTAACAGAGGAGATAGAACCTATCCTCGGGATGCTGAATTGATTGCAAAAAACAATATCTCGATATATCTTAAGGTTTTTGTTCTGATATCTATCGACAGACGGATGGACAAAACCGTTCTATAAGACTTCCCGACATTTATGCATAGCATTGGTCAAGGATAAAGAAATAAAATTCATAATCTTAAAACAAAGGAAAAATATTATGTTTACTTCTACAGCGCAGGACACCACTCAGTGTTGTAGTGAGTGAATTAGTCTGTAAATCTGTGAGACTCTGACGCTTATGCAAAAATTGCAGAAGAGAGGAAAAGTCAAAACAACTTATATTAAAATTTCTCAACTTTTTGCTGTCTTTTCAAATGTTATAATGTAAAAGTAGTTACTTACCAAGTGTATAAACACAGACTTCATTCGGGCTAACTAATCAGAGCAATAAACCTCTTATATATTGACTTTGTTCTTTCTTTTCTGCTTGTAGAGATTTTAAGTGAATTATTTTTGTTACAGGAGCTTATATAGGGAAAATATACTTCGCTGTCTGTCCTTGCCACTGGGGGCAAATGCATAGACAAACGGCAACTTGCGTGAGAAAGGCATATTTTGCATAACATCTCAATCTCTTGACAGTGTTAGCAATTCATGTGGATTTGTCAGATATTTTGTTTATCTTATTAACGAATTTGTTTAGGACAGCACATACTATTTTCAGTGAATTTATATGCCTTTATATTCAAAGAAAAGGAAGTTACTATGTATGATTGCGTACCAGTGTTGGGTAAGTTACTTGTAAAAATGTAACGCGTTACAAGTTACTTTACTTTCTCCTAAAATGTAACGCGTTAGTAACGCGTTACTTGCCCCCAAAAAGTAACTGTTACTTTACTTCGAAAGTAACGCGTTACTTTTAGGTCCGAAACTTTAAATATGTGAAAAAAAAGTATTACTTCAATTTTCCGTACTACTATTACTACCGCTATTATTATTATTATTATTTTTATTATTATTATTATTATTATTATTATTATTATTATTATTATTATTATTATTATTATTATTATTATTATTATTATTATTATTATTATTATTATTATTATTATTATTATTATTATTATTATTATTGCACGTTCTGAATCGCTTTATGTAAATGCAAGGACAAATTTTTACTTGATATATGAACACTTTCATATAATGTAACATTGATAAAATGCTATACTGCGTTACCCGTAGGGATGGGCACGAGCGAGTTCGAGCGAGTTTTCATTGAAACTCGATTCGACTACAAACAGACATCTTTGAGCTCGACCCGAGAACTCGGTTCGAAAAATTTCCTTCAACTCGACTCGAATTGGGGTCGAGTTTCGAGTCGAGTCGAGCCAAATCCGGTGTGTAGTTTCGAGTACATTCTTCAAGTATATTACATAGACAATATACATTACTACAACTTTTATTATTATTATTATTATTATTATTATTATTATTATTATTATTAATTAATTAATTAATTAATTATAACAACACTGTATATAAACATGAAAGATAGGCGGTTTGTATTTGAATACTAAAAAACTAGTTCATTGCCAACCTCGGTAGTCCTGAAGTCTAGGAATCAAGGACATTGTTTACGAGCTTCTGAATTTGGGTTGAGGGTCTACATTGAGTATTCAGGCTCGAGCCAAACACTGTTAAAAGTTATAGAGCACTGGCCAAATATCTTCAGAACTGCTCGGCCCGGGTTTAGAATTGTCAACGACTCGAGCAGCTCGGCTCACAGCTCATTCACTATCGACCCGAACCGAGAAGTGAGCCGAGCCAACAGCTCACCCAACCGACTCGGCTAGAGCCCTCGACTCAGTTGAGCCGAACCGAGCAGGTGGCTCATCCCTACCAAGCCAGCTCGAGCCGATGGTTCACCCCAAGCGAGCCGGCTCGAGCCGTCTTCTCAGTTGAGCCGAGCCCAGCTGAGCTTGTTATTTATAAAAAATCTCTTGTGGTCTCGCTATTCAGACGTGATGCGAGCAGTGGCTCCTCTTGTGAGCAACACTAAAAGTATTCCATATTACTGTTTAGCTTACATTTCTCATGGCTGTCGCTTTCCAGTGTAATCAGGCCATGATTTCAAGACGAGTTAAAACAAACGAGCCATTTATCAAACCCGACTGGACTCGTCGAGTTTTAGCTTGACTCTTGCTCATCCCTATGCGTTAGAAAAAATGGTTGCTTATTATTATTCTGCTAAACTAATTATATAATAAATTTTTATTATATATTACTGTTGTTATGTAAAATTAAAAATACAGAATATAGAGAAACATTACACTACAACTAATAAAATGAGAACACATGAACTGGGGGTGAATCAAAACTTGGCAATAACTCTTAAAATCGATACATGCTTTTTAAAGCTAGTTTCAAACTCTATAATCAACGGGACTCTAGGATAAGCAAACTGATCTGAAAGAACTCGAATGTTACATAACATCGGCAAACTATTTTCTAGTAATAAAGTAGGTCTGCTCACCAGAACACAGCTTATTCATATTAATCCTTACTGTATATCGTTAATTATGGCACCCTAGTTGTTGATAAATATTTTCCGCCGGGGCACTTCAGACACTTTACTTTAAAATTCTGTCCACCATCATCCTCAGCTCTTAAGAAAAAAAGTATTCTTTCAAATGTTCGAACGGTAAAATATTTTCGTTATCCATCTTTATAAAAAACAACACCAATAAAAGTAAAATAGAGTACCGGTATCATTGCACTCCTAGTTCACTCTGAATATATTGATTTGGAGCTGTCAAAATCCACAACAAAATCTTCCAGGTTCTCGCAATCAGTACATGTGATTACCCTAAGGCTGTCGTCATCTTTTAAAAACAGCAAGTGGCACTACGAACTTATCTGTTTCTCTGTGTGTCGGTGACTGTCGGTCACTGACATACGTAGTTTATACTCGATTGTCTCATTCTGAGAAATTCACTTACAGGAAAGAAACATTTGTTTCCGAAAAAAAAAAAAAAAACTATACATATATTGTAGTTACTCATCCGAAATGTAACGCGAAAAAAGTAACGCAAACTAGGTACGTTACTTAAAAATTTGTAACGCGTTACCGTTACAGTTACTTTGCAAAAAATGTAACGCGTTACTAGGACAAGTTACTTAAAAAGTAACGCGTTACTTGCGTTACGTTACTTCCCAAGACTGTTGCGTACGAAACAGGAGTTAAGGCTGTCTTGTCTTGAAAATGTATCGTGAAAGTGATGTCTCTTTCACTTTAGAAGGTGAATATGTTTTTATCGGAAGAGAACTCGAAAGGCTTGTTTCGTCTCGTGGGCAACTGTATTAACACCATCAGTAGGCAATCGTGGGGTTACTTGAATTAAGAAGGAGGATATTGGACTTATGTATTAATCACTTATGTATCCATTAAGGAAATATCGCCATCTAGTAGATTTAAACTCTATTTGAGAGAGTTTAGTTTAATGTATACAGTATTCCGTCTACTACAATTACAGTAAACGTAATATCACTTCCCAATTAATTTGTCTAAAATATCAACCAAACAAAAACTCCCTGGCTTTCAGTCCAAGATTTTTTTTAATTGGTAGTTGATGACGGGACAGGGGGATAATATATCAGCTTCCGTTGTTGTTCTTTCTGAACTTCTAAAGTGACATTTTCTACCTGTTAAAACCTTAATTCAAGCACGTCTCCAATTTTATATTATTTTATTAGGTCAAAATCGAAAATTCTGTGCTCTAAAGGCAATATAACAATACATTAAAAAATTCAGTTTCTTTTTGCGTATTGTTTGACCCTTTACTAAACATTGACCATTTCTCTTTAATTTTTCTTTATACGAGAATGATTCAGAAAATAATGCCTTCAAGGTCATGGGCGGCGATTAGGGGGGGCAAAGGGGGGCAATTGCCCCCCACTTTTCTGAAATGGCCTCTTAATGTATATAGTTTCAACCAGGGAAATTTGTATATTAACATTGATATACAAATATTCAGATCATGTCTTGCCCCCCCCCCACTTTTAACGTCCAATCGCCGCCACTGTTCAAGGTGATATCTTTGTGTTTCGCAGATAGCACCGATATAAGTATCAGTGGAAAGCTTGCAATGTCAGTTAGAAATGGTGGCATCATTTTTCAACATAGTACCCATTATGGGCAACACACTTGCGCCAACGCAAAACAAGGTTTCTCATCCCGTCGGCGAAGAATTGTGGTGGCTGATGGCGACACCATTGCCGAACTGCTGCTTCCATGTCCGCGGCCCTGGCGGAGATCCTGTAGCGTTGGCTCTGAAGGTGATTCTTAAGTTTAGAAAAGAGCCCAAAAGAGCCAGGGCGCATGATCCGGACTATAGGCAGGATAAGGCAAAATGTCAACAAACACTTTGCCAGCAGATGGAACAACTTTGAATTTTTTGGCGGAGGAGAGGACGTGTGGCGGTAATGCATCGACTGATGCTTTGTTTCCGGGCCGTAATGGTGTATCCCTACTCTTCGCCGGCGATGAATATTCCTGGGTGCACAACCTTTCTCAGTCAGAAATTCAATGAGAGCCCGCTGTTTCAACCGGATGTCAGCACTGGATGCCATGGATTGCTCCGTTACTTTGGAACGAGAAGAGATAGAAATGTGAAACAAGCGATATTCTATAGCTTAAACATCAGTGCATTAATGATAAACAGTTCAGAATGTTTGCTGTACTATTGGCCAAGTAGTGGGCTTGGAGGCATTACTTTCTGAATCACTCTCATAGTTGATCTGAAAATTGTTTATGATACAGTTCACTCTCGATATCAATTATAAACGTAGTATAATTTAGAGTTGCGTTTTTCTTCTTCTTCTTCTTCATTCTTCTTTATTTATTTAATTTTATTACTACTATTATTTGACAAAGAGATTGACAAAGGGAGCCTTACGGATATTATGAATTAATAAGATTGCTTAGATTTGAAACATTTTATTGCACAGAGCAACTACTATGTAAAATGATTGTAGATACAGAGATTCGTATTTGAAGCTGTATTCATTTACAGCTTTTGTCAGCAGCTTGACTTTGCGATTTCTCCTTACATTACTAAATCTCTACACATTTTGCTGTCATTTTATTTTTATTGAAGAGACTTAATCTTCCGGATCAAATCAAATGAGGAGAAAGTTTAAAAATAAACCAAATACGGGGGGTTCCATATAATACGGTAAAGTTTCCAACCCTAGTGTTTAGTATAATTGCATAATGATTACACTTATCATCTGACTGAGGACATTACGTCTCCTAAACTGTAGATGTGAGAGTGTTTTTTGCATAAAATATATATCTTTGATTACAATGACATGTTAGTCTCCGTAAAACCAAGAGTTTATTCACTGAAAAGGCAAATCTCTTATGATGTTGGCACCATATTAAGTGAACGATTGTTTTCTATTGAGTATTTCATTTGCAAAAGTTAGCCACACTATGTAAATAAACAGCCTGCAGCTCCCGTGTTGCTACACAGATAGTTTTCCACACGCCTATATGCGAATTTAGTCGATGACAAAAAGTGAACCTGTTGTTCGTATGACATAAACAAAGTCCATCACATATTTCATTACCATTTAACACGCATAAAAATCGAAAATAATACATCTCTTACAAGAGCTAAAAATATTACATGTAATCAGTACGTTCTATCTGTATAAAGTTACTACAAAATATTAACAATTTTTGCAGAGAAATAGTATCAAATTTATTTCTTCGCATTTGTTACTAATTTCTATCTTTCCGGATATAGCTATATATAATACCTAAGGCTAGAAAAGGAAAATAATAATAAAACATAACAACTATATCACAATATTATGTTTACTCTTATGTTTTTACTTCTTTACAATTACATGGTAACCTTGAATTAAGTTGCAAGAAAGTAGTTTTGATTTTACTTTCTATGTTTGATCATTTTAAGACGATTAAAGGTAATTTATAGTATATTATATAATGTGTTGTCCTTAAACACTGACATAATGATGTCGAAGAATCATTTGTGTATGATCAATCAATATACATAGCATTACACTTCTGTTTAATTTATATTTTGCCTATATCTGTGTAATCATGTTCAATTCGCAATAATAAGCTATAGGACGTAAAACGTAGAATTTATTCAGGCTCGTACCAGAGAAATAAGTATTTCTTAATATCGTGTAATGGTATGAAATTGCGAACGTCTTGTAGACTAAAAGACAATTTCAAACTGCATTGTACCACCTGAAAGCAAACTATCTGTAAAAAGTTTTCAACATTTTCCTTATTGTTATTTCTCATACATTTTTCATGTAACATTGAGTGAAAACAATTTATTTGATGCAACTTGGTACGTAGCCACTTCACTGATGATACCAACAAAAATAAGGTTTTGTATTTTTAGTTCAAACTGAAGGTTAATTTATGTTAATCAGAATTCATAATAAAATTATAATAACATATAGTAAATTCACTGGAAAATTATTATTTAAATTTTATATATAGGAATTCTGTAAGATTCTGGTTTGTTATAGATGTTTCATAGATGTAGTGTACCTTGACCCTTGTGTAGTAATAGTGTCATAATGGTTGACTGTCAGTGGCGTAATAAAGATTTAAACGAGAACGGGTTTACCAGAGGAGCTTTTACAGTAAAAGTTATATAAGCTCTAAGTTTTTTTCTGCAAAGAAAACTATGGTACGGAGAATCCCAACACTACAATTTTGACAGCTACTAATAAGGTTAGGGGCCGTCCACATACTACGTAACGCTATTTTTGAGCAATTTTTACCCCCTTCCTCCCAGGGTTGTTTTGTTTAAAACAAATGATTTAAACTTGCTTTAAACAATTGATTTTGTTTAAAACAAATTTTGTATACGTTTTAAACATTTTGTTTTAAACACGTGTATTTTTAAGAGTTGCTTTAAACATATGCTTATTTTTATTTTATTTTTGTAAAAAAAAAAAAAAAATGCCAGAGAAAGAAAATTGTCAAAAAGTGTTTTCCCATTCAGAACACTGTTTCCTTCCCATATGAATGTTTTGGTTTCTCGTGGCTACAGCAGGTCAATGTGGTGATCTACAATTTATTCTGTTTCTTCTTTCCCCCTTATTTTTAACGCATACTGTATTGTTTAAATGCTTCTCAGTTAACTTGTGAGAAAGTGTCGTAGTCGAAGGTTGGACTACTTGTAGTACTGATATTAAAAAATAAATAAAATAATTATCATGGAATCAATTTTTTGTGTTGTATTTAGAAAGCAGACAAAAGGTTATTTGCTAAATTGCGATTCTGAAATTAAAATATCGCTGGCATTCGTTGATACAGTGCATGTTGGTTCTCAGTCTCCGTAAACTTGGAATCGTTTAACATGAGTATACGGGAAGAAAAAAAGTACATCATTTGGAGCAAATTTATTAAAGAAACTCAAACTCCATCAGATAAGAAAACGACCATACGACCTCGTTGCAAAACGTGTAAGAAAGAAATGGTTGGCTTAGTTGAAAGAATGAAGAATCATTATGAAAAATGCAATGCTGTGAAAAAAACTGGAAACCCAAACAAATGGTAAAAGTGTTGATCCGAAAATTGCTTCTGATGATTCTAACGTCAGTGATGTGGTTGAGATGCAACTGGAAACTCCAGGTAAAAAATAATTTTGAATCATCAATTTCTTTTTCATTATATTACGAAAATTTTATTTCCCCACTTCAGTTCTAAATTTTCTTAAAAACTTTACACCTTGGCATAACTTGTATGAAGGGACCATGCGAGAAAAAGGCAAGGTATGGCAGTCGCCAGCGTAACTAACCATCAAAGCGTGATACTTATTGTAATATCAGTGCCGATCGTCAGTGTCTGGGACAATTTGATCTCAATTTGTTTGTCAGTCTGTATGTATGCACCACGCCGTAGGACGCAATTTTCGGTCTTTTAATATTAAATTCTGAGAGTAGATTCATGAGACGTCGGAATTTGCTGTATAGATTTTAATTGCGATCCGACGTAAAATTTCAAAATTAGTGGTTCAAATCCCACTTTAAACAAAAAGCCCTGTCACATATAGCCTTGCTACTGATGCTAGACTAATCAATCAAACTAAACAACATAATCTTATGCGTTTCGAACAAACTTGGGATTGGCTTGGATAAATCTGGTTCCAATTCAATTTTTATAAACATTTTTAAATATGGGGCGTTCAGAGCACAAGGGATCCAAGTCCATTTTCAGAAAGGTTCACTTTTGCTCAGCAAATGTACTATCTTCGTAGCCAAGGGAAAGAAATAAATGAAGCAAAAACGTGAAAGGGTGTGGACTAGAGTTTCATAGGACAAGGGCGTTAGACAAGGGCGTTGATGGAATGGGGGAGGAGGGCTAATTTCCCCCTTCTTGCTCATAAATTTAAGACATTAACATTATATTGAGTACGCTGTAGAGTGGGAATGATTAACGGGTCAAGCTCCGAATGCCATAGTCAATGTTGCATGGTTACGTTAAATAAATGCAGGGTGTATCCAAAAGAATACACCGACGGAAAACGTCATATTTTCACAACCCCGAATCCGAGATGAAAGAAAGAGAAACTACATGACAAAATGCAATCTAGAATTTTATATGATTGCCGCTAGAGGGGCATTCGTTTAGAGGTCATCCGCCCCTACCCTGAATTTTAGATTTTGGGGGCAGTAATGCAGATTTAGAAACCTTTTGCTGAGCAAACTCCAATATAAGTCCTTACTCCGAATAAATACGGATTTTGATCAGTTATAATCCATTTCCATTAGCTGTAAGGAGCTATAGGCCTATATTGCTCTCTTGTATATTTTTTGGACCAAGGATTCCAAAGGTGGCTCTACTTTCGATTTTTGGACCTGCTTAAAATTCTGGAAATTGGGCCTAAGCAACTTTCCAGTTTTAATCATCTGTATGTTCTCTGCATTTATTTGGTGTAAGGACCTCAAGCTTGTTCTGTTAGACTTTGCTTATCAAAAGATTTCTAAAACTGCCTTACTGCCCGCAAAATCTAAAATTCAGGGTGGGGATGGGGGTGATTGTCCTCCATCCCACTAACGCCCCTGTGTAGCGGCTGTCGTATGAAACTATCCCACGCCCTTTCGCAGCTCGCAGGGTTTTAATTAATTTGTTTCGGACTCTTGACTGCGAAGATATTACGTTTTGAAATAGAATTCATTTGCTGAGCAAAACTGAACTTTATTGAAAATGGATTTGGATCTACTGTGCTCTAAACGCTCCAAATATTACCTTTCTTCAATAAATTATTGACTCTAAAAACAACCAATTACATATGCTGGCAGAAAATATTCTAAAGTTAGCACAATATGAAGTGTGCTTCAAACATTACTTTTCGGAAATTTATTATTTTAAAATAATTTTATTAGCATCAGTGTTCTGAAATTGAAATCCAATTTTGCAACAAAAATCTCACCCGCCTCCACGAAACGCGAGTTTAGCCTCTAAGGGCATAACTAGAAAACTTTCAGAAGCCGGTAACTCCGAAATGAGTTGCTTTAGGCCTAAAATAACTGCACAAACGTATTTCTGGTAAAATTCTAGCCTTAAAACATGTAAAATGACTCCCTTTGCATTTGAAAGTTCGAACTGCAATCAAAGATGTCCGCCATGATGCTTGATAGCTCCATTTCATGTATCAGACCACTTCAAAGTTTCATCATCCTCCCTGAACCCGTTCTCAGTACCCAAGGATGGTGAGGACTTTTGTTTTGCCATGTATATTGATAGATTGTGTGAAATCTCTATAGTACGTAGATTTTAAAATCTACCTAAAAAGCTTATTACAACCAAAAAAGTACTTACGTGAGTCACTGGCAAGGGGGTATAATAAAAGGGTGTTGTGGTATGAAATAAGTTGAGAATTACTTATCTACACTGAGAAAAAAAATGTAGGTGGCGTACTTAAAAAGATAGGTTACATGTGTAATTCCTGTAGTTTTTGGACTTAACGTACAGCAGACGTATAACTGGAAACGCATGTTTCATAATACTTCCTGTATAAGTGTTCCCTCTATACGTACTTTCTGTATAAAACAATGTAGGCGGTCAGGATCTCACATACAAATGAATGTATATAACATATAGCTGACGAAGGTAACATAAGTATCTGCATGTGATATACGGAAAACTGTTAGTTGTCAGACATCCTGCAACGTCATGATGTAACATCTAAGGGCAGTGCCTATGTAGCATACGGATAACGTATGCTCCGTACAGATTTCTATACTAAGCAAGAGGATACCGTATATTTTTACAATATACCGCTGTCCGGAGAACGGATATTTCTCTGTGTATACTGAAATATTCTGTACCCAATACAGTATAGTCTTAACGAGAATAAAATTAATGAAAAGATCGGTTGTAAGTGCAAAAAAGTCCTAATAAATACGTTATTACACGTTTTTGAAATATGTTTAAAATCATGTTTATGTGTTTAAAACATGAAAAAGGTGTTCAAAATGTTTAAAACATGTTTTTTTCGTTTGTGTTTTAAAACATGTTTAAAACATTTTGAACACCTTTTTAATGTTTTAAACACATGTTTTGTTCTTTTTTTTAAACGTATTTTTCCCAACCTTGCTCCCTCCCTCTTGTCACACTTCGTAACACAAGGCGGAAACCCTCCCCATTTGTTACGTAACACTTTTGATTTTTGTTTTGTTTATTTTGAGGGTTATTAAACAAAACAAAAAAAAACTATGTTTAATGCTCGTATTCTGAACTTTTTATTACAAAATGCTTGTATTCTGAATATATTTGAGTGCATTTCGCCCCAAATCAAAGTATTAGAAAATGGTAGTACCGTAATAATATTTTACCTCCATAAGGTTGTTTAATTAGCCAATTTAAATTTTTCAAAATTGCATACTGTCGTTTTCCCAAGGAGATTGCATCCATCCTTTTAGGTCATCGATGGTTGACAAAGAGAAAATACCGCCGAAAAATACAGGTGAAACAGAATCTACAAATAACTGACATTGACTTCATTTTCCAGGATCCAGGATGTTTCGAATATCTGAAGTTCGCCAGTGTCGGAAACGCAAGGAAATTCTCTTCCTCGTCGACCACAGATTTGAAGTGACTGCACACGTGAAGGAGCAGGGACATCTTTGAGAACAAGCCTTCGAGTATTTTCCTAGGACTTTGGACTTCAGTTTACCCCTTTTGAAATTGTTCTTGTCCTAAATCAGTGCCAGAATTCAAATAAGCTCGATTTCACCCGAAATGTTCAAATCCAAAAATAATAGCAATAAAAAAATAGTACGAGATGAATATCCGACGAATTTGGTTTCTCATATCTTATTTTGCACCGAATCGTATATTTTTTCACAAAAGAAGGTTTTTTTTTTTCTGTTTCACATGCGAAACCTCTTACAAGAATAGAATGGGGTAATGATTCAAATCTAAAGTTTTAAATAATATTCTCAGAAATAGCGATAGGAGTGGGAACGCGAGGGCATTTTCAAACGGGGGTTACGATCACTGACAAATACCTCAAGAAAAGCGTGTGCCGTAAATGCAATGCTGCAATAGTCACAAAATGGAGTTTTATTGTAATGTAACACACGAAGTATTCGTCACCAGTTATGCTGGTGTCTAGTAGGCCACCATAATTCCTTCTGCATGATTAGGCTGTGTTCGCAATTCTCGAAACAATAGAAATATTTATTTATTTGTAAAAAAGAAAAGAATTGAATAAAATTATTTGTTTAAAAGATTGCGTATAAACCTGAAAATAAAAATAAAAATTACAGCAAAAAAAAAAAAAGAAAGAAAATGCCTTACGTAACCCTCTCCTTCCCTTGTAACACTTCGTAACGCAAGTCCGAACCCCCTACCCCCTTTGCTGTGTTACGTAATATGTGGACGACCCTTTAGTGTAGAAATATCATAGGGCACATAAAATCATGATAGTGTAACGGAAAAGAAGAATACAGCTTTTTGAACGTCGATCACAAGAGAGCTCGATTGTTCTTCGACAGAAAAATTTATATTTCAAGTCTACATGGGAAGTTCTCATAACGAGATTTAGGATGAATCGGAAAATACTGACGTAGCTGAGACCACCAATTACCTCATATCTTCAATTATACTTCCAGCAATAAGACTAAAAAAGATTGTTCACTGAAAGTGAGATAAATGATTTTTCTTTC
Organism: Thermobia domestica; assembly: GCF_964235325.1. Taxonomy (NCBI): domain Eukaryota; kingdom Metazoa; phylum Arthropoda; class Insecta; order Zygentoma; family Lepismatidae; genus Thermobia; species Thermobia domestica. Next base: position 95,649,177 of record NC_137454.1, read on the forward strand.
TCCAAACGGTTGCACCACAAAGAGTTAAGAGTTAAGAGAATTCAAGATAATAATTTAGGAGAGGACTTCAAATCTGTTTCTCTGTAAGAACTTGCTATTGTCATTGTGAGAAACACGATGCAAAATCAAACAAAATATTACGTAAAAAGGTCTGTGGTACATTACAAATATCTCAAGTGTGAGAATATGATAATATTTAATGGAACTAAAATGTCCCACTGACCTCCTTTTCAATTTGTAGTGTCTCCTGGGGGTTTGAGGGCCACAGATTGGGTCCAAACCCATAGTTTAACTTAGGATTCAAACTACATGAGCTTTCATTGGGATTCGAACTCCCGCACCGAAGACGCATATGCTATTTATATAGCCACAAGGGAGTTCTGTATCCTAAATATGCACACTCATGTCCAAAATTATTGTCGCATGTCTATAAATATGTTGTTGTAGGAATATAATTTGATTACGAAGTCTCCCGGTATTTCTTATAATGTTAGTATGTATACAATCGGCAAAGACATGTATGTGGCAAATTTCATGTCAAAAGAGCAGTAAATAAGAACAATAAAACAAAAATAAAATTTTCTTGTCTATTTAGCAACACTTTGTTTTACTTATTATAATTTTCATATTTATAATTCTTTTCCTATGAAATTTACCACAAATATACATTTCCCGATTATACACATAATATCAGTATTAAAAGTACCCAGCAAAATCATCATCAAATTATATTCTTACAAAAAGACAGTTATAGATATGTGACAATAATTTTGGACATGAGTGTACATATCTCTCTTGTTAAGTACTACACATTGCTTGATGAATGTTTCTTGCACGCCTACTCATTTGTATGGCGTTTCAGTTCGCCACACTATTAGGCCCTATACATCTGTATGCAAACAGTGGGTATGCACAACGAAATGAAGAGTGTACGATGTATTAGGATATTATTTACAAAGAAATAGTGATGTTAAAGTATTTTATTAAATGCTCCCGTATTCTTAATATGAACTGAAGTAACTATACATTATTCATTTCCTGTTTTGTTTTTCTTGTTCTTTCTCACGGAATAGCTGCTACGAAAAGATCAGCAGGCGGATTTTTTAAAACTTATTTTCTTGATAAACACAGATCGAAAACAAAATCCGGTAACAAATCACAGCGTATTTTACAAGTTGATCTTGGTTCACTTGAGCCAGATGTGCTGAACTTAGATTTTCAATGGTGCAACAAACTTCTTTGAACCACACTCAAGTTAGAAAGTCTAATTTTGAATGCGTTTAATTGAGTGATCATTTGAAGTTAGTTGGTGTACATAGGAGTGAGTGACAGAGAGAGAGAAAATGATTAAACAGCAATTGTGCGATTATAAGCGCCCCTCATGAATTTTAGGCCTACAGTTTTGAACAAAGGGTCGCTTACATTCGAGTAATACAGTATGAAAGGAAGTACTAATAAAATAATTTAATGTTATATTATTATTACATTATAAAAAGAAATCCTACTTTGAGAAATGGGGCACTCCATATTGACAACCTAGCCACTCAGTGCCTAATTGGGGATGCAAAGTTGAGTGCAACTAGGCGCCTTCCACTCACCATCTAGAATGAGTGGGACAAACACTGATATTAACTTGCGAGAGGTTTCTCATTTGGGGATAATTTAAATAAAGATACGTCCACTTCATTAAAATAAAAACACTGTATTTCGTTATACTTATGAGTGAACTGTAAGATTTCAGAACGCTAGTTATGACGGATATTAAGATTCATTTGCCAGACGGGTACAGAACGATCAAGTATTGAGCCTTTGAATTCTGACTCGGTGCCACACATACCTGGATAAAACTGGTGTATTCCCACGTCGTTCTGGCGTTGAACTCGGCTCCTTTAAGCTGAATCTCCTTGCTGGTGGAAGACGAATATGAGCATTGAGGTATGGCTCCTCTCAAATGCCACTCTCTGCGTGATGTTCTGCGTAGTTAGATTGTTGTGGAATATAAAGTATTTTCTCCTTCTCTCATCTGGCTGATTCTCAAATAGAACTTGGTTCTCCAAACTCGAACCCAAGAATGATCACGGTAACTTGATCATAGACTCTCCAAGAATTGTCCAATGTCGACTCTCGGTAAACTGTCCAAGAACTCCCACCAAGACTCTCCTAGACTGTCTCCTCGAACTCTCCAAGACTCTGGTTTTGTTTGGCGTTGTCCAACCACCGTCGTCTGCTTTTTCGTCTGCTGCAGCACGTGCAACACCGTTTTCACATGGAGAGACAAATTCCTTCCATGTGTCAAAACTCAAAATTGCAATCCTCGACACGTTCTGATTTCCCGATTCTAAGCAATTCTCTGTACATCCGTAATCTCATGAAATTCGTGAAATCCTACAGATTCACTTTATACAATTTCTAGAATCTGGCTAATGTGAGGAAAGACACATTGTCAACATTTCCTTCCTACATTGCCAGACTCTCAACGATGACATTCTTATACACATTTGTTTACAACAAACTGCTGACACAAACATTAGCAACATTGTGCAGCTTGCATTTACTCACATATACAACATTTAATTCCCATAACCTCAATAAATGATTTCGTGACAAACATAAAATAAAATCAAAATATACAAATTATTTTCCTCGAAAATCGAGTCCTGCTACATGGCCCCCCTTAAAAACTTGGTTGCTCCGCAAACCAAATTCGACATCGTAAGAGGGCGATTTTCCATAAACACCCTGTACATTATTTATATACTGAAACCATATTGAAAGATAAATATAAACTTGAAATGAAATAAAATATGTATTATTATGCAAAATAATTATATAAATAGTAATCAATATTCCTTCACCTAAAATTATTCAAAAATATATATATTTGAATTTTTAATCTTTCTCTTAATTCCTAAAATTATAAAATACAACATTTCAAATGTAATGAAGCAAAGTATATCCTCACGACATCTAGTGAGTTTTTGCTGAAATACTTGCACATCACATTTGGTCAAGAGTGATTGTGCATAAATACATATATGTTAGTTTGCAAGTACTCTTGAGTTATCTTCTCCTAGCGACAACGCTTTTAGAGTGTCATGTTACCAAAAACTTCCATTACTCTGTCTGTCCATACGCGCCAACCAATGAATTTATTGGCCGTATCAGTAATGGTTCAACTTCATTTATTTCCACCGCTATGTGAATGGAAATCTAAAACAAAAACTTGTAACATAGTTTTTAGAACATAGTTAGTTAATATATTCACATTTGCACTGTAAAACTTGAAAATATTATTGTTTTATTTTCATCAAAAATTTTATTCACTGACATTTTAACATGAACGGAAAGAAAATCCTGCCGCAGGGCGTTGGATATCCTGTAGCTACATCCAGCATAGTAACTGCAAAATCAACAGTTTTCAATCAAGTTTGTCAAGGTTAACCTAACTTCCTGCCTTTCTGTTCACGCGTCACTGTTGACTGGATAACATCGAGTGCTAATATTCCGTAGCAATTATTACATTATTAGTTTTAAAACACTATATTTTACAAAACCACTACGTCGCATGGAAAGAAGTATTCACTTTTCATGTTTTTCGGGCACTCAGTTTTTCCGTGTTTGTCGGAATTTCCGTTGAAAACGTCGGTTTTCGTGAATTTATAGTGTCCCATTGATGTATTAGTGTCTTTCTCATCTTCTGTAGTGATGTGGTGCAAGTGTGTGTTTTCCCGTTCAGTTTCAGTGCTCTTACTACAATCCTCTATACTACCATCTGGCAAATTCTTAAAAATAGTGATCTCTGTGCTTTGTGGAATAGTTTTTAGTGTAGATTTGCTCTTATTAAAAATAGTGGCATAAATTGGTGATGCATGGGAAACTGCGTAAGTCTCAGACTCATCTCTACCATTTACTTCTACATCTATGTTTGATCTTACATTGTTTTTACTATTTCTTACCCTATTTTCGTATCTTCTCTCTATCCTATTTAATTTTAACAAAATATAACATGTAATAATTACTATTAAAACTAATACACTTCCTAAAACTAACGCTGATATTAATAATAATATTGTATTGATGTCCATTTCCTTCGCTTTCGGATCTTATCTGAAATAGACGAGAAATAGATAAAGTCGGGATAGGCCTACTTAAAATTCGTAGAAAATTACATTTATTATAGTTAATTAAATAATTAAAACTCCTATCTTGTGTCTGTCTTCACTTTTTGCGTTCTAAAATCGCGTATTTTTGAAGCAGTCTTATTTTGTTCTTTCTGTGTCGAGCACCCTTGTTACTTTCGTAGTAATCTTTGTGCATGACCGTTGAAACTTTATCTATGTGTGAAGTTTGTCAAACCATAACTTGGAGACTATGTTTCACACTTAAAAACTCATGTTTTCACTCTTTTTCTATCATAAATATAGCATTAAATTATACTAGCTATATCTCTCTATATTTAAGCTTTTATTACTTATTTCATACGTATTTATGTAGTTTAAACTTTATTTTAATCATTTAATTGGTTAAATATCGTTAATTTTATTAAATAATAATTTTTCTTGAATTTCTAAAAATATATTAATTTACGCTCGGAGTAGGATGGAAATCCAAGCTAGCGGAAGCCTCAACGGGGCTGGATAAAGCGACTCCTGTTCGTGTCCGCTCGAGTTCACTCGGAACCATTCGAGTTTACCATGTGCTCGAGGCCTGGAGTGGAGACTAGCGTAGCCTCTCGCGGAGCTACTCTCTCGCGCGGGTCTCATTTCTCATTCTTACCTCCAGCTGCTCAGAGTATTCAAAGCTGTTTGACGCAAATCCATACAAAATAACATGTGAGCCTTGCTCATATCGTTTACCAATTACGTTCCACAATAAAATTAATACTTTTAATAATTCTTTTCAATCAATATTGATTGATTATTACTAATTATAATAAAATACATTATTTTCTTTTCTTTTCTTTTCTAAAACTTACAAAAACTTTCGGACTTTAAAAATAATGAATAAATACGTTATTACTACATACACTAAACATTCTTTAACACTATTTGTGAATTATTTCTAGCTTTATCTATGCTTATTTGCATCTTTTAACCCTTTAATTCACTATTTACATACAATATAAAATTAATTATTCACTATTTTATAAAAACACTTGTAGTAATTATACATATATACTATCTACTATTACTATAATAGTAACCTATTACTATTTCGTCTATTCTTATCTATTTTTAACTATTTTTAGTGTTGTTATTACTAATATTATTACTTTCTACATTTATTTTCCTTATCCCTTCTTGAATGTTTGAATGTTTTTAGACTTTATCTATCCTTGATTGATGTCACTATCCTAGATTCATCTAGGATATCTATTTCTCATCTATTTCTATCCTTATTTCACAATTTTCTTCATTTCGTTCACACTTTATACGGAAATGGGACATCGTTTGGTATACCGTATCACAATACAACCTATCCGGTTTGGGTAGTATGACTATTATGGACTATCATAGACTATAGACTTTGTTTACTAAACCTTATACCTTCATGTGGTGATGGTGTTTACTATTGGTGATGGCTGTTTGGTGAGTATGGAATGCATGATCTGAATACACTTTGACACATTTACATGTTTGTTTACATTTGATTTCCTAGTTTTTTTTTCAAAATTACCAATACTTAATTCCAATGTTTACGAACTGGTTTACAACCTTTTCTAGATTTTTCTCGTTCTAGTTCACGGAATACAAACAATTTTTTATACAATGTGATCCTAAATAATGTTATTATTATTATTGTTGTTATTATTATTATTATTATTATGATTATTATGGTTCACTATTTTCGACTTTATATTTTCTTATCGATTTATACAGTCTGCAATACAACGTTATTAATGCAATGACTGAAATAATTAATACAAATATGATTGCTGCTATTACATACATTATGTAATTCGTTCTAATTATTAGTAGTGGTACAGTGGTATCCACTTTCAGTTTTAATAAATTTTCAGCTAGATTGTTGAGTTCCTCATGGTGTATACTAAAATTTAATTGCTTTAGCGTCCAATTCCCTATCAAACTTAAATGCTTATTGTTTACGCTTATTACTTTTCTAGTTGGAATCGCCAATTCCCCAAAAATTAGGTTATCAAATGAATCGTATTCAATAAAATACGAGCAATTGTTCCCAAAATTTACCTTCGCCGATGTAACTTCGTGATGTTTACCTAACTTAGTCACATATCCTTCTACCAATGACGAGTATAATACTCCAGCATGAGTATATTTGTACACTACCTTGCCTAGGTATTTCTCTGTTTGTTGTTCGCAACCATTTAACGATCCATTGAACACAATGTTGTTTAAGCATTTAGCTGCATCATCTAGTGATATCTGCTCGCAAAAATACAAGAAACTCTTGAATTCACATTTCGATCGATCTAGTGTGTGATATATTCCATTAGCTAAGTATACCACTTCCGGTAACTTATAGTACGTTCTAAAATTATTAGTTAGATAACCCATTGAAATTACATTAAACATTTTTGATACAGTATTTTCATAAACAATAGGCGTTTTTAGTAATAAGTCGATGTTGTTTTCATTATAGTCATATTTCATTAAATAAATCGACGATACTCGATAGAACATTCCTATATCAGAACGATAAATTGAATACTTCAAAATATCATGACTATTTATAAATTTATTCACATCTAAGTTCGACAAAATATGATAGGATAATTGGTTGCTAAGTATGTCGTTGAATATTTTAGTCACTCTTTCTCTAGCTAAATGCGAAAATAGATTAGTCAAAATTTTCCTTTGAGCCTGCTGCAAGTAGCAATACATCTCTTGCAGTTTACTCCTTACATTCTGAAGAACATGATGTACCTTAACTACCACACCATGCGTTATTGAAATTTCTTCGTTATGCGATATTTTTAATTTGTGAATTTCCTCAGCCAATACATTTTCGTGTTCAGACAATTTTTGAATTGAGGTCGACAACTGTTGTGTGTGTATTAGGTTATAGGTCGACAACCCTATAGACCCAAATCCTAATAGCATAGACCAAATTGAACGTTTAGTCCTTGCTGACTCCATACATTTAGAACTACCATTTATGAATACAAACTGACATGGTATTGAATTTATTATATTAATTCTAAATTGTCTTTCCCTTTCTGCGTATTCTTCTAGAATATCATATGATTCACTACACACTTTGTGCATTGGCACAGCTTCATGAAAGTTAACATGTAATCGAATAGTTGTATATACCATATTTGACGCATGAACTGCCAACGAATCTTGCGTTAGGGCTATCCCTACGTCCTTCATAGTTACTTGATGATGATCATCTGACTTTCCAAAATGAACCATAACTATCAATTTTATATAGATCACCCACATTGTTGTTTCCATATTCTAATGTTTCCTTTTCAGTCTTGAATAAAATTCTGGAATTAGTAAAACCTAATATTAATTCCTAGTACTGTTCATTTATTTATTTGTTTGTATTTTAGCCTACTGTCAACAATTTATTTATTCCTATGTATTTTATATTTTATTTTGCTTTCTAGGTATCAACAGATTTTAATCAATAATTTTAATTTTACATTCCATACATTTATTATTTATTCACAATTCTAGTAACTATAATTCAAAAAGTGTCTATCGATTCGGGAAATTTCCTGATGGAGATTAGCATTTCCTCCAATCTCGGGATTAGGGTTTGGTTGAGAAAGTGCCCCCTTTCTGACACTTCATCGGTAGACCCAATTTGTACCAAAGTTACATTAGACCCTCTGTTAAAACTTTTTTTTTCACCAAATCCAAATTTATTCATCACCATCTGATGTTTAATCTGTCTCACCATACCTTTCACCATTTTTACTTTCTACAAATAATTTTAATCGTCTTAAGTCTATAGTGTCACTCTTCTTTTCACCATTTTTAGTTTCATACTGTACTTTGTATGAATTATTGTTTATCTTGTCCACTATTACCCCTTTAGTATTGTAACGGTTACCAAAACATGCGGGCAAACCTGCTCTTGGCATTTCCCTTATTAACACTTTTTGACCAATTTCAAAACTCGGTTGATCAAACTTTTTCTCTATTTGCTTCTTCTGAGATCTAAATCTTCTCTGCAAATTTTTGTACGCGAGCTGTCGTGCCTCTTTTATGCTCTGAAGTCTCACCTCATTGTCGACGTATTCGCAAGGAATGTCTAGGTCCTGCTCAAGAAACGTTCTTGGTTCGACTCCATGCAATAGATAGTATGGTGAAAAACCAGTACCATCATGCACTTGCGTATTAATAGTAAAAATCAAACTTGGCAAGATCTCATCCCAGTTTGAAAAATCCTTGTCAATGTAATGCTTCATTACTTGCTGTAATGAGCCAATGGCCCTCTCTGCACTTCCTATAGAATAATGGGCGCTTGTATTCGCAAAATGCAATTGCATTCCAAATTTCTCTGCCATTTCTTCCATTATTCGGCTGCGATGAGATGATAGCCTGTCCAGATGGAGCTGAGATGGAACTCCATGTTTCGTAATCAGATCTTCGAAAATTACCTGCGCAACGATCTCTGCCGTTACTGCGGGTACCGCTCTAGCGATAACAAATCTAGTTGCATTATCAACAAACACTAGAACGTACTTATTTCTATTGTTACGAGACAATTTAAAAGGACCAACCTCATCCATCACAACTGACTGAAATGGAGCATAAGAGGGGTACGTCTGCGCGTGAAATGGTACTCGTCCTGTCTTCCTTTTCTGTATCTGGCAACTTATGCATTCTCCTATCTTCTCCATGAAGAATTTCTTCATGTTCGGAAAATATATCAATTTTAAAGCACGTCTATAGCATTTCGTGTAAGAAAAATGTCCGCCACCATATACCGAACAATGTAGGTTCTTGAATACTTGTTCTCTTAACGCATAAGGAATACATAATAATAATTTTGTACCACCTGCCATTCGTTGTGTTCTATAAAGCCTATCGTCCTTTACTGTATACCATCTGGCTTGCTTTTCAGCCTTTACATCAGCATCCTCTGGGTGTTCTATTGCATGCATAATCGGTCCGAAAAATGAGTCTTTTCTCTGTAAATCGCCCACATCAATGTCCTTATCGAAAGTCAAATTAACTTGGAGATCTTCGGAATTTACTTTCAACGTTTCTAACTCAATATCGTCTACTGTTGGTTCAATGTCTGTGTTCCTGGACAAAATATCACTAGGATTCTTTTCTCCAGGACAATGCACCGGTGTGTACTTATACTGGGCTAAGTCCAAACTCCATCTCACCAATTTCGGAGCTAATTTAGGTGACGTTTGCAAATACTTTAATGCCTTACAATCGGTGTACAGCTCAAATTCTTTATTGAACAAGTAATAATTAAATGCTCTTAAAGAACTTATCTCTGCCAATATTTCTAATTCCACTATGTGTCTGGTCTTCTCTTGTGGACGTAACACACGACTGTAGTACGCTACTGGTGTCCATTCACCATTAGCCTGTTTTAGCATTAAAACTCCACCAATCGAACTAGTCGATGCGTCTGTGTACACTCTCGTGTCCAAATCTTCCCTAAATGGAGCTAGTAATGGTGCATTCATTAGTGCTGATTTTAATTGATCAAACGCCTGCTGGTACGATTCATTCCATTCGAACTTATGACCCTTTTTCAAAATTGGTTGAAACGCTGATGTGATTTTGGCATAGTCCTTACAGAATTTTCGAACATAATTTGTTAAACCAAGAAAAGATTTTAACTGCTTTACATTATTCGGGGCCTTACATGCTTTTATCGCCTGAATTATCTTCGGGCTAACCTCGTATCCTGCGTCACTGACAATGTGTCCAAGAGCCAAAATTTTCCTTTCTATGAACTGACATTTTTCTACAGATAGTTTGAGTCCGTAATGTCTCAATCTTTTGAAAACTGATTGAAGTACATCTACCATTTTCTCCTGATTATTCGTATATATAAATACATCATCCATATAATAGGAAACTGACTCTGGATTTACATTTGCCAGGGTCATCGCCATTATTTTTGTATATATGGCGGGCGATTGTAAGTAACCCATAGGAAGAACACGATACTGATAAGCTCCTACGCCTGGTATATTGAATGAGGTATACTCCCGTGACTCCTCAGAAATAGGCACTTGATGATAAGCCGATTTTACATCCAAAATACTAAAATATTTATGTCCTCCCATACACGTTAAAATTTGATGAATCGGAGGCAGCGCAATGCTATGCAGTTTGACGCATTTATTCAAAAACCGACAGTCCAAAACTGCACGAATACCCCCTGACGGTTTTTGTATAAACAACATCGGAGAGTTGTAAGCGCTTGAACTTTCTTCAATTATTTCTTGTCTTAACAAAATGTTAATTTGTTCCTTAACTTTATCTCTTAACGCTATGGGAATCGGATATTGGTGACGTCTAAATGGTACTTTTGTTTCTAACTCAATGTGATGCTCAAAATGTTTTACTTGGCCTAATTCGTCATCCTGCCATGCAAAAACATCCGCAAAATCATAGCACAAACTCTCAATTCTATTCCTAATTTCCGGTTTCGTTTCATTCCCAAATTTCAATCTAGATTTATCAAAATTTCTACGAGATCTTAAAATACTATCTATATCTTCGGTTGATAATCCTTCGTTCTTCAATTGTTCTTCATCCACACATTCTTCAGCTTTTCCTAGCGTTACATTTGGTCTCAATAAAATTGCTCTATTAGATGGATTAATAATTTCGATCTTGTTATTTTCAGCCGATAAAAGTGCACGCGGAATCAACACATTGTATTGGGCTTCTATCTTCCTGTCCGGTTCTAACAAGTATTCCCTGTTATTCCAAGAACTAACCAAATTCACTTCCACAGTAGTCTTAGACCTAGGTAACAACCGTACCTTATGACCTAATACCCATCTTGGTCTAATACAATGTTTTATTCCTAACGCTGCATTATCAGACACAGTCACAGATTCCTGTTCTTCCCTTTTCCTTAATCTTGGCTTTCCAAATCTCTGCAATGTCAATTTATTCTGACCGTAATTTATTTGGCAATTCTGACTCTGTAGAAAATCATTCCCGATCAAAACTTGATACGGAAAATCCTTCACTACGCGAAATTCCAAATGAAATGTCTGTCCGGCCATTTTAAATCTAATCACAGCGATCTTATTTACTACTAACACATTCTGTGTTATTCCACGAATCCTTGTTGGTCTAGGGATTACCTTCGCACTAGGTGGGACTAGCTTTTCATTTACAATAGATATCTGCGATCCTGTATCTATCAACGCCTTATGACTTCTACCATCTACTTCTATCGGAACATAGAGCATATTATTATCAGTTAACGTAGAGGCTACTATTTCTCTAACTTTTAATTTACCACCTGTAAATGTGCCTCTGTCATTTACAGTTTGACCTAGTTTAAATTATTTGAAGTTGTAGCCTGATAATAAGTTGTACCATTTATCTGGTTCGGTACTACTGGAACATACTGTACGGGACTATTTACTTGGCTATGATTTTGGCACCATGATGGACCATTAACACCATTCGCACAACAACTATTTCCTCTTTGTTGCCAAAAACTTGTCTTCCTTCCACCTCTGTTATTACGCCAATTATTTCTAAATCCTCTTCCATTATTGTATCCGCTAGAACCTCTATTCTTATTATAATTATTATTATTACTATTCCTATTCCAGTTCCTATTTCCATTATTCTTGTAAAAATTTCGTCCTCCATTCCGAAAATTTCTATTTCCTCTAAAATTATTACTATTATTCCTCTGTTGCTTCGAATCACTACCGCTTTTATCTTCTCTACTATTTCGGTCTTGAAAATTAGCAGCTAATGTCAACTGTAATTTCTCTATTTTCTTCTCTAGCTCACTCAATTGAGTAATACTCGTTGGTTCTTGCTTAATTTTTACGTCTTCCTTATTTTTTATCTCTTTCTTTAACAGCAACTTGTCAATTTCTACATCGCTATCTTCCTCTTATACTTGTTCTCTCATTTTCTTTAAAAGGTCTTTGACAGTAACCTTTCCATTTTCCCGTTTAACGCGTTTCTCTACTTTGCACTTATTCTTCTCTATTTTCTGAAGATCCTCTACAAATTTATCAATTGTCGAATAGGAATTTGTTCCTACTCGTTCCATGAAATATGGCTGAAGACCACCTAAAATTTTCCCTATTTTCTTTTTGTCATCCATGTTGGCGTCTAATCTTTCGCACAAAACTAGCATATCATACACGTAATTGATTATAGGCTCATCCTCGAGATGCAACCTTTCTCTTATACGTTCCTCTATATCTAATGTTACATTTGTACGTGTAAACTCTTCGATTATGCTTTTCTGTAATTGCTTATAACTAGTTTCGCTAACATTCCTTCTCTTTAAAAATACCTTCATCCATTGTCTCCCATTACCTTTGAATACACTAGGCAATAGCTCTTTTCTCTTTTCCTCACTCACGCCTGCCATTTGACACGCGTCGTCAAACTCATCAAAGAAACCAATTATATCGCTATCTGTCTTCAAGTCAAACTTCGGAAGTTTGTTTACATCGGAATAAAATGTTACACCTGTCGCCATTTTATCTTCTTTTGTACTACTCGACTGCTTATTACCAACTACGCTACTTTCAAATGGAAAAATTGATGTAAAATCTTCCGTATACGATTTTGCTATAGGACTGGACGGAAAATTCTCGACGGGTCCTAATTTCAAATTTGGTTTCGCACTTTCTTGCTTTTTCTTACTTGAACTTGCAATATTAAACAAGCTTCCGACCTGTACTCCTTTTGCCGCTTTTTGTGCTCTCGTACGAATACTTTCATTACTCATTTACTTATTAATTACTTAAACTTATTTATTCTTACAACACGTATATTCGAGCTACTTAATCAACTTGTCGGGAGAATCGGATAACTATTTCCTTATTGCAAAAACCTTAAATTCACTATATCAATTAACACATTATAACTTAATACCTTAACCTAATTCGAGAAAATACGATCACAATTCTTAAAATTACACTTCATCGTAGAGAGGGTGGGAAGGGTGGGATTTAGTTACGTAATATAATATCATTTAAAATTCTTTAAATCTAAACTGAGATCGCTACTGATTGGCCTATTGCCAAAACCAGCAATTTCCACCATGGGAGGGATGGGAGGGAATTAATCGTGTCTACTGGGAACGATATAATTGCAAAAGCAAACCAGCATCTACAACCATGGATGAATTACTACTGGAATCGTACCTTGATCTAAAAGATCTTAAGACCAGCATCTCACCACCATGAAGTTAGGGACTTAGTATGTCTACTGGGACCGCTACAAAATGGCCTAAGCCTCACAGCATCTCCACTATGACAACCTAGCCACTCAGTGCCTAATTGGGGATGCAAAGTTGAGTGCAACTAGGCGCCTTCCACTCACCATCTAGAATGAGTGGGACAAACACTGATATTAACTTGCGAGAGGTTTCTCATTTGGGGATAATTTAAATAAAGATACGTCCACTTCATTAAAATAAAAACACTGTATTTCGTTATACTTATGAGTGAACTGTAAGATTTCAGAACGCTAGTTATGACGGATATTAAGATTCATTTGCCAGACGGGTACAGAACGATCAAGTATTGAGCCTTTGAATTCTGACTCGGTGCCACACATACCTGGATAAAACTGGTGTATTCCCACGTCGTTCTGGCGTTGAACTCGGCTCCTTTAAGCTGAATCTCCTTGCTGGTGGAAGACGAATATGAGCATTGAGGTATGGCTCCTCTCAAATGCCACTCTCTGCGTGATGTTCTGCGTAGTTAGATTGTTGTGGAATATAAAGTATTTTCTCCTTCTCTCATCTGGCTGATTCTCAAATAGAACTTGGTTCTCCAAACTCGAACCCAAGAATGATCACGGTAACTTGATCATAGACTCTCCAAGAATTGTCCAATGTCGACTCTCGGTAAACTGTCCAAGAACTCCCACCAAGACTCTCCTAGACTGTCTCCTCGAACTCTCCAAGACTCTGGTTTTGTTTGGCGTTGTCCAACCACCGTCGTCTGCTTTTTCGTCTGCTGCAGCACGTGCAACACCGTTTTCACATGGAGAGACAAATTCCTTCCATGTGTCAAAACTCAAAATTGCAATCCTCGACACGTTCTGATTTCCCGATTCTAAGCAATTCTCTGTACATCCGTAATCTCATGAAATTCGTGAAATCCTACAGATTCACTTTATACAATTTCTAGAATCTGGCTAATGTGAGGAAAGACACATTGTCAACATTTCCTTCCTACATTGCCAGACTCTCAACGATGACATTCTTATACACATGTGTTTACAATAAATTGCTGACACAAACATTAGCAAGATTGTGCAGCTTGCATTTTACTCACATATACAACATTTAATTCCCATAACCTCAATAAATGATTTCGTGACATAAACATAAAATAAAATCAAAATATACAAATTATTTTCCTCGAAAATCGAGTCCTGCTACAATATTTAGTCCTCAGTACATGGGCGTCGGAGGAAAATTTTCTAGGAGGGCTCATCTCCTGGTTGCTATATTACGTTGTATTTTATTTGTATAAATATTAAGAAAATCTTTAAAAATTTAATGCATTTTTGTGAGCCAAGGGGGACCCGAGCCCCACTCTGCTTCCCTCTTCCGGCGTCCATGCTCAGGGAGATTTCGATAGTCCAATCTGCGCTAATGGTGATTATCGATAGCCGTGAATAATTTGCAGCTAAGCAAGTTAAAGTTGCTTAAAGTTACGATTTATGTTGGCGAGACAATATAGGATACTTTTGGTTTACTGCCTTGCCCACACGCTGTCGCTTTTTTCATTTAATTGATGTCATTGTTTCTACTTAGACAGAGATTAATCTCTGCTTAACATATCAAATGTGATGAAAATCTGACAAGCGATTGATAGAGAAAATATTTAAAGAAAATGAAATGTTTTCTCCCAACATAAAAACAGTCCTTTTGAGACCTTTTAAAAAGTAAGAAATAGCCTTTTTAAGTTGTTAGTCGCTACCTTGATTTTTCTTCGATTTGACATCTTGTTTATCAACTAAATTTAATGAACTTTGGTGCGTCTTACTATCTGTTTCTACAATGTCAAGTTTGATCCATTAACATTCAATTCTAACACTCACATTCCTGTTTAAGACCTTGTATAACACAAAAAAGAAAAGGAAGAAAAGAACTGGATCAGAAATATGATATTATTGCAAAAAGAATAGATGGCCTTGTTTCTGTGAGATAATTCGGTAATTTCTTTCCTGTTGCAAATTCTTCCATGCTTCGGTCGTGTTTATATGATGTTGTTTTATAACTAAACAATTGTAATGTTTTGATTGTTGTGTGTTTGCTCTGTAGAAGTAAAACCAGTGAGATCATGTGTAAACTTGAAGTAGGGTTAAAGGAGACAAAGGCGTATTACTTTCTCTGGTTTGACTGCTTTTGTTATTCGAGTATGCAGCGTCAAAGAGTTTTTTTTTTAAATCGAAGCAAGTTTTATTACGCGTTTAGTTCTTTAGTGTTCACAGAACAGTCAAATCACGAACGAACGACTTTTGTAGGTAGCGTTAAGGCCTATTATTTATTTACCTTTCATTAATACCAATAATTGTCATTTTCAATGCAACACAACTTAATTCTGTGAGATTAAGGAATCCTTTAAAAATCAAAGAAAATTTCGCATATGATGCTCCTACTTCGTTCTTATCTTTGGAATGAACCAATCTTTCGAATGATATTACACTCATATCTACTGGGTACAAAATTCGGGAGAAATTTCGGCATTTTCCTTGAATTTTCAATCCAGTAACCTATTTGAGCGCCCCTACTGGGGCCCAGGCTACAATGTACCAGTACGAAACATACCTCAAATAATAACATAAATGCTTGTCTTGAGACATCTTTCAAACTATCGAAATACGGGTAATAAATGTAAAGATAAGTGTTTTCAAACCAAAAATATAATAGAATCATATCGTCGCATGAGAACCAGAGAAACGTAACTCTAAAAATGTGATTTTCGTTTTTTTTTTTCATGTTTGGACATAATTTTGAAAGCCCTCCTTAGTGTAAATGAAACGTAACGCCATGTATTCTCCTTGTCGATCATCTGTTGTAATGTAGCTCAATTACCATCTTACAAAGAAAATAATACTTTTGTCCTCTCGCCTGTAAACCTACGAAAATGGAGTTACGTTCCTCTGGTTATCATGCGACGATATACACACAATCCTTTAAATGGCTACTTTCCGTACTTCAAGATTTAAAATCTTGAATTCATGTTTCGTACGTCATTTTTTTAAAAAATAATAAATTAACTTCAAGTGATACCACATACATGTTTCACAATCTATGAATTCGACAAAATCCTGGAACATTCGGGAAATTTTCTGGAAATGTACATTGCTTATCAATCTAAACATGTCTATCAGTGCACCAGGTTCAGCTATCTGTAGCCTACATGCATCAAGTGTACCCAAAAATATTGCATGCTCTAGCACAAGGATGCAAGCTGAAAGGAACAAAATTTCACTAGCCTAAGAAAAAAGCTACTAGCTCAAATCCCGCAATAGAAATCATTTACTTACCTTCGGTATTTTATTAGTGATATTAGAAACTCGCCCGTACCGACGAACCACTCGCCCTAGGGATGCGCACGAGTCGAGTCGAGTCGAGATTTAAGCCTGTCTCGACTCGACTGGAGAAAATGTTGTCTCGACTCGTGTCTCGACTCGAAAATATGTTTCTGTCTCGACTCGACTCGAATTCGAGTCGAGACAAAATGTACGAGTTTATACGCGCATATCAGCCAGACCATTATGACTACCTACCTAATTGTCAGTATGTCGACTTTTGGCATGGATAAAAACGTGTTGGCATACACGCAATGATCCTTGATAAGTCGCTGGAGAGAGCTGACACCACATGTGCACACTCAGGTCACCTAATTCCCGTAAATTCCGGGATGGGGGGCGATGCGTTCTGACGTCACGTTCAATCACATCCCACAAGGGACATCACTCAAATATCTGGCTCCAATTTCAATGAAACTTTTTTTGCTGATAGAAGGCATGTATGCATTACTTGTGATGACAAATTTTTGCCATGGTGCATGTTTTCTTTATATATATATATATATATATATATATATATATATATATATATATATATATATATATATATATATATATATATATAACTTTTAAGAGTTGTGATGTGGTTATTAGAGATTACTACAGAAGTCCCTTACTACCCTTTGTAAACGGAGCGTTAATGAAGAAAAGTGAAGAACAACCATGTGGATACATATAAGTCCTGGGGGGAAGTCGTATGGTAGGTATGACCTTAACAACAGCCATCTTGAAATCCGCCATTTTGAATTAAGGTCAAGTTTTCAAAATGGGAATAGGGTAATATGATACAGAATTTAATTAGGAAAACAATGGTGAGGTTAGTTTTAAGATACACCCATTTGGGGGAAAGTTACAGGCATATTAATTGTTTTTACTTACTATGTGCGTAAGTCCCTTCTTACTTTCGTCTCAAGACCTGCAAATCGATCGCAACGGCAGAGCCCGGTTTCGCGCTAATGTTTAGAAATCTTTAAACTCACTTGAGGCAATATTTGTGGATTATTGTATTGTATTTTGCCTTTAATTAAATTGGAATCCACTTCGTGATCTTGTGTAAAGTATCACTAAAAGAGAATTTCTGTTTTTATGGATAACTTAAGCATAGCAATTATAAAAGGTGAGTTAGGTGCGTATATATTTATAAGAAAGTTTATTTTACGAGTCTTTTGTGGTTCCGCCAACCTATTCTTTACTTTTTTTTCAAAATACTCATATCTCATAAATGAAAGAGCTATTATAAAATCTCTTACCACTATTCTTTAATACTTATAAAATTTTATTTATTGTAAAAGCACTGGCGAGATATTTCTTATCGCCCACTAAAATTATGGTGGAGCTCCTTCGTGGCTAACGGTTAGCATACTTGCCTTTGGCGTGAGAAACCTGGGGTTGATTACCGGTGGGAGTTCATGTGGTTCGGATTCCACGTTAATCAGTAGGTCCACGTCTCACATAGCCTCGCTGCTGAACGGGACGTTAAACTCAGAATCTATTCAACTCAAAATTATGGTTTTGACTTTATTATGATGTCATTAGTTTAAACGCCCAACTGCCCAGTAATTATAAACAATTGACTACATTATAAAATTGTAATTTGTGACGACTAAAATATCAGAAATTAAAGATTATTCTTTGGGTTTCGGAAAGTTTTGAAAAACGTGAAAAACTGGTACTGCACCGATACAACACACCTTTTGGATTTGTCATTGTGTAAAGTGATACAAACTAAAGAAGAATTACAACTTTATGAAATTGTATTAGGACTTATTATTTAGAAATAAACACCAAATAAGTGTAATTGAATTGTTTACAAAACTAATCATGATGAGAAAACTCTTGAATACTATTATACAAACAATTATTCTCTTTTGTTTAACACTGTAATGTAAAGATCCAATAGTCAGAGAAATAAATATAATAATAATTATGTTTGAACATTATTCACGGTCGTTTTCTACAATCCTAAAACACGATTGTCTAGTTTGTTCAGCATTGTTTATTAAAATAATACTTAAGAGCCTGACCCTAAATGATGTCTGTCCGACCAAATCTTCAAGCCTGATTACGGCCATGGGTGTCAATATCTTTCCCATACTAAAAGAATAAGCCTCCAATTTAATTATGATTTAATTGGTTTTTTAAAAAATGAAATGAAATCTTTGAGTTTAACGTCCCAGGATTATGTCTGTTAGGCTAAGGGAGATAATGATTAAAGTAAGTGAATGATGATGGAAGAATTGTTGGAATGAAATTGTGGGAGGAAACGCGAGTACCCCGAGAAAACCCACGAGCACATTGTAACATTGTAAGTAGTATAAACAATACATACCGCTTCCGACTCTGTACTGAAGCACTTCCCTTAGCGGTATATCACTAGATCTATCCTGACCCTCATCCTACCTCAAGTTGTAAAGTAGAAAGGGACAGAAGTATTCAACATGACTGTGCACTTGAGTTTCAGTTCACAATACTAAAACCAGTGAGCAAATAAACAGTCTTTTGTAGGATCGTGTTTTACTTCTTGAATTTATTTTTGAACACTTCTGTGAATTCAACAACAAAACGCAGTAGAAACACGGACTAGTTTTTACTCCAACCATTACTTTCGCTCCAACCCAGGGATTCCACATTTATGATTTCGTATAATACTAGATTTAGTGATTTTACTATTGAACTAGTGATCTAGTACGTACTTTGGATAAATAGGCACATTCTAGTGATTTTTTTGCATTTTTTTCTGATGGAGACAAATGACAAGGAAATGGTTCTCCAAAACAAAAGGAAGAAGTATATTGCAGTTTAAAACAAATGTAGAAACTTTAAATTATTTTTTCTTTTCTCTCTGAATGAAACCCCTACTGTGTAACGACCTTAGGTAAACAACGGCTATCTTTGGTCCGCTACCTCCTTTTGTTAGCCGACATGAGATGGATTACTTTTTTTTCTTTTTTGAAGAAAGTGAAGAAATAATTATCCAGTACATTTACGTTTTGTCAGGCACACAGGCGCAGTCTGTACTTGTTTCCTAACGAATTTTAGCAACATAACATAAATGAAACATGTGTACCAGAAAATAGAGGCAGTACAAACGGACATTTTCATCTGTGACACATTTGATGAGAAATATAGTTAGATGTTACGTGCAAGCACTCTAAACATGTCCTATCGTTTAATTCTATTCGTATGTTTATGTAGGTAAGACTGAGAAATCAAGAAACAACAATAACTGGTTTCCTTCCAGGGCAAAAATCTAAATGTGAAGGGGTGTTACACTGGGACTTCAATTGCGTCCTTTGTACAAGATTAACAAGTAATCGCAATTTTTAAATTTATCTTAGTTCTTGGGGAGAGGAAGATGGAAGCGAACCCTCGTAAGGACCTCTGCAAGAAAACATGAATACTATCCGCCACTGTTTGATACATTACACAAAATAGTTATATATATATATATATATATATATATATATATATATATATATATATATATATATATATATATATATATATATATAATATTGAGTTTTAGTCAGGGTTTTCATTCTGTAGGAGAGGGAGGATAGTAATACCTGGCGAACATTTTCTATTCTCAGAGTGTTGCAAATGATAGCATTTCCTCCATTATAACTTAGCCAAGCTAGTTGCATTATATATAAGGATTAAGTTAGCCTAAAAAGCTTAAATTTTTATGGCAGTTTTACTCTGTAGCCATGTTTCTCATTTTCGGTCTACGGGACTCTGTGTCCGGAAATTTTCGATGGCTTCCAAGTCGGAAAACAAGTGTATCAAAGGCATATATATTATATGTATGGTTATATGAGGCATGGATCTACAGTTTAAAGTGGGATACCGGTAACAACTTCATGAGCTTCCATCGTAAATCGTACTAGTGTCTCCCGCGATCAAGGTGTATGTGTTAACCATACAGCCACGAGGAAATTCACATAAGCACACAGATATATATATTGTTGAGTTGATTTTGACTTTACCGTCTCTTTCAGCAGCGAGGATATATGACATGTAGACCTACTGATTAACGTGGAATCCGAACTACATGAGCTCGCGCCGGGAATTGAACCCGAGTCTTCCACGACAAAGACGCGTACACTAGCCACGGAGTTCACAGACACACACAGAATCAGAGTCCTCACACACCAAGGGTGAAAGCTGTGCCACTGAGTCACAGCAGCCACGAGGCTAGGTCGAGTCCACTTTACGTTCATAGTTTCTTAGTACATAAATGTTCCGATTATGATATAGATTTTCCTTAATGAGCTGCATAAAAACAAAAGCTTTCGAAATACATTAAACAATTAGATCGATTTGAGTGAACTTAAAGTTATATCAGAGTGTAAATACGGATACGCACCAAAGCTCGAAAACTTAATACACTATTTCTCCTATATAGTCAGCATGTATCAAGCAATCGTTCAGCTTTCATTTGACAGGATGGAAGTCGAAGGCTCCTGAACAACTATGTTACTAATGTGCGGAATGTATTTATCTTACAGTGAACTGCTTTGATGCCAAGTGGCCTAACTCCAAAATTGAAATTTTCCAGGAGTGAAAGTTAAAGTTCAATATCTCATAAACAATCCATATTTCTTTTATGTTGGGAACCAAAACCATAACTACTGTATATAGTTCATTGTTTTATAATTTAGTGTTTAGAAAAATCCTTTTAAAAAATACCTATTCACAGAAGTGAAAGGTACTTATCTGTACTAGTTCTTGGCATCCAAGCAGTCCATTTATTGTAATACTAGCTTAATATACCCATTCTTCGCATGGGGGCTGTATTTGGAAGTCAACACCTGTGGAAGTATCACCATTCATTTCAGCGACCGCGAAAATTATGGATTTGACACTAGTATCAATTAATATGGGCTATTTATACATGTCTCGGTATTCCTCACCCGCTGACACCCGGCCCGCATACAGTGGTAGCTGAATTTGCAAGTCATCGCTGATGGAAGTGTCACCATTGATCTCAGCGACCGTGAAAACTATGGATTTGACACTAATGTCGATCAATTTGGATTACGTTTACTACATGTCTCGGTAAACGCCCCCCTGAGACCCCCTTGGTTCCAATTTTGACAAAAACGCTTCGCCTTAGACTGGGACCTGGACCAAGGTATCCGTGACCAAAATTTGGTAACTCTCGGTCAACTTGTCTGGTCCTCAGGTCGGTGCCAGTAAACGTACCCCCCGAGACCCCCCTGGTTCGAAATTTAAAAAAAAAAACGCTTCCTCTTGATCTGGGGCCTGGACCAAGGTACCCGTGACCAAATTTTGGGAACTCTCGGTCCACTCATCTGGTCTCCAGGTCGCACACAAACAGACAGACAAACACACAAACAAACTCTTTATTTTATTTATATTAGATAAGATATACTATGTAAAATAGTCTCGTATCATAATATGTGATGTACAACAAATGTTGCATTATATATTATCCGTAGCTCTTGATATGCTGCAACATATTAAAGCCTCAAAATAGTTGGGCAAGCGAATAATCCAGAAGTTACGTAACCCTATTGCGTTCATGGGAACAAAAACAATAATTATAACTATGCTAAATTACTATAGACTACCAACTGCTCATTCAGAGAATTTATGAAGTTCACTTTATCGCAATAGTTTTATACAAACTAGATTTAGACTACGGATAATAGTTTTATACAAACTAGATAATCAATTATTATTATTATTATTATTATATTTGCAGTACAACCAAATACAACGACATTAACTATTAGTTCTAATTAACTGAATTGAGCTGAAAATTAAATCTTGATCTTTAAAGATTAACTATTAATTTTATGCGTTCTGTACCTTTCTGAAGGAATAAAAGCTGGAATTGGTTTCAAGGCTGTTTCTGAGTGAATACTTTCTTCAAAATAATATTAAAACTTATAGAAAAATTTTCGAGACATT
Organism: Thermobia domestica; assembly: GCF_964235325.1. Taxonomy (NCBI): domain Eukaryota; kingdom Metazoa; phylum Arthropoda; class Insecta; order Zygentoma; family Lepismatidae; genus Thermobia; species Thermobia domestica. The sequence continues at coordinate 95,671,853 of NC_137454.1, forward strand.
CGAGTCGAGTCGAGATTTTAAAGAGCACGTTTATAGAAATACGTTTGTCTCGACTCGTCTCGAATTTTACAAAGTGTGTCTCGACTCGAATCTCGACTCGAATTCGAGTCGAGTCGAGTCGAGATTCGAGACATGTCTCGACTCGAGCGCATCCCTAACTCGCCCTGGGCGAGTGGTTATTTGCATCCCTGCTCTAGCATCAGTGGCGAATGTAAGGGGCGGCTTTCGTTCTTAAGCGCCCCAAAATTTTATTTGCTATTTGAAAATAAATTAAATATCTTACAGAATTTTCATATTTTCAGGAATGAAGTTAGCAACCCCCTCCCCCCGCAACAATGCATCACGGCCTAGCATATACAGTCGCTCACATTAAAATTCAGTTTTTACTAGGAATTGCCAAAAACAAATTGGATTTGGATAATAAACGGACAAGTAAACGTAATTTGTAAGCAAAACGACCAAAAATACCTCCCATTAATATTCGGTTTCGATAACGCCAACGATGTTTACTCGTTTCTGTACTATGTAGAGGGCATGGTATGGTGATAAGACATGTACTGCAGATGACAGCAGAAGAAAGGACATGGCAGAGGTGCATAAGCAGTACTGAACGTTGTGAATCAAACAGGTTACATGGAATATGGCGAATATGGGTAGAAAAGGTAAAAACACAAGTCTCGAGTAGCGGCAATTGGTGATCTATCATCATGCGAAAGGGTGTAAATCAGTGGTGGATCCAGGGGGCGATCGATGCGATTGCCCCCTTCCCGCAAGAGGAAACTTTCCTTTTATTTTATATATAAATAAAACCCATCCCAGAGTTAGGAACTCTTAAAAGTAGCTCTAAGTAGCAGTATTACAACCCACCGCCCCCCAGAAGTCCGTCCTGGATCCGCCCCTGGTGTAAATACGCTAAAGTAGCTGAAATATTACACATCCTCAAGAGTACCGTTGAAGACATTGTCAGGATGTATAGAAATGAAAGTAGAATAGAATCCATACCACAAATTGGACAGTCCAGGACATTGTCACATAGTGACGAACGTCCTATTCTTCGCAAAATTAAGAACAACCCCAAGCTAAGTGCAGTGAGTATTGAAGCATCTCCAAACTCCGAGTTAGGCAAGAACGTTATAGCAGAAACAGTCAGCAGAGTGTTGAAATATTTGTTGAAATATTCCATGTTTCATGGTAGGATACCAAATAGGAAACCGTACGTAAGTAAAGTCAATAGAAGAAAAGATTTAATTTCGCACGAAAACAAGTGGGTAAGTCTTATTCGTGGACGAAAGTAAATTTGAGATGTTTGGTTAGACGTTTTTCAACCAGTCTGCCGACTTACCCACATGTTGTAGTGCGAAATTAAATCTTTAACGAAAACGGTAAAACAAAGAAGCGGCCTTTTGCAATCGATTCAGTCTCTCAAGTCAACATACCATGACTATCTCAAGCACTCTATTAAAACCGGAAGTACTTCAAATTTAATAGTACTTCTGGTTCCAAAACTGATTTCCACAGAGCGAAACTGGTAACAAGTATCGAGATGTGGTTTTATGCAATCGTTTCAGCATCCCAAGAATAGGTTCCATTCTTTCCGTTAACTATCCATTCGAACCGGAAGTAGTTCAAATTGACCACTTCCGGTTCCAATGTTTATCAGCATAGAACAAAATCGGTAACTAATAGCGGGAAGCGGTTTTCTGCAATTGATTCAGTGTCTGAAGAAAGCAGATCGTCACATCTTGCAGGGGTGTAGCCAGCAGGTTTGTGTAGGAGGGGTCCGTCGTTTTTTAGGGGGGGAAGCTACAATGTACAAAGCCAAAAAATGTTGCTGATAGTGTTTTTTGAGGCCTGAAAGAAAGGAAAATTTTGATTTCCTTCTGGAAAACTAAAAACACTATTTTAGCTTCTTCTTCTTCTTCTTCTTCTTCTTCTTCTTATTATTATTATTATTATTATTATTATTATTATTATTATTATTATTATTATTATTATTATTATTATTATTATTATTATTATCCATAAATTATATTCAAGATAGTTTTTATTATGCTTAATCAAGAACTACTGCCCGGGACCAAACGCTATACTTTTGTGCATAACTATAAAGGTAACCAAGAAAGTTCTGTCCCTTTTCATGGAGGTCTGTGTTCAATTGGACCTCACACTGTGAGTTAAATGCGAGTGGACCTAAGGCGAACGTCAGTTGTTGGTGTGGGTATATCCAACATACTACCTGGTTGTGGCAGTTCAGATACGCCGTGAACTTGCGTAAAGACAGAGGGAACATGGGACATCCACAGAGCGTCATAAGAGCATGTATGCTGAATGAGTTCAAATGGAGGTCAAACGCCGCTGTAGCGGGACAGTAGATATGCCAGGCCTTTGGTGAGGGTGTCGTGACGACGCGGACAGTGCAGCGATGGTTAACAAGTTTAAGGACAGTGACGAAATACCCGAAAACACCACGTGCTAGAAGACCAACACATGTACAAAGAGGAACTTAGGACTACAATTCAGTGTGTGGAGAAACCATTCGGCAGCACATCCATCAACTTGGGAAGCACTACAAGTTGGGTGGATGGGTCTTACATGTTTTGACTCCGGTCCAGAAGGCAACACGGCAGTCGACTGTGTTTATTTACTGTTTCGGAGCCATTTCTGGACAGGGCATTGACATGTGATAGAAGTGGGTCCTATACGAAGCTCCACGGCGCCGTCATCATTGGTTAGCATCCCATGAACCGATTTCAAAACAGCCTAAACAAGCACTGCACCAGAAGAAGGTCCTTCTGTGTGTTTGGTGCTTCGTGCATCGGAAATTGCTACCAGCTGGTCAGAGTATCAATGCAACTGTGTAGTGTCAGCAGTTGAGCTGTGCTCAACAAAAACTCAAAACTCTGGAGACATCACTTCTGAATTGCAAATGGGTCCTCGTTTAGAGGACAACACTAAGTCCCACGTGGCTAGGATGACTCAGGACACCATTTTCCGCCTTGGATGGGAAACAATATTGCAACTACTATATTCTCCGGGTATTGCACCGTCCGATTATCACCTGTTCCATTCTTTGGGCAATCACCTTAGAGGACGCCAGTTCAAACCCCTAGTAAAAGTCCAAAATGCACCTGATACCTTCTTCGTTTCACGGCCCACCAAGTTCTACCGCGATGGATTCCATGGCCTTCTAGAACGTTTTCAGAAGGTCGTCGATGCTGATGGGGAGTTTTTGATCTTCCAGGTTAGGTGAGATATCGATATTCGAAGGTGGTGGGTGAAAAAGCAACAAAACTTTTCTTGGTTACCTTTATATTTAAATTTAAGACCTTGTATACAGAACCTACCTACACAAGATTGATTTTCTTTGAAATTTCACTTAATTTCTTTACACTTTCCTGTCAAAAATATTTATTTATTAATCGTGACTAAAAAAAAAAAAAAAAATATTATTATTTTATTACACTGAGTAGAAATAAAAGAGAGAGCGAATGAAATCCAAATTGAATAAAAACATTGTTTCTCACCAAATTTTCCATCCTCTATGTCTTTTAAATCACTTGTTAAAGCATATAAAAATATACTGTACTTACTAATCAGTTTAGTACCTTTGTTTTATGGCTGTATTTGTAGTACCTTGTTAAAACGTTTGTCTTCAAACTGTCAAATATAAATAGCAGTAAATTGTGTAATCTGCTGTCACAAAAAAGTATCCTATTTCTCGATCGGTACAAGGAAGAGATACTATACTATTTTTCGATCGGTATGGAAAAACAATATTTCTCCATACTATTTTACCGTAAATTATTAATTGTCAATAAACTTTGTTACTTTTAAATGAATGAAGCGAGATCATTTTACTATGATGTTTTAAAAGCTGGTCATTTGGGGGGCCCAGGAAACCATTTGGGGGAGCATGGCCCCGATGGGCCCCCTTGGCTACACCCCTGACATCTTGCAACACTCTACCAAAACCGGAAGTGGTTCAAATTTATTACTAAGTTACTTCTGGTTTCCATATTGGTTTGCATTGATGAAAAGGTAACGGATATCGAGGTGCAGATTTTGCAATTGATTCAGCGTCTCAAGATTAGGTCCCTTCGTTATCCCTCTATTCAAGCCCACAGTGGTGCAAATTAACCATCCCCGGCTTCAACATTTTCGTAAAAGAACAAAAATGATATTAGATAGCGACAAGCTGTTTTCTGCACACGATTCAAGGTCTCAAGAGAACATACAATCACAACTTGTAAAACTCTATCAAAGCGAAAAATGGTTGAAATTTGCTATTACTTCTGGGTTCCAATACTGATTTCCGAAGAAATGCTAGAAATGCTAGAATGTTAGAGCTAGCTAGAGCTAGAATGTTAAAAAGTATCGAGACGCAGTCTTTTGCAATATGTTCAGCTTCCCATGAGAGGTTCTATAACAGTCTACCAAAATAAAACCGGAAGTGCTTGTACTTTACTATTACTTCCGGTTTCAGTACTTATTTCCCTAGAGCAAAAACGGTCAGAGATATCGAGATGTAGTTTTTTTTGCAATCGATTCAGCTTCCCAAGAGTAGGATTTATCTCCTCCCTTAATCATTTATTTCATACGGAAGTGGTTCAAATTAAAGATTTCCGATTTCAACCATATGACAAGACACCATAGGACAAGAACAGTAAGGGTTAGTGAATAATGGCTTTTTGATATGGATCCAGCATGTGAAGAACAGGTTTTATCTTTTGATCTGATTAATCTATTGTCACCAGATGTACTACGTGAAGTTCGAGTTTTGAATTCTCATAGTTTGGAAGTCCGTGAAACGAAACTCATTTGTTTGAATTTATGCACTCATTGGAAACCCAAATTCAGATAGGCCTAAATGCGGAAAAAGTACCTCGAAAAATACTACACGTCCTAAGATATAGTTCTACCAAGTCTCATATACAAAATGGAAAATGTACAAAATCCATCTCCAGGTTGGACAAAGATATGAAAGTGAGATGTACTTCCTGTAATAATCTGTTTCATTCTAAATGCGCAAATTTGAAAGAGGATGATGTTAAATCAATACATAATTCTGATAATCCGTGGCGATGTGATACATGTGTAAATATTCGGAGGAAAAGTGGTGGTGTTGATTCTTCTGCATCACCCAAAAATTCATGTCCTACATTATTAGAGGTGTATCAACTTTTATTGTCAATACAGGAGGAAATTAAGACAATAAAAAAGGAGAATAAAACAGTGGAAGTGGAACTCGGAAAATCGATTGAATTTATTCATGAGAAAATAGAAGAAAATAACAACATGCTAAGACAATACAATAGTGACCTTAAAAAGTGTGTTGAGCAAGTAGAACAAGTGAAAAGTGAAACTGTTAATTTAGTTAAGCAACTTGATGTGCTGGAGTCAAGAATTGAGGAGTTGGACCAATATGGTCGTAGGAATACACTGGAAGTGCATGGTATTCCAGTTGCGAATAACGAAAATGTTACCCAAATAATAAAAGATGTAGGTAATGCGCTTGATTGTAAGTTGGACACTTCTATGATAGATACTTGTCATAGATTAAGTTCTACAGCAGGTAACTCCATTCCAGGCATAACTGTAAAGTTTGTCCGGAGACAAGATAGGGACGCATTTCTTCAAAAACGAAAGGTAAAACGTAATCTTTCCTGTCGTGATATTGGATTGAAGGTTAATAACCCTATCTATGTCAATCCGAACCTTACTAGTTACAGGCGAAACTTGTTCAAGGAAGCAAGGAAGGTGAAGCTTGAAAATAATTATGATTTTGTGTGGATAGACTGGGCTTGTAAGATTAAGCTTAGAAAATCAGCCAATGACAGACGCGTATATACATTGAATTCAATGGCAGATATACAAGCTCTCTCGCATAAGTAGACATGTTTAGTGAGTATGATTTATCTGTTTATTATCAAAATATGCGTAGTATTAATAACAAATCATGTGACTTGTATTTGGGAGTCTTGGCGGAGAATTATGATTTAATAGCTATTACAGAAACTTGGCTTACCAGTAATGTTTATGACAATGAAATATTAGATAACAGATATATAATCTATAGACAGGATAGGTTGGGGACTAGAGGAGGAGGTGTAATCTTAGCCATTAAAGACAAATATAATAGTTATTCTATTAATACTAGTATCGATGGCATTCAAATTGTTTGTACACGAATTGTAATACGAGCTGATAGGATAATGGTTATTGTGCTTTATATACCTCCTGGTACAAGTATTGATACTTATCGAGAGTTGTATTCAAAAATAGAGTATTTATTTGTCAAATATAATGATAAATTATTAATTATAGGTGACTTTAACATACCATCACTTATCGGCACTGCAACAAATTGGAATGCAAATGATATTTTCATCACAGAAATTAATAATTTTATATCATTGTTAGGGTTAACGAATGTGAATAATGTCTTAAATGTTAATCACAGAACACTTGATTTGGTTTTATGCGGCCGTGATGATGTAATTAAAGTCGAGTTATGTACCTCACCTCTGGTATCAGTTGATGTACATCACCCTCCGTTGGTATTTAATATTCCATGTAATTATAAGGATACCCGAAAGAGATGTGACGTCTCTTCTTATTATAATTATCGTAAGGCAGATTTTTGTGGTATCTATAGAGACTTAAAGAATCAAACATGGAATGACTTAAGAAACGTTAGGAATATAAATGACGCTTTAGATATTTTCTATGATACAGTATATAAAATTATTGAAGCACACGTACCCAAGTTTAACAATAGAAATAGAAGAAAATTTCCACCTTGGTTCGATAATGAAATAATTAATGTTCTAAAAAGAAAAGAGTATCATAGGAGACGCAGAAAAACTTCAAATTATCATGACGAACAATATAATGAATTTCGTAGACATTCGAAAAAATTGATAAAAACTGCGTATAATAACTACATTAAATCTTATGAAGAAATAATCAAACACGACCCTAAAAAAAATTGGAACTTATTGAATAGTAAAAGAAAAAGAAAATCTAATATTTCTGTAATGCAATACAGGGATGATTCATTAAATTCACCTCAAGAAATTGCAAATGGGTTCGCTAAGTATTTTGGCAGTGTTTATGATCCTAGTCCACCTACATATACTCTGAATGAAAATTATGAATCAGTTATAAGCTATAGTTTAGCAATAACACATATTTCTAAAAATGAAATTCACCAATCAATAAAGCAATTAAAATCTAGCAGAAGTAGTGGCCCAGATGAACTTCCCACATATTTATTTAAAGGTTGTGCTGAACCATTATTAGTTCCACTATGTTTGATATTCAATTTAATTTTGAAAACTCAATCCTTTCCGGATAAATGGAAGCTGAGTAAAATAACACCGATATTAAAAACGGGAAACTCTAATAATATTGAAAATTATAGACCTATTGCCCTAATTTCAGTTCCTTCAAAAATTTTCGAACAAATTTTATTTAACAAAATTTTCTCGCATGTCAAATCCTATATTTCACCTTTTCAGCATGGTTTTTACCCAGGACGCTCAACTTTGACCAACTTAACTTCTTTTTCTCAATTTATTGCAAGTTCTATAAATGATGGATATTACGTTGATGTAATTTATACGGATTTTCAAAAAGCATTTGATAAATTAAATCACACGATTTTAATAAATAAGCTTCTGGCTATGGGGTTTTCAACCTCTTTGATAAATATTATGATCTCTTATTTGCGAGGTAGAACATATTTTGTCAATTATGATTTTGTAAAATCTTTTATTTACGTAGCTAATTCAGGTATACCACAAGGTTCAAATTTGGGCCCATTGCTATTTTCCTTATTCATTAATGATTTACCAAATGTTGTAAAATATAGTAATTGTTTATTATATGCCGACGACATGAAAATATTTAAAGCTATAAAAGTGAATAATGATCGACATGAACTACAAAGAGATATTAATAGTTGTCTGCAATGGTGTATCAGAAACAAATTATATTTTAACATAAAAAAATGTAATGTTATAACGTTTTCAAATAAAATTAATTGTCCATCTTTTGAGTATAAGATTAATAGTGAAAAGTTAAAAAGAGTATATTCTGTTAATGACTTAGGTGTATTACTAGATCATAAGTTTACACTTAAATGTCACATAAATAAAATTATTGCAGAGTCGTACAGGGCACTAGGGTTTTTAATAAGGAGTACAAGAGACCTATATAATATCCAAGCTTTAAAATACCTCTTTATAGCGATGATTAGAAGTAAGTTGGAATACTGTTGTGCTCTTTGGGATCCTATTCACAAATTACAAGCAAATAACATAGAACGAGTCCAATTTAAATTTTTGAAACATCTTTATTTCAAATTGTATCATATATCAGCAACTAAAAATAAGATCTCGTATTCTTCTCTTTTAATTAAATTTGATATGCATTCCCTTTACAGTAGACGTTTCCTTATTCAGCAGACATATTTGTACAAGACAATAAACTCAGTAACAGATAATTGTAATTTGCTCCAATATATTAATTTCAATATACCAAAACGACCATTGCGTAAGAATTTAATATTTAACATAACGAGATCTCATATTACAATTCACCAGGACTCATTCATAGTTAGAGCTTGTAAGAATTTCAATCAGCTGGTTTCATCAGATTTGGATCTTGACTTCTCTTATCCTACCGCTGTATATTTGCGTATACTCAAAAATAATATTTTGAAAAGACATTATGTATGGATTAATTAAATAATTAAGGAGTGTTATCTCTATGACTTATCTCTATGAGTTGAACCTATGCTGGAGACTTTTTTTTATTTTTCATATTATTCATTTTTTTCATATTCATTTTTTTCATATTTTTCATTTTCGTTTAAATTTATACTACTAATATTTTAATTTGTTTTTATTATTTAACTTGTATTTTTCCTTGTTTACATGTATTTTTTTCTTTTTTTCTTTCAGTATATAGATATATATGTATTTCATATGTAATTATGTGTGTATACATATGTTCCTCTGTAAATGGAGTTTGGCTCTGTAGAGGACTATTATAAATAAAATAAATAAAATAAAAAAAAAATATAATATAATAACTTAGCAGATATTGTTCCTATACTAATTAATTTAGGTTCTTGGTTCGTGTATAATTGTCTTCAGAAGGATTAAGGTTTTCGAATAATACTACACGGTTTATAAATTCGAAAAAAAAAAAGTCCAAACATTCTCCTGAAAAGAGAGATATTTTTATTAGAGCCGTTACCGGGGTTTCAGGTTCAGATACCTTCACGACAAATATCTTCTTAAATTCTACATATCTTACGTTATATAATTGGAAAGTTTCGTTGACGTACGGTTAGCACTTATTAATATATAGAAGATTTTCGAAGCATATTTTTTGTATAGAAAATACGAATTTTGAGAAAGGAAGAGAGAGGAAGGGTAATAAAGGGAGAGAGAGAGAGAGAGAGAGGTGGAAAGAGAAAAGGGTTTATTTATTTTTTATATATGATTGCTCGTAGTCTTATGCGTAAGAAGGGCTGCATAACCCACACTTTTAATACCTTTCTGAAGCCAAAGGGGTTGAAGCACGATTTAATTTATTTTGCACATATATGTAGATCCCAGATTAGTATTTAATTCATACATCCTAATGATAGGAAATGAAATTAACTTGTTATGAGTTCATGAAAGGTTGACGCACTGGCGTCGTTGGCTTTTTAAATCTGGGGGGGGGTCGATCAATCAAAATCAAAATCCTCTTTCCGACAGAAGTTATATATACAAAAGTAGTATAGTTCCTTTAAATATATTTGACTAAAATCTGGGGGACGCGTCCCAATCGACCCCCCACTAACGACGCCATGGTTGACGTTCAAAGAGTAGGTCTTCAATTTTATGAAAACAGATAAACAGAAAATATACAAAATGACGAAACAATTTAGATGAGAAACTTTTACAGAAGATGATATTTCAGAACATACAGTAAAATGCAATTTACATTTTAAGTTGTTAGGAAATATTTCACTATAAGAAGGACCAAACAAGATGATATAACTGCAATTTGAAATTCTTCGAAAAATAAACCTTTTGCTATGAAATTATGGTGAAACCTAAAATTAAACAAATGGAAAAGAATTCAAGTTTCAACAATGATTACAATTGACAAATGATAAAAAATCTTCTGACTCGAGTAGAAAACGTCCAGCAAGAGCTCTGTTCAAACTGATCTTTCTGACAGTTATTTTGAGGGAAATTTCGTATTCACAAATCGTGAAATAAGACATCTTAATATCAAGGCCTAAGTCATATTCTTATCTCATCCTATTTTTTGTCGTTCAGGTTTTAGTAAAGATGAAGACAGAAAAATTAAATACAAAGCCGGAATACATTTTTAAATCTACTAAAACTTGTATAAAATCAATAAAATATCTAAATATTTAGTGTGTAAAGAAGGACCAATAAACAAATGAATTCAAAATATTTTAACTGATCCATTTCATTAACGCTTCATTTAACAAGGAAATATATAATTTGATTCGTTTATGAGCATGTATTTCACTTGAAGGTATTGTAATACTCATTCTTAATTTTATACAACTTAATGTGCAATTGCGGTCGGTTAATTTGTTATTAAATCTATTTCCTTGGTTTATATCTTATTTGGAAGATATAGGCCTAAATGTATGATTCGTTTCCTTTTGACAGCTTAGCAACTCTTCGAACTTTCAGAATATACTGATTACGTAACTCAAATATGTTAATGTAGTTTTTTTTTTATTGTATGTAGCAGATGGATGGAATTAATGTACATAAATACGTGCAAGGAAGCGTCTTGGAACACACCCAAAAGTGTATCACAAATAACTTGTTTTTTTTTCTTTTTCTTTTTTAAGAACTTAATCTTCACTTGCATCTAATAAAACCGCATCAAAGGTTTTCCTTTCCGGAAGGCGAACCCATGACTTCTAATCAGAGCAAAAAACTAAGTGACATGTATACGCCTTTCCTTTCTCTGGCCACACCCCGAAAGATTTTTCGGATGTTGTAAAAAGATGAATAAAGGAAAAGAAACAAAAATCGAATTGAAGATTTGAAGGCCAAGGTTACCGAGAATTCTTCCCATATAAAAGGAACTTAATAACCAAGGAAACTAAGCTGAGCTGCAGTTGATAATCGTCAGCCCGATCTAACAGTCAACATGAAATTCTTTGTAAGTAGATTGACTTTGTTTATTTTTCCTTAATACATATTCCCGGCCATTACCGGTATCTATGGCCTTAGGTCCATTACGTATGAGGGATGACGTCCCTTAGCAAGCGCATTAACCGGGGAAGGCGAAGAGGAGAAAAGTATGGGGAAGGAAATTAATGGCCTGGGACTGTATATTAGATACCATCCCAGCATTTTCCTGATGAGAGTGAGGAAAACCCAGAAAGAACCTGGACTGAAAAAACCTACACGATTTCCACTGTGTGTCCCAATCGGGAATCGAACCCAGAACCGCACATACCAAAAGCGAAAGATTGTTCTTTATAGTTGCTCTTACTTTTGTTTTCAATTTTAAGATTTCTCGCTGCAAAATTTCTCGCTCCTTACATAACATATACATTATTAAAGTAGGCCCTAATATTTAAATTAAATACAACTCATTAAATATACTATTCCACCTTCTCCATAACTTTTGAAACTAATTTGAAATGCAGTAAGAAAATTTTCAATTCTGTTACAAGAGCTCTGATGGGACAACGCATGATGAAAAACGAATGTTAAAAAGGCGTATTGAAATAATTAGATTCCTTGCTACACAATCGAGAGGTTCTAGATTTGAAATTTGCGGGTTAATATCCTGAGTGATTTTTTTTTTCCTTTTTCTTCTCAACCTGCTGGGCGAATGCTGGGATAGTGTCTTTAGATATAAACCCAGCCCGATTGCCTTTCAAAATTCCTTCAGTACTTAACCTTTAAATCTTTCCAATCTAAAATATCTTCACAGCTGGGTCTGGAATGTACTTAATAAATTGATAAATATTTAATGTACGCAGCTTGTACGCTAACATTTCAACTAAAGAAACGACTATTCATACGTTTGCTCATTCATAACTTTTCTTATAAGAGGGCAAAATCGGACATGTAAGGAAATGCAAAGAAATCGGAAGCTGGACTAAGAAAATTGACGCGAATCTGAAAAGCTAATTTTATTCTTTTTACACTTTAAAAAACATTTCCGTACTTCCCTGCATGTTTGGGGTTGAGTTCCCCAATGGTGTAATAAAATATGTAAAGAACAATTTCCATTTTCTACTGAAAACTCCCACAGCTGTACAGAAAATTGACATCGACTAACCAACATAGTTTTTTGTACTGAAGAAAAATATATCTTAATTATCAAGCTGAGTTAACGCTTTCGAAAATTATCACATGTTCAATTTACCATTCAGTGTATGGCCAGAAGTATTTTTTTTTTTTTAATTTTAAAAGACCGGTAAGAGATAGAAACGCAGTTCTTAGAAAGTTTCCAAGAGACAATATCAAGGCACATCTAATGGTATTAGAGCGGGTTTCCGGAAAGTTCAGGAACATTGCTTAAATCGGGATCGAATTTGCTGAACTTGTTTGGAAGTAGACGTATCTTATCTATACAAACAAGAATTTTAGGAATGATCAAAAAAATGGATCAAAAGATTTCGATTTTGACTGAGTTTAGGAAATGATCCAAAAAATGCATCAAAAGATTGAGATTTTGCCCAATAATTAGATTTTGGATCAGGAGCCACAAAACTTTTGAGCAGACCCTAATTTTTTTTTTTTTTTTTTTTTTTTTTTTTTTTTTTTTTTACGGAATAGGGACATCATGCTGAGTTAAGTGATAGTTTGGGTTTGGCTACACTATATTTAGTTCTCCAGATATAAGACCTATAATGAGGAATGGTATCGAGTCCGCGACGAGATCAAGACTAGTCTCCGACTCGGTACCATCCCTAAATACTTTTTTTTTTTAATTTAATTGCTTACTTTTCCACCTCATAATTGTTTTTACTTTATGTTTTTTCAATCTAACATTTTAAGAAAATGCTGCAACAAATTATCTTATCTGGCTTTTGTGTTAATGTTGGAACTGGTTTTGCAGCAAATTCCATCCCGATTTAAAAAATGATCCGGAACTTCCCGGAAACCTGCTCTGGTACGATTGGATGTGCCTTGATATTGTCTCTTGGAAACTTCCTAAGAACTGCGTTTCTATCTCTTACTTTTCTTTTAAAATCGTGAAAAGTACTTCTGACCATATACTCTAATGTTAAATTCAACATGTGATAATTTTCGAAAGCGTTGACTCAGCTTAATGATTAAGGTATTTTTTTCTTCAGTACGAAAAGCTACGTTGATTAGTCGATGTCAATTCTCTGTACAGTGGAAAATGAAAATTTCTCTTTGTTTTAAGGCGTAGGAAGGAAATAAATATATGGAAAATTTGCTTTTTAATTTGATTTCTACTTTCTCCTTACAACTGCGAATGAGTAAACGTTTTATTCGAAGTTGTATAGAATATAATATGTACAGTTACAATAGCGATTTTCAATCTTTTTTAGATTTCGGCACACCAATTGTGTAATTCAAAATCGCAATACATATCTATAAAAGAAAACTTTGTTTTTGGTCCATGTCTAGTGCCAAGTTACTTTGTAGTTTCGATCATAAAGAAATGATAAAGTGTACAAAAGAAATGTAATTCAGTAACAGAAAATCATTACAGGCTAAGTAATAAATAATTTACTATTTCAGTAAACGAAAAAGAAAAAAAAATCTGTAATGGAGATCTGCATCAATTGGTTTCAATGTGTTAACTCTCTCCCGGTACACCAGCAGTTCCGTTGCTTCACACAAGTGTGTTGGGGTACACTGTTTGACAATCGTTGAGTTACAGGATAGCAATTTAGTAATATGCTGTATCCACTAGTGCAAGATAGCCATTCAAGTTACTTCTAATTACTATTAATTGAGAAATAACTAAGAGAAAACAATGAACATGTACCATATAAAATTATTAAAGTAGATTAGTCAGTATGTTATTACTGTATGTATCAATACAGTTTAATTTATTATATTTATGTTAGGATCTATTAGTTAGAAGAAATACACTATACTTTACAAATAAAATGTAAAATTCATAATAGCCTATTAGCTTTGATTCCTATCACAATATTTCATGGAATAAGAATTTAAAATAATATTCAATGTTTTTGATTAGTTTATATTACAGTATATCTCCCAGCATGATCTTGATATCTGAAGTCATACCTGACTAAATTTTTATACAACCTACAAAGTAAATACAATTCAAGAATGTAAGGCTAGAATAAAATTATAACGGACTTATACTTGACCCCTAATGCACTTATTTGCTGTATATGTTGCTCAAATACATGGAGAACTGTATAAAATTAAAATAAAATTGTTTAGATAAAATTTTCAAGAACAACAAAGTATATATTGTCTAGGTTTTTAAATTACATTGATAAACAAGATATCAGACTGCAAAAGATAAATTCTTGTTTCCAAAACTACGTGTTTCAAGTTTGGTGGAAACGTTTTTCGGAGTTCCCTCGTACCTAAATAACTAGTTTTCGAATGTTTGGAGTGGGACGCCAGGACGTATTTTCGGTGAGAATCAGTAGCGGTTCATGAGGGAAGTCACTTTGGTAAATATATATGTAAATTTTATCGCTTCCTACAAGCTAAGGAAAGATATCTTACCTAAAGTTGTAATTCCTATACACGAAAGTTAGGAGTTTAGATAATTGAACTTAACTCAATTTTGTTCCACTTGTATTCAAACCCGATACTTCGTTTCGTATGAACCAAAGTCAAAAAGCCGAAACGAATATAGCACTATGTTGTTCCCTGATACATACAACACGTAAATATTACTTAGAAATCTATCTCTTCAATTTAAATTATGAATTTTGTATTAGTTGTCTTTTAAGTAAGTTTGTGTCTTTCATCTTTTTCTAGGCCATCTTGTTCTTGGCCCTCTTTGCCATCGTCGCCGTTTCTGCTCAGAGAGCCCCCAAGGAAGGTCTCGAGAGAGCTGAACAATTCTACGGATATGGCGCATATGGAGGATACTACCCAGCTGTTGGCTATTATGGCTATTACGGACGTTAGAGGGCGTTCGATTGATATCTTCTGTTCGACGCTTCACCTATGACGACTCAGATTTTAAAGACACGGACTACGAATTTCTCTTCACGATCTTGGAAATTGTTCTTAGGATTTATTTTTGGCTTTACCTAAATAAACTATTTTAAAACCTTAAATAAGTGTATTATGTTTTGAATCCTTCTTATTTAACTATAATATGTGTTGTTTTTTTAAATAATATTTTTTTTGAAGTATTTACGGTGAAATTTAGATTATGTATAATTATTATTTTCTTTCCTTTAATTCCTGCAATGTATTCGAAACACAGTGATAAATACATAGATCAGACGTAGTGTAATAAGAGGAACAAACTTCTCGCACATTTATGTAAGCGTACTTATGAAGTACCTGCGTTAACAAGAATTCAAGAACTATTTATCGCGGACATGGTAGCTCAGTGGTAGAGTTCTCATCTGTGGGGCGAGGGATTACTTGTTCAATTCCAAGCTGTGTGAGTTTGTAGCGGGTAACATCTTCTCCGTGGTACACCCATTTCGTCCGATATTTTCATCAATTATTTCATACTCATTCAGTCTCATTAACTATACCCTCCCCTCTGGTCTTGCGCGAGCCTTTGGTGCGCGTGATCCCGAGATCGATTCCCGATGGAAGAGCATAAAAATTTAATTTCACAATCCTTCATTGTTCTTAATCATTCATTTTCTTTAATCACCCGTCTCATTTAGCCTAAAAGGCACAAGTATGGGGACGTGAAATTAAGAGAAAAGAACTATTTGCGTCAATATTAATATAATAATAATATATTGACATTTTAATAAAATTACTACTATTATGAGTATCTCAAGCTCTCTCCATAATCATGGTGGTTTCTACGAGTACTATTATTTCCAAGAAGAGTGGCTATAGTGTCCAAAACATTTCTCTCAAATGTGTTAATTTCGAAAGGAAATAAAATTGTATAACCTGCACCTTGAAGCTACAATTGATTCAACCAATTGGATACACATAAGATCACAACTGCGAAAAGATGCAAAATAACTACTAAAGTTATCCATATTAATCACTGGATTTATTTATGAACTAACTAACTGAAACTACATATGCAAATTTAAATTAACGGAAGACCCGTTTTTCGCATGGAAAGAATATGATTTAATGAATAATGCAAAATAACCAAACATGTGTTTACCGGGATTTTTCTTTTCATATGAGCTACATTAGAGAATCACCACACTCCCTTTGGTACCCTTCTAAGATCTAAGATCAAAGAGCTCTAAAACAATTTTTTAGATTACTTTAAATGAAAAGTCTAAATACGAAATTTAATGTCTCAAAACTTAAGGAATTTCGAGACATGGACATCTTAATATAATTATAACCAACACCCCTTTTCTTCTATCTCTTTTCCTTCCTCCTAAATTAAATATATAGTTATATTTGAAAAAACACTGAAACACTGAAATTATTAGATTACTAAACTATGCTATACATAAGTATTGAAAGTCTTATAGAACGACTCTGTCCGTCCGTCCGCTCGTCTGGCGACAGGCAAGGGCGCACATAGGAGGCACCGGGTTCGGAACCCCCACAAAACTTCTTACCTCAACATGCATTTGTACACTTTCTCATTAAAACTATCCTTGTTTAACAAGGAAATGATTGATGTAGCATGAAAATATGATTGTACATTGCATCTGTACTCTTTTACTTAAAAAAAAAATAAATAAAATAAAATAAAATAAAACTATTTTTTTTCCTGAAAATATAGGTGGAAGTACATATAATTACTTATCATCTTTACGGGTGCAGAATAATACTCGTTCAACTCTACATAGACGTAGTGGCTTGTAGTATTGGATCCCCCCCCCCACTAAAGCTTGAATCCCTCCTAACAAAAATTTATGGTTGCACTCAAGTATGTGCAAGTATCAGAGGAAAATCGATATGAGATATCGAGAAGCGTTCCAACACATTGCATCTTCTCTGCTAACCCTCTATTCAAATCGAAATTGGTAGAAATAAACCATTTTCGATTTAAACGTTAATCGCCGTAGAACAAAAACTATAATACATAACGACAAGAAAATTTCTTGGAATCGATTCAGTGTCTCAGGGCGATATAATAATCACCCATAACATTCTACTAAAACTGGAAGTTAAAATTTTCTAGTACTTCCGGTTTCAATATTGATTTTCATAGAGCAAAAACTGTAAGAGATAGCGAGAAGCAGCTTTATAGAATCGATTCAGCGCTCTAGGCTGCGATTGTTCGAACATTCATTTTGTATCATAGAATAGAGTATTTTTAAAATCTCTGCGTGTTTTATATAATATCGCTTCAACATTCCATCACTTATGTTAGTTTTGAGTTTTTGTCTCTGCTGAAACTTTATATTATATATATATATATATATATATATATATATAGGGTGATTCAATAAGAACGTAGAATCGTATGTGTAGAATGCAATAAAAATAGTAGCGAGACCAGTGGTGTCTCGTGAATACCTCCAACGGGGGCAACTTCAAAACTTGAAATGGAAAGTGGTATAACTGTTGGAATCGTTCGAAAGGACATTAAATGTCATGCAACTTTTAGATGATAAACTTTGTCATATGCTTTCCCATTTAGCCGCTAGAGGCGTTGTTGCAGATTTGTATCTGACTACCCGTAGCAGGCCTTTATCTCAGCTAATAATGCACATAGAGCCGTCAAACAAACAATTGAACTACCAAATCGTATGTGTAGAATGCAATAAAAATAATAGCGACACCAGTGGCGTATCGTTAATATCTTCAACGGGGGTCATCTGCAAAATTTGAAATGGAAACAGGGGTTGGTTGTGCCTCCATTGAAACAAGCGCGCAATGGGAGAAACGTCGACAGGAAACACGTTGGCATATTTCTTCGTCTGTGGCAGCAACACGATCGCATTACAAGGTCAAAGTCAGATGATGCGAGGGTTTCTGCATGCGGAACCAAAGGGAAGAGTAAATACTGGTTTGAAACGAACAGGACGTACAATTGTACGTACAATTGAAACGAACAGGACGTACGCGAAATCACACCGTGTAAGTGGCGACAACAATGGCGTCAGCAAGAGACCACAACGGGGGGAGGGTACATACTGTAACAGTAAGCAGAGGTACATTTGCTGCTGTTGAATGAAGCTCTAAATAAGGAACCAATGACATACGCAATATTTGAAGAGAGTGGTTTCCGTATGGCTGCGTCAGAAGCGCAGTGGATGGGGAAAACTATGATGAGGGACAATGTACGATGCTACAACAAAACGAAGAAAGACGAACCGAAGGTACTGTTGCCAAAGCATGAAAAAAAACATGGGGACAGAAAGCTGAGGCGTTGCAATCAAGCCATTGGAGAAAGATGCGTAAATAGCTAAAGAATCAGCTTACCTTCTGCGGAGTGTAGTCGATGCCCCCTGGCTTTCAGAAATGTTCAAAGTGATGTCCCCGAACAGCAATACAGCGATTTATTCGCTGCGCTGTACGTAATTGTGAGCAACAGTTTCCAACTCGGCCACGTTGATGGTCCGGAATGCGGTTGTAATGCGGTCTTGCATGTTGCGAATTGTGTTGGTCGGTTGACATACACAAGATCCTTAATTCGACCCCAGAAAAAATGGTCCATACAAGTAAGGTCGGGCGACCGCGGAGGAAACTGTGGATTGGAAGCTCTTCGATCCAGCGTTTCGGAAATAGAACATTTAGCTTTTCCCTACACATGGCAGCATTATGGGCTAGACAGCCATCTAATTGAAACCACAGCGTCTGACGTATATGGAGCGGTACGTTTTCCAATAGCGCTGTAGATGGTATCGCAAGAAATCATGAAACATTGCACCTGTTAAATGATCAGCAAAAAACCATGGCCCAATGACCTGAGTCCCTACAATGCCACCTCACACATTAATGCGCCATCGGTGTTGCCGATTGACTTCTTTCATTCAGTGAGGGTTCTCCGCTGCCCAGTAATGTGCATTGTGGAGATTCACGTTGCCATCACTGCAGAATGTCGGTTCATCAGACCATAAAATGAAGTGAATTAAATTCGGATGTGCTCTCACGCGATTGACCACCCTGTTGCAGAACAGAAGCCGTAAATTACAGTCCGCATCACTTAGTTCTTGATGCAGAGAGAGATGGTACAGGTGAAAATGTGATTTCCACAGAATACGCAGGGCACTACCTTGACTGATACCACGATCTGCCGCGAAGATACATTATATATATATATATATATATATATATATATATATATATATATATATATATATATATATATATATATATATATATATATATATATATATATATATATATATATATATATCGCATCGTGTGAGGTGATTTGTTTCGCGAAAATTTCTTTTATCCACAAAACCATCATATTTTTCATTAAAAGAAATATGTACCATTTACACAGTAAAGGTAACAAGACTATTTCCCGGTTTTATATTTTTGGTTTCCAGTGTGTTCGGAAAATGCGATCGTAAAACAAAACGATAATCTAAGAAAGTAAAAACAAGATGTGTAGTGTATGAAGTTTAATTTGTGAAGGCCATCGCATCAATAGAAAACATGTCATATGTTTCAAATATGACAAATAGTAACAATGTAAATAATAGTAAAAATCTTTGAGCATTTTGTGAGCATGTAACAAGAGTTTGTGTAATTTAATCTCCAATTAATAAAACAATAGAAGGGTTTACAATATTAAAGGAACACAAGTTCTCTCTTATTGAACGCCGTAACATATCATTCACTATCCTATTATATATTCTAAGTAATTGAAAACTGTAATTTCGTAAACAATAATAAACAAAAAT
Organism: Thermobia domestica; assembly: GCF_964235325.1. NCBI lineage: Eukaryota > Metazoa > Arthropoda > Insecta > Zygentoma > Lepismatidae > Thermobia > Thermobia domestica. The sequence goes on from NC_137454.1 coordinate 95,691,867, forward strand.
GAACTAAAACATAATCAAATATGAATATGGATGAATGATCCTGATAATTATTTTAATAAGATCCAACTCCACTCTCTCTTTTTCTCGGTTAATATGTGCATGATTCTTGCATCTCATCTCTAAATGGAAAACTTTGAGCAAAGATAACTTATCATTCACCTTGTAAGAACAAATTAAATTTAAATGCATTACTTTGAAGTAGAGTGAATTTGAACTGAAGACCTTCGGATTACTAGACCAGCTCCTATAATACCTCGACTATTCTTCCACTACTAGCGAAGTCTCCTAACTTGATAGTTGTCTTCATAAAATGAAGGTTGGAGGGGGAGAGAACGGGAAAATGTTTGAATGAAATAGACAGAACACAAATAAACAGAAACTTTTCGCTTGCCGAAGTTAAATTAGCCAAGTCTCGATTAGAACAACGCTTTTAAAGATATTTTGTAGGGTACTAGTAACCGGGCAGTAGTCGGTTAAATCATACATTGTTCTTTTAACCCATTTTTGTGATACTAGTTACCGAGAAAATTGACAAAAATGTTTTCACCAATTTAATCGGTTACTTTAGTCATGAAGAATGAGGCGCTAAGCTATTAGTTTGTTTTAATTCTCTTTAAAAAGGTATTTTATTGTCCACTCGGATAATTACCAAAGTAACTTTTGCCAAGTAGCCGCGCAGATTGTGTTATGTTGAATTAATATAACTTATGAAATTATAAAGTATTTATGGGCATACATTATATATACAGAAGCGTCGTTAGCAGTGTGCAAGAAGATGAGAGTGAGAATAAATCTACGCAGCTCCTTTCACACCTCAGGTTGTCGAGGAAGATAACATTGACTTTTTCAGTGAATATTAGAAGCATTATAAATTCAATTTCTGAAGTAATATGTCAAATTCCAAACTAAGATCTTATAAACTGATAGATTTTTTTGTGTGGGTTTTTTGTCCTGATGTATTACATTATTTTCAATGCCTTTCGCTAAAGTTTGGAAACACTGGTAAATTTGAAAACTCACCGAGTTATTTCCCACCGAGTTCTGGTGAACAAGAATTAGAATGGGCCTTAGATCCTCTGACTACCAGATGACTACATTCCAAGAATAGAGTTTGCCTACTGGTTTTTGGAGGAGTGTAATCAATATTCACAGTTTCGTTCGCTTACTCTTTTTACAGAAGAAGCCATGATTACGCGGGAAAGTGTATACAACTACCGAAATCTATATATATAAAAGAGAACGTACAAATTCCTTTGTCCGCTCATCACGCTAATACGGCTGAACCAATTTCTTTTATTTTTGGGGGGTTATTAGGATTTGGACCCTAGATGGTTTTTATCATATCACTTTAATTTTCAATTACCAGTGTCTTGAGATAATTGACCATTCAGGTGTCCATACGTACAAATCCTTTGTTATTAGTTCATCATAGGTAAAAATAAACGTATTTATATGCAACCCGCATGACCGTGTGACTCGGCGGGTTAACATAAATGACAGGCGTTATAATGGTTTTTATCATATCACTGGAAAGCGAAAAAGTAAAAATTATCTAAGTAACAAAGTTTATTGCGTTCCGGGGTGACCGCAGCGAAGCGGGGTGAACGCTGCTAGTTCTCATATATGGGACGAAGAAAACCTGCGTGCAGCTTTTTATCAAGGACATCAGCATAAATTCACTGTCAATGTGTGAACCGGTGTTGTCAAATAACTGGAACATATATTTTGCCTTCATGCCTCAATGAACATTTACAGATAATTTTTGACAGAAACGCTAGCGGAATTGTTGGGAGGCGTTCCATTAGTTATCTGTCAGCAAATGTGTTTTCAACATGATGGAGCAATTACACATTTCGCGCACCTTGTTCATGGACATTTAAATGAAACCTTTGCAGAGCGATGAATTGGACTTTGAGGTTCTATTGCTTGGACACCACGATTTATAGATTTCATCCCCCTCTACTTTTTTCTGTGGGAACATGTAAAAGATCTTGTGTACCAACCACCCGTACACTCAAATGAGGAATTGGTCTTTCGTATCATTACTGCGTGCGGTAGTATTGCAGACACACCCGATATGATTACTTAAATTCGTGCATCATTAATTCACCGATGTCAGGTCTGCATTGAAGTTCACGGACAACATTTTGGACATTTGTTATAATTTTGAGGACAACAAATTCTTACAAAGTAATAATGTGTAGACGATTCAATAGAGCATTAAGTCAGGAACGTAGAGACATCAGGGATAGACTCTACAACACAAAATGTAAGAAGGAAGATATTAGGAAAACTGGTAGAATATTTTTAATGTAAGAAAAGTAATTTATTACCATACAAAATAAAGAAAAACGTGCCAATTATATCAGAGCAAAATATATTTTAGTAAGATATTACAACACTAATAATAATTAAGTTATAAAGCTGCTGACTCACACGTCTACATAAATATTTCACTATTTTCATAAATTGGTAAGTCACTTGAACGGTGTGTCTATCGAAATGTGTGTCTTCCAAAAGTTTGTTTTGCACTTACACGAATTAGATTATTCATAGATGTCTACCTCTTCTTTTACATTATAATAGTTTATGTCTAATTCAAACACTGTACTGTACTGTTTGTAACATTGTACTAGATTCTTGTTTATTTTACTCAGTGTTTAAAGTAGAACCTGAGAGGTATCCCATAAGGGATCGAACCACGCGCGTGAGAAGTACCTGCCTTATTCATTCAGTCGCGAAGGAATACACTAAGAAAAAGCATGTGATTGACATGTCTTCCACCAAAAAACTATATCTTTCAACCTCAAAACTCCAACCGTTTTCTTCTAACTTGAACAATGTACTTATTAAAATATTGTACTTGATCATCCAAATTTTGATAAAATACTCCAGAAATTCTCCAATTTCTTTGGGGATTACCCTTGCGCTGCTCCTGCACCACGTCCAATTATGCTTAATGGAATTTACAACATAAGTATCGAACATTTCCTTTTACATTTGCCGACAAATTTTCAATTGGTTCTAGCGCCGAAAGGAAGCGTATTTACACACAGGTTGGTCTGTACTTTTTGTCTTCTCTTGGTGTCAGGAGTCATCTCCCAAATGTTGTCGGTGTTGTTTTGAAACACCTTGTATAGGGAATAGAAAGCGTTAGAAATAACATTTTATTTGTGGTTGGTTAAAGTTTAGTCTTCGTGTAGACGTGACCTACAGTTTAAATTAAAATCTGGACCACCATATGTGACTACAGGAAATCGAACCAGTAACCAATTGCACCAGAAGTGCACGAGCGAGCTACTAAACCAACAAGAGATTAGAAACAACATGTTAAGACTTAGAGCAACTCTTAACGTTCTAAAACATAAAAAGAGCGAAATGTAGACTTGGCTTCTGTAAAATAGAAAAATGCAAATTTCCTTGCCAAACTTGTTTGCACATCTGCATCTTCTTGTTTGATTCATTTCTTTTTTCTAATAAACTCTGAAATAATGCATTTCTTTATTTGCAACTATAATATAGTTACTTCTAAACAAAATAAAAAGTGAAAGCTCAAGGAAAACAATGTAGTGACTAATTACGTTTTCAGAAGGTGCACCCACGACTTGCAATGAAAGAAAAGCTTGGCACACGTAACAGATTATTACTTGACCACACCCGGAAGGATTTCTCATGGGTTGTAGAACGGAGTATGAATTAAAACTAGTATTCAAAATTTGAAGGCCAAGGTTACTGCTAGCATATAAAAGGACTGAAAAGCTGGTGGATTTTAAGCTGAACTACAGTCGACAGTCATCAGCGTCATCTAACAGTCAACATGAAGGTCTTGGTAAGTATTCTGGAAACTCATCTCTGGTTTCTGAAACGTCGTTAAATATACTTTAACTAACATAGTTTTTCTTTTAAAGAAATTGAGAGTTGTAGAATTGCTAGGTGCATTACAAGTAACAAGGGTTAAAGGCAAAATATGGAGGCGTTTCAGACGGAAACCGATAAACTGACTACCAGAGTTATTCTCAACACTAGATTAACTACGTATTTGACTAGAATCTAATATTGTTTATTAACCACAATCATAAAACTTGATATTGCTATTTTATCAACGTGTTACATATAATAACTAAACGAACGCAATTATTTTTCTAACTTAACAGTATTTTATTTATTATTAATTTTGATTTTTAAAATTTGAAACCAGTAACCAGTTAATTGACACTAAGAATAATTTAGTTTAAATGATGTAAATCGTATCTAGAAATATAACATTCTTATCTAAAGTGGCTTGTAATTGTAGCTGATGGTTGTTAGAATTATATGTCTTAGATTAAAAATCCTGACGCTGCTAATTTTCCTGCTTCATATTTCACTTTTCTTATTCGTGTGAGCTTCATTCAATTGTAAAAGTCGAATTTTTTGAAAGGGTCTACAAATATGCCTTTTCTATCAATATGTTTCATATTGATATTAAAACTTCACTAGGTTAGAAGGTTGTATGAAAATGAAGTGAAAGATGAAGAACACGTTAGTTTTAACTTCCCAATCTTCAAAAATCTTGTTAGAAGTATCTTTATGTAATTTGGAGAAATATTAATATAATTATATAACTTTAGTTCCATTTAGCTGAGAAACATATTATTGAATCATACCGCACTATCTACGCATATGAAAAGCAAAAGATGGAACTTCCCGTTAAGAGAGACTTGAAATTCGAATGCGTTATTGGTGGTTCGGATTCCACCGTAAACTATAGGAGTATGTCTCATATAGTCTCGGTGCTGCAAAGGGACGCTAAACTGTAACAAACAACAAAAGATGCAATGGCGGATCCAGGGGAAAGAGCGAAAGTCGTTCCCAGTTCACCCCAGAAGCACAGGCACCTGTGCTGCAAAAGCTTGCTGAGTGAGAAAACTGAGAATCTTTAACCGGTCCCCCCTCAAACACACAGGAGTTCATCCTAGATCCGTCCCTGAAAAGATGGAAGTACAGAATTAAGTTCAAGATTAAGTTCTTGCTGTAATAACCATTTCAAATTAAATCAAATTAAATATTTTACTCTATACAACCGATACGAAATATTAAGCTTTAGTATACAAACCCTTAAATAAAGTCAGTGATTTTTTTTTCTCTGGAAGAAAAGGCGCTAGTACCCTCCCTGAATATGTTACTGTAGCAACTTCCGTACTTTTAATATGCCCCTTGACGTAATGTTATATTCTCTAAGGCGCTTTTTGCTGTTGATATCAACCGCAGAATGACATTGGAGCAGCTATAAGTCCACATATTTGCTAGGATCAAACTGTATGAAAGGAGGATCTTGGTTAGCATGACTGTAGAATTTGTGTAAAAATTAAAGCCATAAACGGCCATTTTAAATATAATGTTAACGCTATCAATAGTAAAAGTACATTATTTACAGAATTTATTCTTTATGTAGTGTTATATCGTGCCAATACGTTTGAAATGGGAAACTTGAGTATAACATCTTAACCTTCTTCTGGTCGAATTTTAACTGCCTCAGTAAATGCTATGTATGTACATAGATAGATAGATAAACTGGTTCCGCCTAACTTCTAACATAAAATGTTTTTAGCTCCAAAAAACATTACTAACTGAAGTTCAATTTATGCTTAAATTCTAAACGACAATTTTGTTCTACTAAATCAACAAAACTTATACATTTTCAGAGCAGTTATTGCTAACATTGTTAAATTTTCACTAAAACATGTTTGTTTTAGTTCATTACTCTAATAGCTCTACAAACAATTTGTTTGAACTAAAAATTCATTTGTTCACCGATTTGCTTTTTTTCCTTTCCCAGCAAATGATTGATTTTTTTCCTTTCAGAATTTAGTTGTTAAATGTTTTCCTGTGTTATAATACACAAAGATAGGTGAATGTACTGTTACTTCTTTACTAAAGTTGCAATGTAAAAAAAAAAAAAAAAAAAAAAAAGCCCGCCACAAAAAGTTTTTTTTGCCGATCCCTTGCATCTGTATCGGTAAGCCTTGCTTTTCTCTTATGTAAGCGGAACTTAAGTAGCTGCAAAGATAAGCCTTTAAAAAGTGGAAAATATTAGTAAGTGTTACAAAGTACTAATAGTACAACCTCTAAAATTCATATAATATGATATAATCTCGTTCTGATTTTTAAATCAATTTAAATAGAAAAAATTCTCTTAATAAATACATTTTTAAAATGACTAAAAGGACTTGCATTTTTTAGACTTAAGGAAAAAAAAAAGGTACCGGTACTTCCTACCATTTCATACCGCCAAAAACATTTTAATAAAATATAAATTATGTACCTACAGATATTTTAGTTTTAAAATGAAATATTTATGTTACACTTTAAAGGATCTGCTTTCAGTATAACCTGATTATTTTTTTATTTTTGATTATATTCGTAGCTCAAAAATGGTTGTGCGAAAACATGAGATTTTCCCAAGTTGAGCTCCACAATTCTAAACATTTTTTTTAATGTTTCATTTTTCAGGCCATTTTGCTCTTGGCTCTTTTCGCCATCGTAGCTGTTTCTGCTCAGAAGCCAGCCCCTAAGGAAGGTCTCCAGGGAGCTGAACAGTTCTACTATGGCGGCTATGGTGCCTATGGTGCCTATGGTGCTTACCCAGCCGTTGGCTACTACGGCTACTACGGACGTTAGAAGACATGATTGATGTCTCCAGTTCAATGCTTCACTTATGACGACTATAATTTATGAATCTGGTTTCTGATTTTTATTCACCACGTTGGTGAATTGTTGTTCCCTGAGAATCTTTGGCAGCGACACACTTCTCTTCTAAATAAATTATTTAAAAGTCAACTTTTTGAGTTTTCTTTCTCTTTAGTCACTCCTGAAATGATAATGATTTTTTTTTTTTTTTTTTTAATATGAGCTTCACTTTTAAGTGAAACTGACAGCACTTAAGATCTTTATCACAGAGTATATTATGTTTGTGCAATCTATTTCTTCGTTATTTTGAAATCCTATGTTGAAATGTAATGAGATCTATTTTTTTGACTGCATATGCTTATCACAACACAAAGAACGGAATGATATAAGAGATTAACAAATGTCTTAATTTCATAATTAAATGAGGACTATTAGAAATATAAGCTTTCCCAACGTTTATCATTATAATGTATGAAATAAAAATGGGGAAGACTACTGGTCACAGATTCGAATCCAGTTCAAGACATGTATTCTCTTCTTGCCATCCATTTTATTGGTATAATTAATATCTCATACTCTCCTTTAAACTTAAGTCAGAACGTAATGCATAATGCTCAAAAATTAATAACACGAACAGAGTGAAAGTGAAGCTATAAGAAAGTATCCTCAACTACAAAAGAAAGATCCTATAATCAGGTTTTCTTCCACAAAATTTTGTCCGGGGGGCAAAATCAAAATGTGAAGATCTACAGTGGTACTCTATTTCTTATAGGACGTGCTCTGCACAAGAGAAGCATGTAAATGTTTATCTTAGTTACGGTGAAGTTTTTCCCCGGGAGAAACATTGTATAGCAAATATATCTACATACAAATTAGGATGTTATGCTATTGAAGAATATCAGATCTGATGCAGAGAACAGGTTCAAATAGTAAACAGTCGTACATTCTTAATGATTATATTCTCACAGCATCTTCAACCATGTGATGCTCCTCAGAACATTAATATATTAACCGGGTACCTCCAGAGAAGCGTGACTGGACCCCAATTCCTTTTTTTACTTTTTATTTTTAAGCATATATTAGTAACTTCTCTAATTACCGTACTTACTACAAACCAACTATAACGCTGGGCGCTGAAATAGTTTAAGGAGCAAACATTTGAGTATAATACAAGCTAAATCTAAGAAGATAATACATAAAAACAGTGTAATATCTAAGGATGCACACGAGAAAAGATTCGAGTTTGTCTTGTCTCGAAAATGTGTTGTAAAAGTGGTGTCTCGTCTCATCTGGTGCGCTCTGTCTCATAGTGAATTAGACCAAAAAGTTAACACTACGCTTAATTCCCAGTGATTTGATTATTACAAAAGAATGCTCTTTTTACTGTATCTTCAGAACACGTTTATTGTTAATGATTCAAAAAATTAAGCTGGAGTGTTCATGTGATCAAGAGAAGTACATTTTCTCACTAAGAGTTAAAATTTCCTGGAATGACAAACTCATGGAGAACTATGGCCTTCCAGATGTCTTTTAAGTTGGATAATGAGGCAGCGTCATTTCAGTGTTCGCTTAATGAGGGGGCAAGATTCCTCACTGACATAATAGTTTCGCGTTTTTTTATTAGCATACAATTGATTAAAACAAATATATTTCTCAAATTCAGAAAGGGCAATTGCCTCTTCCTGCCCTTTTCAAATGGCCCTCCTGAATGAATGATCAGTACATTAGCTACCATCGCCCTTGTGTTTGTTAATACCTCAATGTCTCATACATAATTTAAGATTTGCAGTACTCTGACGATAATGAGTCAACAGTGAATCTGTGAGAGGCGACTCGTGAGGGAAGCCACATTGGTAAAAATTAAAGTTTATTGCTAGAAACTAAAAGAAGAAAAGTTCCTTAATATGGTAATCGTTGTATACAGTATAACAATTAATACATTAGGTAACCTTTATTCCCTTAGTTCCAAGTAATAAAAATTGAATCTTTTTTTTTTTTTTTTTTTTGTTTTTACCAGTGTGACTTCCCTCATGAGCTGCCTCTGAACTGAATCCACTAAAAGTAGTTAACGTATTTGATCACATTCATTAACCATTCAACTAAAAACGGTAACAAATATTTTTCCTGTACAAATTAAAAATATTTATTAGTGAAATAGATTAATTACACCGTGTTATGAATATTTCTTCTTATTGTCCTTTTCAAATTATATATTACTGTAAATCGTGTCGAGTACGAACACTATTTTCTCTTTCACGGCATGGGGAATTATTTTTCTGTTTTCTTTTAAATGTGCTCGAATATTAATTATATGGTTTCACTGATTTCTTCTTCAAGTTTAGTTAAATGTTCCTCACTTTTCAAAAATGATTTTTGCCTTTTATATGAGTTTAATACTACTTAAAGTAAATTAGACTAATAAATACATTAAATTATAAGTAACAAAACTTAATTCTCACGAAGTATTAAAATATGCAATACCGTTAATTCAGATGTTCAGTGGCAAACTGGTTCTCTGTATGACGGATACGGAAGTCTTACACTAACCAAATTCTCCTTATTTAGCTGAACGATGAGGTAGTTAGAACTGTGACTTTCGATGCTTTTTTTTTTTTTTTTTTTTTTAGGTCTTTGTTGAAGTAAATTCACACTGCATTTTCATGACAGGTCCTATAGTCAGTGCGCTCATTCAATTACAGTTTGTGAGCTTAATCACAAGGCACTGGGACACAAACTTGAGAAAACCAGAAAACAAAACTGAGAACAATTAGGCAATGAACTCAAAACTTATTATGTAATTTATATAATTGATTTTCAAGAAGTTATTTGAAAACATACAACTTATGTGTTGTGTGATAAAAAAGAACGTTATTCAATGAGAAGCAATTCCTTAAGTTGAGATACTGGGACATTATTTATAGGTATTAGTTCGTAAGCTAACAAATCACGAAGTTCAGGATATCTTTAATCATGACCACATTTTGCAAACAATCAGTATTTGGGATATTATTTTACAGAACGACATAACAAAACCACCACAGGCAGGATTGTAACTTTGTGAAGATTTGTTACGGTTATCGAAAATGAGCTTAAACACAGGCATACGTTTAAGTTCCATTCTCTTTCGGTAATAATTTCTCAGGCCTTGTAAAAATGAGCTTGACTTTGTCTTGAATCAATGTAACTTATTGTATTCGTTCTCTTGTCGCTGATGTCTAAGTACCAATGACATTTCGACTGGAAAGTCTGAATTACAAATACTCTCACCACCTGCAGTTGACGTGAAATTGGTGCCATACTTGTGCCATTTTCATGCTCAGAATAAGAAAATTCACTTTCTGACACCTCGAGTCTGGAGAGAGAACCGCTCAAGTCACAATAGTATTTACGAATGTGTCGTAGAACCCCTCTCGACGTCTGAACATTTTTGAGTGGCTAAATAAGATATAACGGCGTATCTCCAGTTATTTCATGGACGCCAGGCGATATGAAAGCAGAATGTACTCTGTTTTTATTGTTTGAATTTTATTTATTATCATTAAATAAAATATTTTTATTAGTATGAAAACAATAAGTTAATACATTATCTACTAGATGAGACACCCTGGAACAAATTTTATCACACAAACTTATCAATGGATCAATGGAAAAGCGAGAAATTTTAAAATTCAAATTCAATGTAAAGCAAAATAAGACAAACTTACGCAAAAATGTTTTGTAGTGAACTGTACTGTACATTAGATACATTATTTGGTAAAGATATTGTGATATATAAAAGACTGTGTGAAATTGTGTAATCTATTTTTATCCTGTAAATTATTCGAGGATCGGTATCTGTCGTCGAGAGAGTTTTACCATCTTTGCTCCACGTTCTAGTTATTGGTGGGATACGTATGGAGTTATTAGGGAGACGAGATACATGAATGATGAAGGAACAAGTAAAAGGTGAAGATAGAAATTGTTAATTAAGATAATACTCAGTTATCATGCATCCGCTCATATCTACTTTTCCATCTTCACTTCTTTGTTCAACTCGGCAAAAAAATTAGAAAAGGAGTATTTTAACATATCACACATAGAAGTACGCTACCTATGTATGAGTTATATTTTTTGCTATTTATTAACCATCACTTACCTTACATTAAGAATACAAAATAAAGAAGGGCACATTGTGATTATTTTCGATTCTACCAGAGATATAAAATCTATTATAATATATACAGGGTGTTTCCGTGATCTGGGACAAACTCAGAGTGAAGATAGACGATGACAAAAGAAGTAATTTGAAAATGGGAAAAATTGTTCGGAAGTATGCTATTAATATTGTGGAGTGATTCTACAATATTAAAAACAATTCATGAGGATATTAGGGCAAGACTGAAAAAAGGATACCTGTCTATGACATGGACCTCACGGAAAAAAAAAAATCGCCCTCGTGTTGTGGCAGTTTTTGTCCCGTTGCGACAAATTTTCGGTGCTCTCTATCTCCGAAACTACGCGCTTCTGAACACTTGTTCCTATCGATTGGCAGGAACTTCAGCACCAATTTTTGTAGAGGTAGTTGGTGAGTAATTCAAATTTTATGCCCGTAGCCGAGCTCCCTCTATAAAAATTCTTGCGCGAGTACCGCAGGATTGTGAAACATGTGTTTTTAGATACCGCACATGTTAGTTCCTAAGTGAAGTCTTGACCCGATTACGGTAGGTCCCATAGTATTGGAGCTAAGGATCTTTAAAGTTCGTTTTTTAAATATACATATAGGATGTCCCAAAAGTAGTGGTAAAAAATGAAACCACAGATTCCTGGCACCAATACTAGGAAAAAGTTTATATGACCTATAGTCCGAAAGTGGATAGGGGCGGAGCTAGACAGCTTCGAATGTGGGGGGAAAGGAATTTCACACGTAGGGAAAGGAACTTGCCGATTTACAAAACCGCATTGAAGATGCGTGTGAACAGTTACGGAACACATTGGGAATGATGGAATGCATTCGAAACTCACGATTAGCACGTTGCATAGACGTGAGAGGACAGCAGTTTGAACATCTTCTGTAGGTACGTTTATTGTTAGCACGTATGACCTAGTAGTTTGTAGTGGTACTCTGTGTAAGGTGCTACGTTACAATTAAAGTACGCCGTTGTGTATTCTATCTGTTATTTCATTACATTACACGACTAGTTATATTTGTTCTTATTTCTACCCTATATCTGCAAGTTTCTATCTGATATACCACTTACCATTGCCCCTGAAATTATACAATCGTGTTAAGTGTTCTTTGCTGATTCCCATTGTATATATGCGTACAATCATACCACGGGTAACAATGTGTTTATGAACCCCCCTTCCTAGCTCCTATCATTATTCCGCTGGCAGGTGTGAAGTTCCTTTCTCCCTACATTCGAAGCTATCTAGCTCCGCCCCTATCCACTTCCGGACTATAGGTCATATGAATTTTTTTCTTTGTTTTGGTACCAGGAATCTGTGGTTTCATTTTTTAGCATTACTTTTGGGACACCCTGTGTATATTACTTATGCAAGAACAGTAAGAAATTGGGGATGCACTAATGAACTAACATTTGATTGAATTAAATGAACAAATTCGAGTTTATACTCTTCACAGACGGTTTTATTTCCCTACATACGATAAAAAAAGTCTAATGGCCTATAGTGAAAGTCATATCATACTCAGAAAGATTTCCAGTACATACCTTTCTCTTATCCATGTATGGCCCTCAACTTATCCTCCTGGTAGTTGTAAATAAATTCTTCACTATGAATTGATAAAAATGTCGGACAGGAGTTCAACCAAGAATAATCCTTATTCAATTCTCAGATCAGAAATTACCGTAAGTGCGACTGGGTTTTTCAGGGCCCTTGCGGTGAAGGTCCCGAGCCACCGTCCTAGCTACCCCTTTCCAATAATGGCACTAGTAGTAGTCGGTTTTTAGTTGTATGAAAAACGTTTTCGGGATCGCACATGAAAGAAAATATTATTTAAGATTACTTCATAGCTTGGCGTCTAGCGATGAAATCGTGAAAATGTTATATGATGAAAACTGTTGCCAGTTCTCTTGTTTTGCAGTACTTCGCCGACGAGTCTCGATGAATGTTTTGTGCAAACGTCGTTTACCATTTCGTTTTTTATTGTAGTAATATTTGAAGGAACATAAATGGATGAAAAACAAATAGCAAACATTGTAGCAGTTTCACCCAATTATAACGATAATAAACATGTTTTGCATTTGTTGCATTTACTTGAAGCGATGTAGCAATTTCATCCACATATAGCTAATAAATGTTGAAATCATCTTGAAATAGGGAACGTTTAAAGATTTATTTTAAATGTATTTGCCATGTCTACTTTTTATATTTTTCTTTTACTACTTGAAACACGTTGTTTTAAAAATTGCACTAAACTAACAGAATGCTGGAATTTGCATAGCTATTTCAGCCCAGGAGTAAAAGTTTTGTTAAAAGAGTATGGCGTAGACGTTGATGAGTGACTCATTTTATTGTACAACTAGCTGAATATACCCATTCTTCGCATGGGGGCTGTATCTGGAAGTCAACGCCTGTGGGAGTATCACCATTCATTTCGGCGATCGTGAAAACTATGGATTTGACACTAATATCGGTCATTTTGGATTACTTTTACATGTCTCGGTATCCTTCCCCCCAGTGATCCCCGGCCTGCAGCCAAATAGGGTGAATTTGAAAGTAAATGCGATCGGAGTTTCACCATTCATCTCAGCGACCGCGAAAACTATGAATTCGACACTAATATCGGTCATTTTCTACCACTTTTACATGTCCCGCTAACCGTCCTCTTGAGACCTTCCTGGTTCGAATTAAAAAAGAAAAAAAAATCTTCACCTTGGTCTGGGGTCTGGACCAAGGTATTCGTGACCAAAATTTGGTAATTCTCGGTCAACTTGTCTGGTTCCCAGGCCTGTCCCGGTAAACGCCACCCCTGAGACCCCCTGGTTTGATTTTTTTAAAAATGCTTCGTCTTGATCTGGGGCCTGGACCAAGGTACCCGTGACCAAATTTTGGTAACTCTCGGTCCACTCGTCTGGTCCTCGGGAAGTATATAGACAGATAGACAGACAGACAGACAGACAGACACACACACACACACACATACACAAACAAACAAACTATTTATTTTATTTATATTAGAATCATTCTTTCAAATAATAAAAGCAATACCAAGGTAAAATGCAAAGCAATACCAAGATCAGTGACATACAGGCGCGCACACTGAAGTTTTTGATGGGGCATTCCAAGCTTTGTGGTCGGAGTCGAATACTAGAAGGGAATACGTCTATTTAAAATTGAACGAGAATTATTCTATATCCGATAAGTAATTGTAAAATATGTCCACTTTATTTTCAGAAAAAAAATAATAGAACTAGGTTGTTTTTATTAGATAAAGAGTACAGATGAAGTGTAAAATCAAATGTTCATACTATATGAACCATTTCCTTTTTAAACATGTAGTTTTATTAAGAAAATGTACAAATGTATCATGAATTAGGAAGTTTGGGGGGTTCGGACCCGGTAGACTCCCCTGTGAGTGCGCCCTTGGTGACATACATAGAGTTTCATCAGGAATTACACGTTTATATCGTTTCATGATTTTTGTATACATTCCTTAACACAAAACGGCAAATGTTCATTTTCTGATATATCTGATTGAATGGGGAATTAAAACCCAGAAAACCTCCCTTTGCGTGCGCCACTGCTCTTTTAATATTTGATTTGTCAACGACAACTAGACACACTGTAACATTCTACGAATGATAGAGTGATAGTAAATCATCTTTATTCGAGATCGGTATTAATATAAGACTGCCTTTCTAGTGTGATCTGAAACTGCCGGGTGTGTGAAGCTCATACAGTATCACCATGAACATATCTTAGGGATATATTAAGATATGAGAAATCCATAAATGTATTCAAAAGATAAAGACTTAAGCCTTAGACTGATCCTTTCCATAAGAGTGGAGATTGTCAAATACACTCTGAGATTCCCATGTATAAGGAACAAGAAGCATTAAAAACAACATATTGAGACATACAAACTTCATAAGTTTTATAAACAAAAAGAGCGAAAGTAGACTTGGTTTGTAAATGAGTAGTTCTAAGACGCAGAAAATAGAAATTGAGTTACAAAACTCGTTTGCACTTCTGTGTCTTCTTTCTTTCCCCTCAGTTAACTCTGAAATATTGCATTTCTGTATTTGGAATTATAATATAGTTAATCCTGCATTGTTTTAAAAAAATGAAATCTCAAGGAAAACAATATAGAGATTAATTACCTATACGGAAGGTGCATTCTCAACTTACAATGAAAAGAAAAGTTTGGCACGCGTTAACAGATTATTGTTGACCACACCCGGAAGGATTTCTCATAGGTTGTAGAACAGTGAAGGCCAAGGTTACTGATACGATATGGTAGCATATAAAAGGAGTGAACAGTTGCTGCATTTTAAGCTGAACTACAGTCGACAGTCATCAGCCGTCATCTAACAATCAACATGAAGTTCTTCGTAAGTAATCTCGAAACTTATTCATGGCTTGTAAACACACTTGAACGTACTTTCAACTACATAGATCTCTTTGAAGGAACTAAAGTACAGTTAATATTTAATAATTATAGAATTACTAGACGCAGTACATAGTTCTGTAAACAATCGTTAAAGACAGGGAGACGAGCTTCAGGTATAAACCAATAAACTGACCACCGCAATTGTTGTAGGCACTAAGTTTACTATTTGACTAGAATTTAATATTGTTTACTAATCGCGTCAAATGATAAGTATTTTTGTGTAATTATGTATTATTTATAAGTCTTTCATTTGTTTTTTTATTTCAAAATTTGAAATCAGTGACTCGCAACTTAAACGATGGTGTAAAAATGCATTTTTTAAGTCGAGAAAGATTGCTTATAATTGGTGGTTATTGAAACTAGAATTAAATTTAAAATAATAATGTAGGCTATTTCCCTGCGATAGATTTCAAATTAGTCTTACGGAGTACGAAACAATCAATCTATTTAGGAAATTAGATTATGTGAAAAGAATACGTAAATAGTAATTAAGAAAACAAAATATGGATTATTATTCAGGAAGTACAATTTCTTCGTTAATGGTATTTAATATTTTAGGCTAAGATTAAACTAAATTAAAAGATAGTATTATAATTAAGAGTAAGAGTTAAAATTCCAAAACATTTTCAACATACTGTTCTTCTCAAAAATCATGTTATAAATAACATTTGTGATCTGAGGAAATATGAATGTAATCGATTATTGTAAGTACACTAGAATCCCCTAAAAATGAACATCCTCCTGTGGTACCGAACTGAACACTTATCATAGACATTATAAATATAAATAAAACGTCTTCTATTTTAGACTTCTATTTAAAGTCTTCATTTTCAAAGAGCTCTAATGCACCAGAAGAGTTTTACTGAATTACATCTCTCTGAATTCCAAAATCAAAACTTGGGCTACAAAACTAAATTAAAGATTCATTTCTATCAAGAATAATAATTCGAAATTATAACAATTCAAACATTTATGTTAATTAAACACCCTAGTTAACTGATTGATTATTAAATTTAAGTGTTTAGAAACTTAGATAAATAACGTTAACCTACAACCCTTTTAATAAATAGGTGTATCTTTACATATAAATAATTATGTTTTCCTCTAAATGATCTGCTTTTGCTATAACCTCACTTATTTCATTTTTGATTATATTAATGGTTCAGAAATCTTTCACCAAAAATGAGTTTTCGTATTAAAATTCTATGATTCTTAACAGTTTTTAACGTTTTCTTTTTCAGGCCATCCTGCTCTTGGCTCTTTTCGCCATCGTAGCTGTTTCTGCTCAGAAGCCAGCCCCTAAGGAAGGTCTTGAAGGTGCTGAACAGTTTTACTATGGCGCTTATGGTGCTTATGGTGCTTACCCAGCCCTTAGTTACTACGGTTACTACGGACGTTAGAGGATATGATTGATGTCTCCAGTTCAATGCTTCATTTATGACGACCATAATTTATGAATCTGGATTGTGATTTTTATTCACCACGTTGGTGAATTGTTGTTTTCTGAAAATCTTTGGCAGCGACACACTTCTCTTCTAAATAAATTATTTTAAAATAAGTTTTATTGTGTTTGTATTCTCTGTCTCTCTCTCGTGAGTAATTTTTGAAATGGTAACGACTTTCTTTTGTCTCTGAAAGAATAGCTTATTATGAACTTTACTTTCAGGTAAAATGCTACTGACAAAATATTGTTTACGAAAAATGTATTTCTTTGCTGATATGAGGTCCTAGGTTCGAACACTGGGAGACGTAAATTTTGACTGAGGATGCCATAAATATCAATACATATAAAATAGAATGATAAAACACAATAAAGAAATTTCTTAGTTTCATAATTAAGGTAAAATAATTAAAAATCGAATCATTCCGAATATTGTTATATCGTATTGCACAAAGGAAAAGAGAAAAAAAGCTCTGGCACAGTGAACTGGTTTCGGGTGTTAGGGAACTACCTTTTGTGGATTTTCCAGTTCGGGAAATGAATATAATGTATTTTTCATTCACTTTTATTTTTATCATCTTTATTGACGTGTCTGAAGTGAGAATGCAGAGGAAATGGTTTGAGAGACTTTGAACACTCTTGGAGTCATTGTTTAAACCATCTTTGTCTTTGCATACTTTCAGGACATTTACTAATTTTAGGTAGACTATAAGTTACATCGCATAAGTATATGACATTCATGGGCTTCATCAACAAATAAAAATATAAAAGACAAAAACAACATCACGCTTTGGTTGCTTTATTTTACGTGTATTACTTTGTTAGTTCAACAGGTAAGTGTTCTTCCTCAAATTTCATCTTTATATGTATTGTAGATACATGAATAGTTGGGAGCAAGAGTAAGTCGGTACTACTCTTGCCAATCTTGACTTTTCGTCTGGTAAACAGGTCAACAGAATACCTAACAACAATTTATAATTGTAATTTTCCATAACACCATGGTATTTCTCAATTTTTCCCCAGATGTACTAAAGTATCGACGAATACCGTGATTTGTCAAATCTAGTTGTTAATAATTGTCTCTTCTGGCTCTCTCCAGAATTTCCGACATACTCCACAAAAGTTGTACGGTCCATGCTGATAGTGTGAAACCAGATGTCAGCTACACGCGTAAAAACTGAGGCAATGAAGATAGTTTATAGTCTTCGGACAAAGATGCATTTTTGATTTCATTAGGATTGATTATGGATCATATACTGGATTTTAAAGAAGTTTCGCGGCTATTAGTTGAAGTATTTAAGTAGTGCGAGACCTCAACGTAGGGTAACGTACACAATTTCGGAGTTTTCGTTTTATCTGGTCTAAAATTACATGACCTAAAATAGTGATTAGTACTAACAGATGTCGTCATAGTACCGGTATATGTCACATGAGTAGCGCTAGATGTCACGGTAGGTATGAGTATACATTCGTCAAAACCCGAAACAGAAGTTTACATTATTATTTTGAATACAGTCATTTGTCACATCAATAGTTACCACATCCGCGATTCTGCTCAAGGCACCAAGCTTGAAGTTAATCCTCCTTCCACAATCTCATAATTTTTGATTATTTTTGATTACAATTGTTTTCCATCTCGTTAGTCTTCTCGAAATAAAATCGTTTATTTCCTCTTCACATTTTTCCATCTGAGTGGGTTCCTTTTCTACACTCTTATTTAGGTTTTCTATCTTTTCATGGTGTTGTTCAACTTTCCTTCTAATTCAGGGGTAAAATTGAAGGGGAACGCTGGGGGAAGCCGTTCCTTCATCTTATACGGAGTCCCCCTGTTCCTAAAAAATTACAATGGACAAAGATAGGCAAGGGGATGGCGTGACATCATGCCGCTACATACCGTCCCCCTACCTTTCCAGATCCACTTTTACCCCTGTTCTAATCTAGTTCCCATCTGCTCCCATTTTTTATTCTCACGAGATAATCCAGATTTCTATTCTTTTTTCATATACAATATTAGCCATCTCTTCTTTCAATTCTTTAAATGGACTGAAATAGTGATGTCATTTTCTTTCCGTTATCATAGTGATCGTCATGTTTTTCTATACAAACGCGAGAAGCGAATGATGTGAATTAAAGTCTAGTACATACAAAGTCAACGGTTGTAAATTTATTTACAATTATAAAATGTTTAAACGACTAATAAAGTTGTGAGAAAATATGGAAATACATTTAGGAAACTACTATAAAACCAAGAAAATTCATAAAGAAAGAGTAATATCTAAGGAACCTATTTCTAAAAGTGCCACATCTCTAAGTGATAAGGTAGAAATCAAATAACACTGGTCAACAGTGAAAATGCTTCGGAGATAAAACTAACCAATTCTTACTAATTTTAGGGTGCTGATAATAAATATGAAATTAGTTTTTGAAGATTGGTTCGGGTTTCAAAGAAATACGTTATGTGCTGTGCTGGTCAAATTAAGGGTTCGTGGCAACAGGAGCTGTCTACTTATTTCAACAAACTTCCTTTGTTTGACGGTTAGTTTCATTGCTATCCTGAGGGACATACGCAGGGGTGGGTCCTGCGGGTCTTGACACCCCGACTTGTTTGTAAATTTAGTCTAATTTCAGGTGCAATTTTACAAATTTTAATATAATTTAGCTTCAAATTGTATTTGGACACCCGAAAAGCTTAGAACCTCTCACGAAATAAATTCCTGCGTAGTCTTTGGCTATCCATATTGCTCGCACTTCATCGCTGACAAAAAAATATCAACCACTTCACGGTTTAGTTTGTATTGAAGAGTTTGCCAGAGAAAACATGTTGTGTAACTTTTTTTTGTATTTACAATTTGCCATCTCGGACGTAGTCGTGGTGAGATAGAGTGGGTGCTGTTATTATTATTATTATTATTATTATTATTATTATTATTATTATTATTATTATTATTATTATTATTATTATTATTATTATTATTTATTGTTCTATGACTATACTACGCGTAAATGCCGCGTAAATGTAACATGTCGCGTAAATGTGTTTGCAGTGCAGAGCAAATTGTTGTTTTTAACGAAGTGAAGCGAAAAGTGGAATTTCGCTCCTATCATAAAGAAAGCCTATCACTTGTACTTTGGCTGTAAAGTGGGAGATATGGACAAGAAGTGAGTATCACATATATGTTGTAATACTTGTTCTACAAATTTGCGGGACTGGCTACACGGAAAAAGGACATGCGTGCCATTTGCAGTTCCAATGATATGGAGAGAACCGTCAGATCATAATTCAAACTGCTATTTTTGCATAGTTTTTCCAATTAAAGGTCTATCCAAAAAAGGAAAATGTGGACTGCTACTTATTCAAATATTCCTTGAAATGTTCATCACTGTGCCACACTCTGAAGAACTAAAGGTTCCACAACTTCCCGTACTTACTCCAGTGTTCTACCCGATGAAGAGCAAAAGGCGAACAATGTCGACCCACATTGTCAAATTCTGCTGCAGATTCATCGTCTTCCACCGATTCTAACTTCCCAAAACCAAAATATCATTATCTATTCACCATATGATACTCAACCTGAATTAAATTACCTGGGGTTGTCAAAAGTGGCGCAGAACTGCTGGCTTCCAAACTCAAGAAGTGGTGAGCTTATTCTGAAGATCTAAAAGTGTTCGTGTTTTGAACACGTCAGAATCCCTAAACAGTATTTTCAGTGGAAAGTGACATATTACGTTGTAACAATGTAGGCCTAACTGATCTTATGAGTAAACTTAACATAGACGATAAGCTCGATGAATGGCGGCTATTCATAGACGCATCAAAACTATTCTTCAAATGTATTTTGCGTAAACTTCCACAAATTGCTGAAACTAAAATCAGGTAAGAACTCTTATTTGCACTCAATTTCACTAACTCCTCAATGATCCTGAATTTGATGCAGTGTTAGAAAATGAGGAAAGGATTGCATGAGATTCTTTCTGAAAAGTGGTGATGAATGTTTTGAGAAACGAGCGGTCTCATTACTATAAGGAAGTAGATGTGCATCTAATACCTTCTATCAAGCAATAGGGTGTAATGTATCACTAAAAATGCATATGTTGCACTCCCACATAGATTTCTTCCCAGAAAATTGCGGAGCAGTCATTGATGAACATGGGAAACATTTCTACCAAGTTATATCTATGATAGAGAAACGATATCAGGGCTACTGGAGTAACTCTGCTCTTGCCTATTGTTGTTGGACGGAAAATTCCCAATTTTACCCCAATTTCTCCTTTTCTCGTACAAAACACACATGTACACATATTATTATGATATAATTTGAAAGTCTGTTTTATTCTGAAGAGAATGACGTATAAGTCGTGATACTCAAATAAATATTACTGTTCGGATTCATTTGATTTTATAGTTATATCACTTTTTCCTATATAACATTTGGTATTGTCCAGCAGAACTGAGAAATATTTTTTCCGTCACAACTATTGTAGGTATTGCAATTAAACTTGGCACATGTATTACTTATAAACTGCAGTAGTTTTAAAGGTATATTATATTTGGGTGCCTTTAGTCGGGGCCGTACCAGGGGGTGCTACATTTGAAAAAAGGGATTTTTGGACGGGAAATTTCCAATTTTACCTTAAATTTCCCTCTTCTTATACATCATGTACACATGCACATAATGCCATTTGCAAGCTTGGTTTATTCTGAAGTGAATGACATATGAACCAAGATAATCGAATGAACATAATTGAAGCAGTAGCTACTTAAGTGAAAGACCAAATAGAAAATTCAAGAATCTAAATGTCAACACTACATAACACATTTCTATCGATTACACTTAAACTCGAACCAATTCATAATTTTTATTTTTATTTTCGTATTCAGCATCCTCATTTGCACAAGAAAATGTACTTTTCTTTTCCGAAGCATGAAAAGAGTTAAAAATTTGTTGTTCTGTGTAATTAATGTAAATGTCATTATCATGTAATCTAGCTTAAGAAGCTATTATACACAATATGAACTCCCTAACGTGCAGATTGACACACTGTCGGCACAAGGAAATTTGTGAAATTATACGATTTTTTTTAAAGGAAAAAATCTTTTAGTACAATGTTAATTCTATTGGGACATTTACTTTTCTTATGTCTACTCTTGATAATGGAAGTGCACAATATTAATGTCTACAATATTACAAAAGAAAGAGGGGGGGGGGGGACAAGCCTTTGGAAATTTTCAATCCGGACAATCAGTGGATATAGGTCAGATCTTTTCTTATATTCCCTATCAACTTTTCTTTTTTTCTATATATATATAAAAACAGTACAATAGAACTTTACAAACAGTACAATAAGAAAACATCCAATTATGAATGGTTCAGTACATATTCTAAACAACTGTTAAAGATTAATTCTGGTCACGTATGCAATGTTACGATCCTTATATTAATGAATCAAATATTTTCCAGAATTATTTAAAGTTAATATCTGATTATGAACAAGATGAGTACATTTGTTTTCTCGTTTTGTTTTTCTATATCTCTTTTTTTTTTAATTTCATTGATTAGAAACATTTAAAAAGAAACATAAGTATCTCCTTCACTCTAATGTTTGCAATTCTGAATATTTCATCATTGTTTTCGTTTTGCATTTAGGTCCTTAAGTATTTAGGCTACTTGTTGTTTAGAAAATAAAATGGCGATCACCATGGCAACGAAAAGGATGTGACGTCACACTATTTCAGTCTATTCTCTTTCACTTCACATTTGATTTTTGTCCATCTCATCTCGCAACTTCTTGGTTTTAGTCTGGAGGAAATCCATCGAAACTAAAAATTTCAGTATGTCTAATGTTTCTCGGTGGCTTTTACCTAATTTGAGGGTGCTGAATCTGAATCTGCCGGGTGTACAAATGTACACCTTGAGCGTTTCGAGTAATTCAAGATGGCGGCCAATATGGCGGCTGTAAAATTGATAGGAATATTTTTGTATATTTTATCAAGATGGGTATCAAATTATATGTTTTTTGGGTTGCAGATTTCAATAATAATGTCAAAAATGTTATGAAATTGATACAAATCGAGGTATTCAATATGGCACCCAATATGGCGGCCGTAAAATTGACAAGAATATTTTTGGAGTATTGTATCGACATGGGTATCGAATTATATGTTTTTTGGGTTGCAGATTTCAATAGTTACTTCAAAAGCCTTATGAAATTGATAGAAATCATTATATTCAATATGGTATATTCAGATTCGCGACCCTCGAGCTAGGTACATACTTGGAAAAATATCTGACACACTGAAATTTTGGATTGGGTGTTGATGCTTTCTCCGTTGCCTTGTTTGCGCTCCAGAACATTTCTTTTTCACATTTTGGGCTTCTCTATATTTATTTACAAAACCATTCCTTTCTGTGTGCTAAAGAAAACAAACAACACAAACTTAGGTTTGAAGATTCTCTTATATTTTTTCCTGGACGTTTTCTTAATCAAGAATTATGTTGCTGGCCACATTAATGCAAAATATGTAAATTTACAATACAAAATGCCGATGTTTCTATGTTATTCCGCAACAAAATAATAAATATCACAGATCAGTCACTTGTCAGTCTTCGTCAGAAGAAGTATCCATGTTTTCGTCTTCTAGATTCCTAGTATTTTGACGTGTGAAGATATTCTGGCATCGTTTAGAGGCTCCACAATTGCAGAAGTCAGTGCAGCTATTATGATTTGCCACACAGCCACAACGTCCTTTACACAGGTTTTCAGAAGAACAGCCGCAACTCACCATCTTCAAGATGTCTTTCGGTGCAATCACAGTTCCCGGTGGTTCAGTTTCTGGTTCCAATTTTTTGTTTTACTCATCACTATACCTTCCCTAATGTGTTGGATCCATGTCTGGTGGGTCTGGTTTATTTGCTTGTTTCCAAATACAAGCCTGGAAATGAGTTATTTTTACATTTTCAGAGAATGCCTCCGTAGTTGGTGGCAAGCTCTTCAATTTCGGGATATGTAAGGCAGACTTCTTTGACAATTTTTTCAGCCAGACATCTCTTCTGACATCAGACATTGTAGGGCCAGTTATCCTACTACCATAGCAAGAAGCTATAAACTCAGTTGCCTCCTGAATCACATCTTCAAGTAGTGATGTCTTATTTCCAAGCTTTTGAAGCTCCTTCCCACTTTGTAGTACTTTCATTGCCTTCTGCTTTCCAATGCCATAAAGAGTAGAACTGTATCGCAGCCAGAAAGAGAATGACGTGCTAGTAATTTTGAAACAATATCACAGTGTTTGGACACAGACAATCCAATGTCAATAGCTCCTCTATGATTTTGAGTTGCCTCCATAAAAATGTTGCAAGTAAGTTTTTGTGTGTGGTATTGGTGCATCAGGAGGAGAAGAACATTCTTGTCATCACTAATTACATTTATTGTACAATTTCTGTCCAGCTGATTGGCTACCATCACTACTTGTGTGATAATTATGACATCAGCCTCTTTGTGAGTGTTTTTCGTATCTGGACGTTCCTTGATCAGCAGTTATTTCTGTTGTAACATCTTCTGGTCCAGTGATGAATAGGCTTTTGGTGGAATATGATGGCAACCCTTCTGTCATTAGATACTTGCAGATCAGCTGTATTAGATACTTGTACCTTATTCTTCGTAACATTCAGCACAACTTGTTGGGAGGGTAAGGACGTGTTGAAAGACAATTTATGATACCTGATACATGCTGATCCTGTTCTGACGCTTCTTATTCCTCCTTTGGTGCTATACTCCTTATATTAGTCAAATATCAGGCACACGTTGCATTTGTTCAATTTTTCAAGCACATATGACCGATACAATTTTATGAAGTCAAGAAGAATTCCGTTAGATGGCCAGTTGATCACCCACAAAACAGCACAACCATCAAGTATGATAGCATCTTCGTGCTTGTACGATCTCATAGACTTCTCTACCTGTAATATTTGTTTCAGTTTTTACTTACTTTTGCAGAACCTGGGAGTCCCATATTCATCAAACAAAGATGTGAGGACAGCGGCAAGCTCATATGAAATCACTTCTTTAGCATCAATATCTTTTGTAGATGTGAGACACATTGCACGCGTGCACAAGAGTTCTGTGTCAATGACACCAATACTAGCTGTTCTTTTGACGTCATGGCAGGAAACATTACGAAGCGTTGTTTAGATTGGATCGTGAAAACCAGTTGGTAGTTTTTCTTCGTAAGAACACAACGCCTTCTCACCTATCTCAACAGCATTATCAACATTCACTTTTTGGGAACAAATTTTCCCAGTCACAATATTCACAATAGTTTTTGGGTGATCATCGGTCTTCAGAGGATCTATACAATGAGACAGCTTTTCCTTTAACTTAATTCGGTCTGCAGCATCTCCTTTTACTCGAGACGGCATTCCTTCCTTATGCTTAGTTATTTCCATATTTCGTCCAGCATCTCTCATGACATAAATGTCATTTACTGAACGACTGCAGGTGTGAAGGCTGAAAGCCTATCGCTTCACTGCTGATGGATTTAGTGTAAGTCAGATTATTCCTCCTGGTCCATGGCCATAACGCATAAATGTATTCTCAATGAACATGTCTGACCATATAGCATTTCAGATACCTGGTTTGTGACGCAGAACATATTCGCCTTTCATAAATCGTTCTAGTATTTCACTTGGAAGTATCTCTTATTTTGTTTCTGAGATATTTTTCCTAAATTCTGTGAAAATGCTGCCATCTGTGAGCACAAAATTAAGGTTTTATGATTTATTATTACTCATGTCAGTAAATACTTTTTCAAAAATAGGTTTCAGAAATGACAATATAAACTTGCAGCCGCCATATTGGGCGCCATATTGAATATCTCGATTTGTATCAATTTCATAACATTTTTGACTTTATTATTGGAATCTGCAACCCAAAAAACATATAATTTGATACCCATCTTGACAAAATATACAAAATTATTCCTGTCACTTTTACAGCCGCCATATTGGCCGCCATCTTGAATTACTCAAAATGCTCAAGGTGTACATTTGTACACCCGGCAGATTCAGCTTCAGCACCCTCAAATGAACTAAAAACCGCTGAAAAACATTAGACATACTGAAATTTTTGGTTTGGTCCAAAAGTAGGGTTTTTCCTCCAGACTATTTCATCCATAATTCTTTTCTCCAAATTATTAATTGCCCTGAAGATCATATCAGATTGTTCAGTCAAAATCGACGATTGTTTCATGGTCGCTGCCATACCAGAGTTACATTTTGGTTTTCCTGTCTTCGTCAACTTCTGCATCTTTCTCACCTTCGCCCTTTTCTTCTTCTTCTTCTTCTTCAACCGTTTCTTCATTTTCCCGGTTATCTGAATCCTTATCATTTCCAATTTCTTCACTCTTGCTTGCTTGCGCTCACTATCTTCATACTATCACCATCTTTTATTTCTTCTTCCTTTTCATTTTTACAGTCTTCACAATGCCGCTTGTAATCGGATTGGCTTAATTAGTCATATAAATTATCAGTAATGTTCGCACGTATTGCAATATATTTTCTGATGTTTTAACAGTGGTGGTTCTTCAGGGAAATCACATCTGTAAAAATCTAAATGTTATCGCTACAAAAGAAGAAAGCATCGCTCAGCTTCACAAAGCTGTACATAAGAATTAGTTCGTTAGATATATTTTCACCCAATAAGACTTTCTTCAAGAGATTCCATTGTGTTAAAATACGAAACTTTCAAGTTGTATATATTCGTTGGTGAGGTATCCGACTTTTTCATTTTCAAATTCGTGAAAAGAAACGACGATTATGATGATGAGAAAGAAAATAGTATATTCCGTGCAACATATGGCACTTAGAAAGCAGGGGCGGATCCAGGCCGAAATTCTGGGGGGAGAGGTTGTAATACTGCTACTTAGAACTACTTGTAAGAGCTCCAAACTCTGGGATGGATTTTATTTATATATATAAAATAAGAAAGTTTCCTCTTCTGGGAGGGGACAAACGCCCCGATCGCCCCCACCTGGATCCGCCCCTGTTAGAAAGGAATAAGTACAGTAGAATTTCATTTTCAGAAAAAAAAATACGAATTACTTCACATTTTCGAAAGGAAAGCAAAATCTTTAAAATGTCCATGATTACGAAATTGTGCCCTTTAGACTGAAGGAGAGAGATGATTAATTAAAATTGATGGTTCACGTGCCCGGGAGTTGATCCAAAGACCTTTCGCCGGATATGTCTGCTCTACCGCTGAGCCTTTGTGCACGCTTTTTTGTTCTTGCATCAATGGGTCAGCAATCAATTTATATGTAATTATTTTAAAATAAAAAAAGTAAACATCTTGAATATGTGAGTGAGAGAGAAATATACTTTGGTCTAATATAATGACACATTCATAATTCAAAAGCAAACAGCAGTTCCTAATCAAAATGGAAACTTGCATCAAATGATGCACTACGATACATATTTTACACAAATAAGTATATTAAATGAATTGAATTGTAAATAGTTATCATTAGAAAAACTGATTAAAAAGTAATTCTGAGTATCTGGGTCATTTTGACTTCGTTTTGGCATCCGAGGATTTTAAAAGAAGAAATTTAATATCTATTTATAAAAGAAAAACTTCTGATTATTAGGCCCTACCTAAATAACTGCCCAACTCTTTAAGTTAGAAACGTGAAACTTGTAGAGTACATAGGATTTGTAACGTAAGGTAACAATGAGGCAGATTTTTTTTGAAATTCAATCGGAAAGAGGGAGGAGTGGGTTTGACAATAAGTATAATAAAATGTCAATATTCTGGAATCTTTTAAGACTAGAGACATGAAATTTGATATGTTTACTTTTATTTAAAATAACACTAGCCTGCGAATTTTAACTTTTGGATTATTGCATATATAAGGTATAGTATGCCACGTTTCATATTTCGGGTGTACCGAATTCAGAACAAAAATCGGTTTAGTCATTGCACATCAGGTTTTCTTGCAAATTGCATATTAGCATAGCCAATATCAATGTATCTAATGGTTTATTGCTATTCATAACACTGCTACGAATACTGGTACACTTATTAATATAAACAATATTAATATCTTATATTTGTATTTCTAGTGCTGTATGCGACAGTAAGTTAACTCGTAATCACGATATTAGAAACAAACAAGGCAAGAAAACGGGGGGGGGGGGGGATGAAGCAATGTTTATGGATAAGCATTCACTATAAAACAGTAAGACTCTTAAAGCAATCAAGTGTAAACTCCGTAGTGTTTTTGAATTTGTGTTCTCATCTGCGCCATTTTAAAGGAGGAAATAACGCACCCATAGGTCATGACATGCCGCACAAAAATCCACACTAGCGGGTTTTAGCCTCTTCCCTGAGAAACTGAGTCTTGTCGCGGCACGCTTGTGACTAGTGGCAGAATCTTCTCTCTGCAGCAACCAGCAGTAGTCTACAAGCATATTGCAATTTCACTTTCCTTGATAACGACGTTCGAGTTTCTTTAGGTCCTGATGAAATTTCTCTCCTTGTTCCTCATTCATGACTCCAAGATTGTCTGGAAAATAGTCCAAATGGGAAAACAGTATATGCACTTTCAAACTCATGTTGCAACCCAATTCTTTACAACACAGTAGCATTCTTTCCACCATGTCTTTATAGTTTTGATCCTTTCTGTTGTCAAGAAAGCTTTTCGCTACATCTCAGAAAGCTTGCCATGCTGAACGCTCGTTCTGGTTCATGACATTTTCAAAATTTGCGTCACCAAAAAGTTTCCTAATATCTGGCCCATCGAAGATGCCCTCTTTAATTTTTGCATTACTGATGCCAGGAAATTTTTGACACAGACATTTGAAGCACTCACCTTCAGTATTTAGAGGATTTACAAATTGCTTCATTAAGTCAAGCTTAATGTGAAGGAGAGGTAACAGTATATCATGTGCATTAACAAGACTTGCGCGTTGTAAGTTTTTCGAACCAACATTCCACTGCCTATCTGGCCATTCCTTTTGTGTCCAGTGAACTGACCCTGCCCGACTGTCCCACTCACACAGAAAACATGGGAATTTGGTATAGCCTGACTGTTGACCCAACAGAAGGCCAATGACCTTAAAATCCCCACATATTCGCCAATGTTCGTGGTACTTTATCTTGTTCAACATCAAATCAAGGTTTTCGTAGCTTTCCCTCATGACAACAGAATAAGCAACTGGAATGGATGCTAGTTTGTTCCCCTTGTATAGGAGTACACACTTCAAACTCCGCTTGGAAGCATCGATGAAAAGTCATCATTGGGATCGATCATAGTCAGGCGATCCTAATTCTAGTATAAACTCCGGAATGTTGTTGGAAAATACTATATTATCTTCAGCAGAAAAGAAAGCAACAAATTCTTATTCACGATGCCTGTACCAATAGTACGTCGTCTCAGGCATCAACAGGTTTCTCTCCTTTGATCCAAGTAGTTCGGCAGATTCCTTTGTGAGACCAAAGTCACGAACTAAATCATTTAAACCACTCTGTTCGAAAAGTATAGGCTCTGTTGATTCTTGTGTGTCAAAGTCCGAATCGTCATTGTTGTCACTAGGAGATTCGGAAGAGGCTTCGATTAATTGGTTTGGTGGCTGTGGGACAGGTATGTCAGAACCATGGGATATTGGTAGACTGACGGATGGAATTGTAGTTGGGTAAGCAATTTTAGCCTTGTTCCTACTGTTAAAACCTTTCACATTCACAGAACAAAAGTAGCAATTGGTGCTGTGGTCAGTAGGCTCACGCCACACAGTGGGGATTCCAAACGGCAATGCTCGTCTTTCACCTTTCATCCACTGCCGCAGTTGTTCGATACATGTTTGACAAAACTTATGTGGTGCGCAAGACTTGTCCTGACCTCCCAATGCTATACCAAAATACGCAAGATAAACCTTTCGCACAAAGGAAGTCATATTGCACCTTTGTTTCATGGACACAAATGTCCCACATATATAGCAGAGTATATCTGGATTATTCTTACAATTACGACGCTGCATTCCGAAAAGTATGCGAACAAGCACTTCACTTTCGTCACTAAATACTAAGCACACACCACGATATTAGGGACTTCAAAGCACTGAGCACAATTAGGTAGATTACAACGAAACTGTATGAATTATTCGTAGGAAAAGCAATATACTAAACAAAACAATGCAGCTAGGCTTTACTATCGTACCGTACCGCTAGACGGACACGATAAGCTGTTGTTTAGCTACTGCTACAACATTTCAAGCCATGAGAGTAATAGGATTTCAGCCAATCAGGATGTTTAATCCTCCTGGCTTGAGACGCATATAAATGAATAGGTAAAATGATTATCTCGATTTTGTCACAAAATATGATGTGATGAGAGAAAACTAACCTCACTTTTAGGCTTAGGTGGCAATCACCACATCACAGAAATATATTGCACTTATGCAATAAAATCATCACAGGCTAGTGTAATTAGATAATTGTTTCAGCATTTTAAAAATATTTGAATTAGAAAGGGAGAAAACAGCTAGAAAGGGAAAAATGGTGGAAATTTCAATTATTAAAATGAGATATCCATATCTCGGAATCTTTAAGGTGAGAGACATGCAATTAGGTAATTAATTAAACTTTTCATCTTAAATAATTGAGCACGTTTCTGTGTTTTTGCTATTAGAAATAGATAAAATTATTAATAATAATAATAATAATAATAATAATAATAATAATAATAATAATAATAATAATAATATGCTTAAAACCATTACCATTACCTAAAAACTTGAAATCTGCTCCAAGCTAACAAATCAATGTCTCATAAAATTACCATCGAAACTTATTTTATGTTATCCTTATTTTTTTTTTAAAGTTGGCACAGACTTCAGTTTATAATATATATATATATATATATATATATATATATATATATATATATATATATATATATATATATATATATATATATATATATGATAGTATTGTTGATATATGAGATTGTTCTAATTCTAGGTTCTAATTTGGGGGGTGTATAGCGAGAGACACAATAATTAAATCTCATAAATTAACTTAAAAAGAGTTTTAATAGAGTTAATTTTGAATGCAAATTTATGTGTCTGTGAATGAATTGTCTTATGCACTTGGAAAGCCTAACACGAACAGATTTCTCTGACAAATACCTGGGAAGTTCTGATGAGGATGAAAATTCCAATTCCATGCTTTTGATCACTGCTCAGCTCCGACCCTGATATAGTTTTTGTTGGTGGTGTATTATTACCTCGAAGACAGAGTACTGGTAACTAGTAGTTCTTTACCAGTCATATAATGGTTATGACTCACTGTTTCGGCGGTGTTAAACTTGAAAGAAGTTGAGAACTTTTCGTTATATCCGTGATGATGATGGATAGATGGACAGAGTGTCTGAGTACCGCTGTGCTGAACTTACTCCATAAACTTCCTAAACTGCATGAAGTCCAAGATGAACTGCCTCTTTCTTGAAATTACCAAATATTTTATATCAGGATCTTTTCTGAGGTTGATAATCAGAAAGCTCGTGGACGTGACGTAAAGCAACGTGCAGTAATAAAAGTATTCCAAGTCCGGGTTCCAGAAGTTCCAGTACAAATTTCGGAATTTAGAAAGAAAGAAGTATGTCTGTGCCAGCTTTTCGTAATGAGTTTAATTATGTATGTAAAGCTGTCATGAGCGTATAAGACAAATTCACAAGCATGATTGTATAGTAGAATTTACATAGTGATCTAATTCTTCAGATACAATTGTTTACAAATGAACTTATTTCTGTATTTTCTTATTTCATAAACTAAAAATGAAAATTTAGTTTAACTTGAAAATAAAATCTAAGATCGGTACTACCACAGTATTGAATTGTTTTCTGTTTTTAACCTCATTATCGTTATTATTATTATTTGCGCTTTTCTTGAAGTCAGATAATATAATTTTTTAGTTTTTATTTTGCAATTTTTAGTGTGTTTTTGAAGTTGGTTAGATTTACTTTAAACTTGTTTACTTTCTGCAGTTTTTCGGTACCTTATAGTTTAGTTAGATACATAAAGCACACTAATAACTAAGTAAAGATAGAATTACAATATGGATCGGCCTACGATGTGTGAATTTATATGTGTATAAGTCAGTCCACACATTACGGAATTATACATGAACATACACAAGATATTACCAGCTGTTGAGGAGTTTCATGGTAAAGTTCCAAAGATTGTCATCAGACCCTGATAAAATTTAAGTAGAACCTGCGAGAAAGTATGTTTTTAATTAAACAACTAAAGAAGGGTAATCAACATCAGTACAAATATCTTGAAGTTATTTGTGAACATGTACACAATAAAGTCGGCTAATTACGATTCATACTGTCAGCTATTGAGGAGATTCGTGATCTAGTTTTGAAGGGTGTCTTTCCCTTCTGCCTGAAGGCCCTACAGCACTTTATAGAAAATATTTTATATGATCTTATTTTAGGCAGAACGGATATTACCGTTCTGTCTAATTCCCATTCTATCTAATCTTTCGAAATGGGGAATTCTGTGCAGGATTTTTGTAGGGAATTTTTCTTTAGCAATTCTAACAGATTCTGTAAGAAGAATAACTATTTCTTCAAGTTTCATCATAAATTTTAGATATTATTCTACTTGTTCTTCTCGGAAAAATAACTCGCTCGGAAAATAACTCGGAGTCATTCCCCCTCCCCCAAAAAAAATAAAAAAAATTAAAAAAATAAAAAAAATCAACACCAAGGTAAAATATGTGCCTCTATGTCAATGACATACAGACTCGTGCCCAGAAATTTTTGTTGGGGGGATTCCAACTTTTGGGGTGGGTATCCAATGCTATAAGGCAATACTTCTATGTAGTGTTGAACGGGTATTATTCTGTACCTGATAAGTAATTGTAAAATACTTCCACCTATATTTTCAGGAAAACATTATAGAACTAGATTGCTTTTATAAGTAAAAGAGTACAGATGAAGTGTAAAATCAAATGTAAATGCTACATGAATCATTTCTCTCTTAAACAAGTATAGTTTTATTAAGAAAATGTACAAACCTATGTTTTTGGGAGGTAGTCCGGACCCAGTAGACTCCCCTGCTGTGTGTGCGCCGTGGTGACGTACACAGAGTTTCATGACGAGATTACAAGTTCATATCGTTTCATGATTTTTGATTACATGCTTTAATGTAAATGTTCATTTTCTCGTATGTTTGGTTGAAAGGGAGATTAAAACCTTTTGCATGCGCCACTGCTTGATAAATATTTAATTCATCAACGACAATTAGACACGCTGTAACATTCTACGAATGACAGAGTGATAGTGAATCATCTTTATTTGAAATCGACATCAACATAAGACTGCCTAGTGTGATCTGAAACCACTGTCAGGTGTGTGAAGCTCATACAATACCACCATGAACATATCTTAGGGATATATTAAGATATGAGAAATCCATAGATGTATTTTTTTTTTTTTTTTTTTTTAAATTGAAGACTTAAGCCTTAGACTGATTCTTTCCATAAGAGTGGAGATTGTCAAATACACTTTGAGATTCCCATGTATACGGAATAAGAAGCATTAAAAACAACATATTGAGACATATACAAACTTCAAAAGTTTTATAAACAAAAAGAGCGAAAGCAGGCTTGGTTTGTAAATGAGTATTTGTAAGACGTAGAAAATAGAAATTGAGTTGTAAAACTTGTTTGCACATCTGTCTTCTTTCTTTTCCCTCCAGTTAACTCTGAAATATTGCATTTCTGTATTTGTAATTATAACATAGTTAATCCTGCATTGTTTTAAAAAATGAAATCTCAAGGAAAACAATATAGAGATTAATTACCTATTCGGAAGATGCATTCTCAACTTGCAATGAAAAGAAAAGTTTGGCACGCGTTAACAGATTATTGTTGACCACACCCGGAAGGATTTCTCATAGGTTGTAGAACAGTGAAGGCCAAGGTTACTGATACGATATGGTAGCATATAAAAGGAGTGAAAAGCTGCTGCATTTTAAGCTGAACTACACTCGACAGTCATCAGCCGTCATCTAACAGTCAACATGAAGTTCTTCGTAAGTAATCTCGAAACTTATTCATGGCTTTTAACACACTTGAACGTACTTTCAACTACCGTACATAGGTTTCTTTGAAGGAACTGAAGTACAGCTAATATTTAATAGTTATAGAATTACTAGACACAGACCTTCAGGTATAGACAGTAAACTGATCACCGCAATTGTGGTAGGTACAGTCCGCAGCAAAAAACCTGCAACATGAGCATGCAAGTTTATTGTGAAACGACGAAGTCTTTTGCTCCAAAATAAGTGTGCAGGAGAGGACGCCGAAGCTTCTTGTGGTGCGATTCGTGCCACTTAGACGTTATGTTGATTCCCTTGGCTGTTAGGCGTAGTTTCACAATAAACTTACATGCTCATGTTGCAGTTTTTTTTTTTTTTTTTGCTGCGAACTGTACCAGGTTTACTATTTAACTACGATTTTGACCGTTTCTGATTTTGAAAACACTCCTGCGTAGATTATAAATCATTACTCGGCATTTTGTATATCACATAGTCATTAACAAATCATAATTATATAATAACTTTTTAAGGAAGTAAGTAAAAATTTGTTGTGACCCTTATTGAAACGTTTGCGTAGCGAGCGAAGCAATCAAGAAAAATTTTAACAAATCTATTTCTTTGTAAACCGACAAAAATATTGATTTGATAGGGCGCCGGTACTATTTTTCTTCTTGCTCGTTCGGCATTCTGTTATTATCAGAGCCCGGGGAGACCGCCCTGCTCGCTCCCCCATATCTACGGCTCTACTGTTTACCGAACAACATTATCATAGGTATTATAAATATAAATAAATCTTCTTCTATCTTTGACTTCTATATAAATTCTTCAGTTTTGTAAAGAGCTGTAACGTGTTAGAAGAGTTTTACTAAATTACATCTCTCTCTGAATTGCAAAATTAAAACTTACTTAGACTACAAAATTAAATTCAACTTTCTTTTACCCATAAAAATAATTTTACATCACGATAATTCAAATATTCATATTTATTAAACCAGGGCGCAAAATTTCAATGCACTCACCAATCCAAATATAATGGTCGCCAGTATCTCTCACGTACAAATTATGAGGTCCTTCCTCCTCCCCCACGGCCTTTGGTTGGACAAAGAAAGAAATTACATCAGGGCATAACATTTCAAAAAACAGACAATTAGATTCAGGATAATCAATTTTGAGTTGGTGTAACGTTTTCTCTCTGTACTGAAGTACCAGTTGTCGATTGCAGTTTTCGGATCAAAGTCCTTACGTGAAGAGCATGATGAAAATTGCCAGCAAATCATCCAATATGTCAGTCTTCAGTGAATTCCTGTAGGCAGTCTTAACTCTGTTGGGACTGCTGAAGCCTCTCTCACATGAATCAGTACCGGTACTTACGGTAAACATGCACAAAATGTGACAATGGAAGCAAATTTGGGAATCTCGTAAGGCAGGAATCCAGGAAGCAAACAATTTCGAAATTTTGCGCCCTGAATTAAACATCCTTGTTAGCTAATTTGATGCAAAAGTATCAAATTTAAATGTTTAAAAACTTAAATTAATAACATTTTAATAAATAGGTATATCAAAAATGTGTTTACATTTAAATAATTATGTTATCCTCTAAAGGATCCGCTTTTGCTATAATCTGACTTATTTTATTTTTGATTATATTCATAGCTCAGAAATGTTTTACCAAAATTTATGAGTTTCCAAATTAAAATTCCACTGTTCTTAACAATTTTTAACGTTTTCTTTTTCAGGCCATCCTGCTCTTGGCTCTTTTCGCCGTTGTAGCTGTTTCTGCTCAGAAACCAGCCCCTAAGGAAGGTCTCCAGGGAGCTGAACAGTTCTACTATGGCGCTTATGGTGCTTATGGTGCTTACCCATCTCTTGGCTACTATGGCTACTACGGACGTTAGAAGACATGTGATTGATGTCTCCAGTTCAATGCTTCATTTATGACGACCATAATTTATGAATCTGGATTGTGATTTTTATTCACCACGTTGGTGAATTGTTGTTTTCTGAAAATCTTTGGCAGCGACACACTTCTCTTCTAAATAAATTATTTTAAAATAAGTTTTATTGTGTTTGTATTTTCTCTCTCTCTTGAGTAATTATTGAAATGGTAACGACTTTCTTTTGTCTCTGAAAGAATAGCTTATTCTGAACTTTACTTTCAGGTAAAAGAAACAATATTTTAAAACCTTTGAGTTGTTGAATTGATTTTGAGTTTAACGTTTCTTTCAGCAGGGAGGCTATATGAGACGGGACCTACTGGTTAATATTGAATCCGAACCACATTAGCTCCCACCGGGAATCGAACCCGGAACACCCATGCCAAAGGAGATTTTAAAACTTATTACTGATAAAATATTGTTTACGAGCAATATATTTCTTCGCTGTTATGAAGTCCTAGGTTCGAACACTGGGAGACGTAAATTTTGAAGGATAATGATAAATGCCAATACATATAAAATAGAATGATAAAACACAATTAAGAAATTTCTTAGTTTCATAACAAAGGTAAGATTATAAAAATCTAATTATTGCGAAAATTTTCATCATCATATTGCACAAAAATAAAACAGACGAAAAAGGCCTGGCACAGTGGACTGTTTCAGGTATTTGGGAACTACCTTTTATGGATTCTCACTTTCAGGATGTGACTATTATTTATTTTCTTTTCACATTATCTTTATAACAACGTCTGAAGTGAGAGGTCCGGAGAAAATGGTTTGAAAGACTTTGAAAACTCTTGAAGTCATTATTTAAACCATTTACGTCTTTGTATACTTTTTGGGACATATAGTAATTGTGAATATAAGTTACATCGCAAAAGTATATGACACTAATGAGCTTCATCAACAAACATAAATATAAAAGAGACCTACAACATAATGATTTGGTTGCTTTATTTTGCGTGTATTACTTTCTCAATTCAACAGTTAAGTGCTCTCTCATTTCAGCTTTATTGGGCTCATATATGTATTGTAGATACATGAATGGTTAGAAGCAAGCATAAGTAGGTACTATCCTTACCAATCTCAACTCTTCCGCTGGTTAAGCAAGTCAACAAAACACGTAACAACTATTTATCATCCTAATTTTCCATAATACCATGGTACGTTTCAATTATACCCCAGATGCATTCAAGTTTTGAAAAATGCTTTGATTTGTCAAATCTAGTTGTTAATAATTGACTCTTCTCGGTCTCTTCACAGTTTTCGACAGATACTGTACTTTAAAGAAAGTTTCAAATTCCGCAAAAGTAGTACGGTCCATACCGGTAGTGTGAAACCAAATGTCAGCTACACGCATTAAAACTGAGGCACTAAAAATAGTTTCTCGTTCTCGGACAAAGAGGCATTGTTTATTTCACTAGGACTGACTATGGGTCATATACTGGATTTTAAATAAGTTTCGCCACTATTAGATGAAGTATTTAAGTCTCACAAGACCGCAACATTGAGTAATGTACACAATTTTGCAGTATTTGTTTCTTCTAGTCTAAATAAATTACATGACATTATAGTGATTAGTACTAACACATATTATCATAGTACGTATATGTAACATGATGAGTAGCGCTAGACGTCACGGTAGGAATGAATATAAATTCGTCAGAACCTGAAACAGAAGTTATATTTTTATTTTGGATACAGACCACATTCTCAGTTCTGCTCAAGATACCACGCTTGTAGTTAACCTGAAGTTAACTCCTTCCACAATCTCATACATCTTTGATTACAATTGTCTTCCATCTTGTCAGTCTTTTCGAACATAGATCATAATGATTATACAAAAATCGCTTATTTTCCGTTCACATTTTTTCATCTGAATGGATTCCTTCTCTATATTGTGTTATTTAGGTTTTCTTTCTTTTCATCGTGTTGTTCTACTTTCTGTCTAATCTGTTTCATATCTGCTCCCATTTTTGCAACCTCATAAGATAATTCAGATTTCCGATCTTCCATCACACATAGTATTAGCCATCTGTTCTTTCAAGTCTTTAAATTCCTTTTCATTTCCCGTTTGATTTCTGTCTATCTAAGTAACTTTGAGGTGCGCAAAAAGAGAAAGTGACTACAGTAATTAAAAATTACTTGTAGTCCAGTACTAGCAGAGATTGTAATGAACAGGTGTTAACAGAAAGTAAAAGAAAAAGGAGGATGTTTTGTAGATATGTAGATGATTGCCTTGGAATATGGAAAGGAACTAAGAGACAGTTGGAGAAATTTGTTAAAATAATTGAGAACGAAGAAAAAGGGATTAGGCTAGAAATGGAGATAGAAGAAGAGAGGAAAATCAACTTCATGGACATGATTATAGAGAAAATAGGAGGAAAATTCGAAACCAGATGGTGAATGTGATGTCGGGATATACTGACACAAAAGGAGTGACGTAGACGGGGGAACTAAGAAGAATTTTATGCATGAACATGAAAAAGAGAATTGAAATGACAGATAACAACGAAGAAAGAAGAAAAGAAGACATAGAAATACTGTGCCAATTCCAATTGTTAAAGGGAAACGGATACAGAAGAGAAGATTTAGACGAAAGAAAGAGAAAGAAAAGAGGAAGGAGCAGAGGAAGAAGGAAAAGGATAGTTTGGTATTGAAAGTTCAGGCGAGAAAACGGAGATTCTGAAGAACCTGTTGAGGAAGGAAGGGATTAAAACATACAGGAAAGGAGGAAAGAGGATAATGGACTTAGTCAGAGAGAAAAGAAAGAAGAAAGAAAAGGAGATAAGATCAAAAGAGAAAGGTGAAGTGTACCAGGTTAATTGTAAAGAGTGCGATATGAAGTACATAGGGAAACAGGAAAGATATTAGAACAAAGGATAAAGCAACATAAGGATGATGCTAGACTAAAAAGAGAGAACAACACAATATATAAACACATTAAAGAAACAAGACATGAGATATATTGGGAAGGAATAAAAGGATTAGAAATGGAGAAAAGGAGTGTGATAAGAAAGTGGAAAGAAGCCCAGCGGATTAAGAAATACGGGAAGGAGAAGTTAATGAATTGGTCTAGTGGACTTGTAATACATGAATTATTTGAAAACATGATAGAAAAAATAGAAAGAAAATTAAAAGGATCAACACAAGTGTGACGCTGAATCCAAAAATATGGTTACATTGCTCTTTATTGAAGGAATTGAGAAGGCTATTTTGGATTAATATGCATTATAAAAGACATTTTCTCTCTCTTGACTTGCTACAAGCTAGCAACAGAAACAGGAAATACGTAAAACTTTCTGAAAGTGACTAATGTTGCTTTTGCTGCGCAATTTTGTAGGAAGTTTACTTGTCGAATATTACTCATAGTCATCCTACAGGATACATAATCATGATTTTGGCAACGTGACACCGCATTAATATGTTGAAATTGGTTATATAGATATGAATCTATAGATAAGTCTAGAGATCACGCTATTTAATTCTTCCGGCTGTGACAGTACACGTATGTACATGTGTGTCACGCCACGTATTTTGGGTGCGGCAGTCTCTAAGAGCCAATCAAAATGCAAAGGAGCAATAAGTTTCCATATTTGTGGAGATGATAAAACGGATGTACTGACGGATGTGAGGCTTGGGTGTGACCCTCGAGAATAATATAAAAGAACCTCAAGGTCTCAAACGGTTGTTGAAAGATTGAGAAGTTGAGAAGTTCCGGTGCAAAGGTTCGAGACGTCGGTTGTGACCAGACAGAATCATCGTCAAAGTTTCTAAGAGTTACAAGAATACTACCATAAGGTATGTATAATCCTTTGTTGCATCATAAAATTCAAGTTTAGAGATGTCATGCGGTACTTCAAAATGAATTGTGTACCTACCATAAAACTTTCAAGATTAAGAACTGTTGTCACATACTTGTATTTCATCTTCCGTTTCTTCTAACTTAAATATTTCAATCTCTAGCCTGTCAATCAATATATATATATATAAGTTAAGGTATCAATCTATCAAATGAACTATCAGATATTCCATTACTTTTGTTGAATCACTAAATCAAATGTTGTTATATATTACCATTTTAGTTATGTAATAAACTTACTTTTTATAAATAATGTTGTCATTCCCCTAGATTAAAACCACCTTTTCCCATGAAAATAATGGCGTAATTTAAGTATATTTCTTTGTGACATCCGCTACAGAATTAGCGTGAGCAGATCTCTACATTATGGTGGAATAAAACGAGCTAAATAATTAAAAAAAGAGTCTGCACATCGTCACAAATGGGGGCTCGTCCAAAGCTTTTCTTTTTTTCATTTTTCGGGACGAAAAATTTTGTGGTGCTGCTATGACATCTTTCCTTTTCTATTCTGTGTCTTATGTTTATGTTTTGATATTATGTTCATAGTGCATGTTAATTTAAGTGAATTATGTAAATTGTCGCATTACTGCAATTGTGTTATTTTGGATTCTAATGGAAATTAATGATCTGATTATATTGCTCATAGTGAAATACCCCCCCCATTATTTTTTTGATTTGAGTAAAAAAAAATTAGTGAAAACAGTAATTCGAAATGTCTTCCCATTGGTTCCCTTTTTTCAAACCTAAGAAATCTCCGCCGAAGTTTCATGCATGGTATATTACAAAATCGGGAGAGGCAAATTGCAAATATTGTAGGAAATCTCTTGTTCAGAAAACTGCGCTTACGAAGACTTTGCGTTCCGAGTTATGTCCCATGGCAAAAGAAGCAACTGATTTGCCAGTGCAGCAGGCTAGTTTGCCAGTAGCTAGTTCGCCTACTTCTCTTGAACCGCGGATAAATCATCCACAGCAGTATAGTTTACCGGATCCTGTGGATAGGCAACCGATAACACAAACGCAGCGTTATAAAGAAAATTTAGCTAAGTTTGAAGAAACTTGTAATAAAATGCCATCCTTGACTCCTTTGGACAGTACACAATATAAACCAGTAGTCGCGAAACGCACAATTTTCCTTAAGCCAGAACAACTGACTAACCCTTCTAATGAAGGTGCAGTTAGCTCCTCTGAAGAATCTCCTGGCAATATGACGAGTGATTTTGAGTTCGATCCCAAGTTGGCGTCAACACCTTTAAAGAAAGAAGAACAGCAGCATATAATTGCTCCGAAAGCGGTCAGGGATTATTTTCCATTTGACATACCACCTCATGTGGGCGAACCCTTGAAAAGTAAACTCCCAGAAAGTTCACCACCTGAATCAAGTAAATATGATTCAGAAGACGAAATTAAACAATTGGCAAAGAAGGAGCTCTACCAGGAAAAGACTGCACGTGACGTACTAACACCGAGTCCTTTCTCATATGACTCAGGCGAAGAATTTAAAGAGTTTATAAATGAAGAACCTTGTATTGAAAATCTAAGTTTTCTTAAATATCCGCAAATTGCTTCTCACCCTCCTCAAGTAACATATTCCCCAACTGCCGATAACGCACTTGCACTTTTGTTATATAATAATATTAGGCAAGAAATTTTAGATAATCACGAAGTGAAGACTCCCTCAGATGATTCATTACCCTTGGACGAGAATAAGGCAATAAATGTTAATTTACTCCCTCCGAAAGGACCCCAAATAGAAAATAGACAAGATCCTGATGAATCAAGTGCACGGGAAGAAACACAAGATCGAGTAGCCAGTGTCCCGGTATTGAAATTGCCGAAATTTAAAGGAAGCCCTAAAGAATCTGTTACAAGATTCCTTGATGAATATCAGACTATATCTCGATTGGCTCGACCAGGAGCAATGTATATATCTAGCGGCCTGTCTCGAAAATTCGGCCCTTGATTGGTTCCTATGTCATAAGGATGCCATCCAACAGTTGCAGTTTCGAGAATTAAAGCAAATGATTTCTCGAGCATTTCCTGACGATTTATATAAAGGACGGCTTGAACAAAAATTAAAGAGAAAACGACTCAATCCTCGTTTCCCACCTGATAACTTCGCATATACCTTAATACGAGACTGGAAGTTCGTAAGACCTGAAATGGGAGAGAGAGAATTGTTACGCCTATTGTATAAAGCGTTGCCTTCAAATTATGTCCAGGCCTTAGTATTAAAGGAAGTATCAACAATAGATCAAGCTATTCATGTGTTGCGTTTATTGTATTTAGCTGACATTTATACTGAATCTCATCGGGAAATGAAGAGAAAATGTAGAGAATTAAGACCACATCATGTAAAACCTTATATGGGTGCTAAAAACAATTCGTTTGTTAAAAGAATGTGGACATATAGACGTGAAATCGGGAGAGATGGTAGACCAATTGAAGTGAAAAGAGCTCGAACGAATTTGTGTGATCACAGATTGCCCACGATACCAATTCGAATTTTTAATAAAAAAGTAGATGCATTATTAGACAGTGGTTCGCAAATCTCTGTTTTGGCTGAAGAAATGATCCCTCAAAATTTTCCAATTGCTAAGCGAATGCGTGCCACTATTCGTTTGCGCACATTAGGGGATAAGTTAACTGAACCACTCCCAGTGGTTAGATTAAGTTTCCAAGTTGGAACTTATGGTCGAAGATCGCGTCGTTTATGGTTAAATGTGGCATTAGTTAAACAGTCTCAATTAGACGAGAAAATGGTTCTAGGAATAGATTTCATTCAGCGTTACACGTACGGTATAGGGTTACAGTCTATAACTATTAATGGCAATCAAAGACATCCTAACATGAAGTTTTATGTTCAGTATTTGCCAAGCCGCAAGGAACAAACAGTATTAAATCTGTCACATGTTCAGTTTTACAACAAAAATGGTAACTCTAGGACGAATAGAAACGTTAGCTCAACATCAGTATCACCTACGAACATTGACGTGCCTCAAAGTAGTTTAGAACTTCATGATTCAATCTCCCTTTCTGAAGACGCACATTGTGATTCCCAACCTGAGGACGAATGTCCTATATTGAAAATCAACTGTATTGAGCAGCAAACATCTCGTAACTTGATCACAACTGCCGAGCGCATGCAAATACCTGCTGGGAAAGTTGGTTTAGTGCAAGTTAAGCCATGTTATCCTATAACTGGAGATCATTATGTTGAACCGAATGATGTTTTGCATCGAACTTACTCATGTTTAATACCACCTACAATGTATGTAGAAGAAAATGGGTATGCTAAACTGCCTGTGTTTAATTTGAGTAAGCGGGACGTGACTATTCCAGATGCTCAAATCATAGGACATTTGGAGAAATGTGTTCCTACACCAGAGATAAGAGTGAACACGGTTAAAGCCAGCCCAATCTCCGCTGAGAAAGTCGAAAATTCGAAATGTAAATTACAACAGGATGTTGGCAAGGAAATTGACATTTCCCCTGACCTTTCGTCTGAAGATCGAAAAAGAGTAGTAGATCTATTAACTGAATTTCAAGATATTATTGCGTGGACAATAAATGATATAACTGTAACACACGAATATGAGCATAGTATAGAATTGATTTCAAACATTCCTGTATCTTCACCACCCTACAGAGAGACATTAGAGACAAAAAGAGCCATGAAAGAAGAGATTGACAATTTGCTTAAACAAAATATCATATCTAGTTGTCGGTCTTCATACGCATCACCAGTTATTTTAGTTAAGAAGAGAGATAATTCTAAGAAACTCATAGTGGACTATAGAAAATTGAACTCCGTCATATCTTCTGACAGTTACGCTCTTCCATCACTCAACAACCTAATAGACTTATTCACAAATATTCAATTCATAAGTTCAATAGACCTCAGATCTGGTTTTCTACAAATTCCCTTAAAGGAAGAGGATAAATTGAAAACTGCATTCATTTGTAGTGCCGGTTTGTTTAATTTTAATGTGGTCCCAAAAGGTCTCTCCACTTCCTCCGTAGCATTTCAAAGAATGATCGACAAAGTGTTTGCAGGGTTAAAATTCAATATTATGGCATGCTTCGTGGATGACTTGATTGTCTTTGGAAAATCTATAGACGAAAAGTTAGATAGACTTCGGAAAGTATTCACTCGTTTGCGAGAAGCCAATCTAAAATTAAATCCCTCAAAATCTCACTTTATGTATGCTGAACTACCAATCTTAGGATTC
Source organism: Thermobia domestica (assembly GCF_964235325.1). Lineage (NCBI taxonomy): Eukaryota > Metazoa > Arthropoda > Insecta > Zygentoma > Lepismatidae > Thermobia > Thermobia domestica. The sequence continues at coordinate 95,735,715 of NC_137454.1, forward strand.
GTCGTAGGACGCGAAGGGGTTAAGATAGATCCTAAACGAGTCGAGGCTATCACTAACTTTCCCGAACCAAAAACAGCTCGTGATGTACGCAGTTTCGTTGGATTAGCTAGTTATAATCGAAGATTTATTAAAAACTTTTCAGTTATCGCGAAGCCCTTAATAGATTTGACTAAGCCTGATGTAATCTTTCAATTTGGAGATAAAGAACGTCAAGCCTTTAATATCTTAAAGGGGAAGCTCGTTACTGCCCCAGTATTAGCCATCTTTGATCCTGAAGCAGATGCTACCGAATTGTATGTAGATGCTTGTGAATACGGAATTGGCGCCGTATTAATGCAAATCAAGAATGGAGAGAAGAAACCGATTGCTTATTACAGCAGAAAAATCTCAGACCATGAAGCTAAGTCCTTAACGATCCCAGAAAAAGAGACCATGGCTTTGGTACAAGCCGTATTACACTTCCATGAATATCTAATAAAAGTGCCTCACTTCACTGCATTTACTGATAGTTGTTGTGTTTGCTATTTAAGGAACATGAAAAATCTAAAAGGCAAATATCTTCTTTGGTTAATCAGGTTACAATCTTATAACTTCTCGATTAAAGCGATAAGAGGTAACCCCTCTAATCGACATTCGGACTGCATGTCCAGATATCCGACGCAAACCTTAAGTGTGGAAGAAAACGCCAATCGCGACGAAGGGCTGTGTATAAACATGATGAAAATTGACGCGACTGATGTAATCAAGGCACAGAAAGAAGACGAATATTTTGGTAGAATTCGTGATTTAGTAAAGTCTGATCCTACTAATAATGAGGCTCGTCCGTATGTATTAGTAGATGAGGTGTTATATCGTAAGTCTAATAATGATTTAAAACAGTGTTCCTCGAAGCCTGGTTCCTGAGGTGCTATATGCTATCCATACATCATGTCTAGAATTCGGACATCTTGGAGAGAACAAAGTGTTTTCTCGTGTCAATGAGCGATTTTATTGGCCTCGAATGGGATTCGATATCAAACAGTATATTAAGACATGTAGCGAATGTCAAGAACGTAGACTCAACCACTACACCATTAGGGTTGCATGAACCAATTAAACCACTAGCTCCTTTCCATACCTTAAATTTGGAAGTATTTGGCCCACTGCCCCCCTCTAATGGTTATACGTATGTCATCACCGCTGTAGATATGTTTTCAAACTATGTAGTGGCACGACCATTGAAAAAGGGGGGCCGTTGCCATAGAAACCACCGTTTCCATAACAACGAATCCTGTCACCGCTCGTCAATCTAAAACTGATTGAGGAAAAAAGAATCTGCAACAAATGTGATGCACGGAATAAGTCGTGAGTGGGAACCCTTCACCCCTGGTGGGGATATTCATGAAGCTATCAGCTTATGTCTAATTACATTGGAATATATTACCCATTTCTTAATTTCGAACATACTAGGTTCGATCGAAACGAGAAAATTTTTATCGGACTTCTCAAGAAAATAAAATGAAATAAATAAATACATGACCGTGTTTATTACATTTAGAATTCCCAGTCACGACCCCCTTTTCAGTTTTATTAAAAATAGAAGAAGATGAAGAAAGGAAAAGGAAGATAGAAAAGGAAAGAGGTAAAGTAAGAAGGTGATAAAGAGGAAACTGTTACTGGATATTTTGAGAAATATGGTAAAGGGAAAGTGAATAATTATCGAATTGGGATCATTTCCAATAGCTATTGGGTGAATGTTTGGTATTAAGGTGATCAAAGGTAGACACATGTTAACCCATACATCCCCGACCTAGATCCATTTAACCCCAACTACCGAATTATCCCAATCTAGATCTGAGATAGATGAGAAAGTTCAATTTTACCGTTTATTCAATATTTCCAGAAGTTCTAGACTAATATCCAATATTTGAAAAATGAACGACGAAGTTGATGGCATGTTAAAATCGACCACAGAGGAAAAAAAAATCAGAGTATCACATATTTGTCGAAGATTTTGACTTTCACAGTTCTCCCATGATGATCATTCGTTCAGGCTACTTCGGTCCTTTTTACTTCCTTCATAGAGCCAACTTAAATTAAGTTAGTATTAACATTCAATGACTTTAATTGCTAGCTACCATTAATTATAATAAGTCACACATATATGTCAAAATAATTGGTGCACTTGATACTAAACCTACATTTCACTCACACACACATTCATACAGGACAATGTATACTTCGGGTTGTATTTAGTTGAATTAAACTAACCTAACTACATTTCTATAGACATTTATTACATTTCAATAAAAGAAAACTTAGTTTGACATAACAGGAAAAATTTAATACATGAAAAGAATGTTTCATAAGCATGCACAGAAATCCGCTACTTTCAAAAAGATCAAATAACACATTTCTCTTTCTAGATATATAAAAAGTCGGATTACATAAAAAAAAATTCGACAAAAGACGAAAGACAAAAATAAAGAAAGAAAAAAATTCAAAGGTCAATATATTTAAGATTCAGTGCAATGAATACATAGCATTGCGGAAAAAAGAAAGGAAAAAAATATAATTGGTTAATCATTCTTTCAAAAAAAACACTTTAGTAGCATTTTATTGAGTCTCTGTCCCAAGAGGAGACATTTCGACAATTTTATGAGTCTTTGTTCTCACGTCGATAATAACTCCTTTTTCAACTCTCTTTACGCACTGTGATTTGTGTCCATGAGAGTATTTAATCGTTTTTGTTTTAACTATAGACAAATAGTTGCTTCATATCACATATATATTTAAATTTCTCATTTCGTCACTTGACGCACTTGATATAAAATTTCAAAGTTTATCAAGATTAAAGAAAAATTATCGAATCCAGTCACAGACATTGGGAACATATTTCCATATTCCTGTATTCACACTACTAAATTATTGACCTAATTTCAGTTCGTTGAATTTAAGATCACTATTTTTTTTTCTAGTATAGATCGTGTAGTCAAAAGATTCTAGTCACGGAATAGTTAGGTTTCCGATCGTAGGGGAAAGATTTGTTTCATAGTTTACTGATAGAAGGATTCGTTGGAGGGGCACACTGTTTCGTAGCTTACTGATTTCACTATGATCTCGCAAAATAAATTTGGATAAGGATTAGGGTTATTTTTACTTTTCTTACGACCTGCTACTTGTTTTATTTACATGCAGTATTTAACATGATATTCAACTTTAATAGTCACAAACATCAATAACAACTCAACAAAATGTCATTTATTACAATTTACGCGGTAATACTATATATCACAAAGAGTTGGTAAATGTCGGGTGTCAAAAATCTATGGCAACCTAAAACAACCAGGGTAAATACCGAGCCCTTTACATACATACTCGCATATATATATATATATATTCATATTACTCAATATAATAAATTTCACTTTAATATCCATTGTAGTATTTCGTCGACATTTAATATCTACATAACCTTTTTATATTCGATAAGTATTCATATTTTATTGGCTCAAAATAAACAAAAACCCTGACTAACAAAAATTATTATTTTTTATAAGGTTGCGACATTGAACTTTATATGTATAAACCCGATAATCAATAATCATTCTCAATTTACTAAAGATCCGCGTATATAAAAAAAAGTAGTTGGTATTATTTAATAAGTTGACATAAGAGGTGGAAATACAACAAATAGAGCAGGCACGTAACTTTTAAAACTATGTAAGTACATATATAGATGTATATACAGAAAAAAAAATCAATGTTATTCGAAACTAGTGGGCCCAAACTATTAATACATACACACTATATGACCAATCAATAGAAAGAAAAACCAGAAATCAGTCGTCAATGAGTATAATTTGTACGATCAATGAATAACAAATGTTTCTAGGAATCTGAAAGCATAGTGTACCTTCTCGTCAGTTTCTCCCGTGGTGGATTGAATATCGCGAAAATGGTCCTGAGTTGTGCTGCAATACCTCCACGAATTGCATCCCTCGATGTCTCAGTTAGTACATACGATCGAAATAAGTGATATGAATATTGTATGTTTTTATGAGTTTCAGAAACCGGGGGGGGTTGAAAAATTTGAAAAAATCTCGAAGTAATGAAGACAGAGAGAGAGATAGAGAAGAAGGAAGACGAAGAATAGGGGCGCCAAAGACTTAAGTGGGAAATAACTAACGCTACAAAGATAGAAGTCGAATTTCGCTCTCAACAAAATCCATAGCCAAAATATTCTTAACATGCCAAAAGGGTGGTCTACTCAAATACGTAGACTCAATGAGCGCCCTGCTGCCAAGGATGCAAGTTCTGTGTCCATCAGATCCCAATCCCACAAGAGTTTGGTTGTAAGATTGAAATCCGATCCCCGTATCCGGCCCAAACCAGCAGGGTCCCGAAAATCCTCCGGAAGGTTAGAGACGGCGTTAATTTAGAATTTCAAAAGAAAAAAAAATCATCCGACCTCTTGGAAACTAGAAGATTCCAGAATAGTAATGAAATTAGAGTAATAGATAAGATATCCCTAATTAGAATTTGCCAAAATAAAAAAAAATAAATTTAAAAATAAACTGAATTTTGGATCGGTGATTTCAATAACCCAAACATCACCGATGGCTACCCTGCGCAGACATGCCACAGTCTGGGACGTCGTTAATTTCCCTCATCTAATTAAACGAAGAAAAGACATGAAAATACTTAAGGGGACTAGGGGTCGACGTCCGGGTACGCTAATGACATGAATATTAATTTAGTAGCAGTTGATTTAATCGGATAGTCCGAACTGAGTTATATGAACACTGCACAATAAATAAATAAGGTAAGCAACGGAAAAAAAATCTCGGAGAGGCTATGAATGTTAAAGGTACAAATGACCGAAACCTGTACTTTTCGATGATCACAGGAAATAGCAGTTGGTTTTCTTAATTATCATTTCTGTCAACCTTTAGAAGTAATTCCCACATGATGCTACCCTATCTATTGAAAGGCTTAAGATCCGGGGCTGTTATTATGAGGTACTTAAATGCGAAGTAACACACAATTCCCAACTACAATTTACTATCCAAGTAGCAAACTCGGTTGGATGAATGTACTGGTGTAGAAGTCAAAACGCGAGAGATTTTTTTTTTTAGTAAACGTATTCATATTTTCACTACATAACATACACTAGGCCTATCCATTTAAATATAGGTGTCATCATCTCATTCATATTTTATATCATATTATTAATATATCATTACATTCATTCATTATCTACTAATTTTTGCGCGAAGTAATATTTTACAGACACCCTATTTCATACATTTTACACGCAGGCCATACACATATTTACATTACACAGTAATAAATATATATAATTATCACAATCTATCACGCTCAAACTACTACACGATAACATTCATCGAACCACGTACTCTTTGTTTCGAAGCACCCAAATTGTATTTACTTCGCAGTTTTAAAAAAAATCATACGTGTATTCACTGAAAGTTAAATTGTCAACGATGATTTTATTTCTGATATGCTGATAAAACTAAAGCAACAATGGAATTTTCTACAGCCACGGGAAAAGAGAATTTAATACTACATTTTGAAACAAACAGTAACAGCATATGGGCTTTACTTCTATTAAGAAAATAGGTATTCTTTATTTCAGTAGATATTTCAATTACTACTGGACCTAGCAAGCTGAAATTTTCAGTACAGTAAGATCTCATGCTATCTTATATGAAGGTATACTCATCTGAACCGAAAATCATGTCCACGGGAAGTAATTTGAGAATAAATGGCCAAAATCAAACAATCTAGATCACTAAGTCATGCGATGTCGTAATGTCAACAAACAATTGACTACCGAAAACGGACACTATGGCGCTGTAGTGGAGGCATAATTTACCGTGTACTGAAATATATACTTGTACTCATTAGTCAGAAATTTAATATTTACTCCGGTTTAGTATACTTCGAGTTAGATAAATGGTACTAAATTAACGCATATTTATACACTGTCCTAACCGAAAATTCACACACTCACACAAAACTACTAACTACATACACCACTGTTAGTACTATACATAAAAACAACTAACTAAACCAAACATGCACCATTTAGTTACATGCATGTTGACGAAAAATACTCCCTTGTTGGTATATACAGTCGGCTCTATTAAACTTAAAGGGGGGGGGGCAAAATGAGAAAAGGTAACCCTAGGTCCAATTGACCTGACCAATTGTTTACATAATGATTGCCAAAGATTGATGCCCTGGGGGCACCTTAACGAGGTTTATTGAGGGACCCTTCCCCTGAAAGGGGAAAAGGCCCTAAAACAAATAATAACTAACCCATCCCCCCGCTAGAATTGGTTCAATTTGGAAAAGGGGATAGGAGCCCTTTTAAGCTAACTTAAGCTGCCATTATGATTATTTACATTACAACTATCAAACCTACTACGTACATGCACTTAATAAAAAAAAAATCACATTTAAAATATACACTATAGAATATACGAAAACAGGTCGTATTTCCCCTAATCCCTAACTGAATTTGGAAGAAAAAGAAATAAAGTCACTATTTCACTGTCTATTCTAGCTGGGCAGCAAACATGGCTTCCTAGTAAACAGAACTGGATGTTTCACTAACTTATTGTTTCTTTACGAAAAATGTAGATTTTTTCCCTTTTTTTGGGGCTCCTACACAGCCTTCAATGTTCAACTATGAAATTAAATCAGATTTTTACCTGAATTCTATTAAAATCCTAGTCCTTTTACCGCAGATATGTAGGCGAAATTATAAGCTGCGCCTCGTAAGGTGTCTTCGATTATTCTGATAACATTGCGCCGAAAAAAGCCAGAGGTAGGAGAATTCCTCCAATCAGAACGAAAACTTTAGCCGCGGAAATTACAAAGCAAATAGAAATTTGGCAAATCCAGATATAACCGGATCTGAAAGTGACTATGGACTAGTGAGAGGGGGTGAGGGAAAGATTAGGTACCTGACTAAATTCTACATTGGTCTGAAGTTAAGAAAATTTATATCCAATGACGGAACTATGTTTCGGTATGACGTCAGAATGGTAAACCTTGTAACTATTCAACTTATATATCCGAAAATGGGATTTACACTTAATCAAAATATAAATAAAATATATTATACCGTGGGAATATGGTTACTAATGAAACCTTTCGATTCATTATATTTAATTCGAAGTAAAGAGAGTAAATAAATTGTGTAACTAAACCGAAATTGAATTTAAAAAAAAATTACTAGGTACAGGGTGCGTAAAAAAAAAAGTTGCCATTACTTTCAACTGTAATGGTACATTACACCATTAAGAACAATAACAGCCAAGAATGTTGCAAAGTTTTTATTGGAGGATATTATTTGTTATTTTGGTCCACCCCGCCACATATTGTCAGACCTTGGTTCTAAATTCCACACACAAGTAACTAGCGAAATTATGACTGTACTTGGTATACATCAAAAGTTTAGTATTAATTACCATCATAGAATAAATTCACGAATGGAGAAATATGATCAAGCTTTGGTAAAGTATTTGAAGAAATATGTGTCTACTTCTCAGAAAGATTGGTTTCTATTTGTTAGAACTGCTTGTTACTCGTATAATACTATAAAACACAAACACCATCCTTGTTCTCCTTTTGAATTGGTGTTTGGTAGAAAGGCTGAATTAGAACTCGAACTCGAGACTCCATGCCGAACCCCGTATGGAAAACTCGTGAAAAAGAATCTTGATCGTATAAAGAAAATTAGCACAAAGGCCTTAACTAGTCAGCAGTAAAAGCAAAAAGCCGAAATTGATAAGCGTAAGAAAGCCCATACGTAAAAAGAAAATGATTAGACCTGATTACAAATTTGGTAACTAAGCCGGGGTTATTTCCTAAATGTATGCAACGTGCATCATTAAGAAAGTTAATGTTGAACGAATGAAATTATATTATCTAAGTTCTCTAGTTCCAAACCTGATCGATTTTGTTAGATCATCCCACACTGCATAGTCAAATTAAAAATGTATTTTAATAAGTTATCACGATAGGCGTAGGAACTTCTAACGTGAAATTCAATGTTGATGCAGGCTTTCTGAAAGAAATGTTATATTAATACCTAAATAAATAATTAAATAAGTAAATGGGTTCCCAATCAATTAAGTAAATATATTTATATGTATAGAAGGAATACATAGAGAAAAGAGTAGTTTAGAGAAGTACAAATGGTCTTAAATCCATATATGGTCGGAAACCCTGCTACAAAAAAAAAAATAAATAAATAAATAAATAAATAGAAAAAGAGAGAAAAGAGAATAAGAAGAAAATATATAAATATATACAACTAAGGAAACTTGATTCCTTGCGTAGGTATTATATTCCTGGTGTTGACAGCAGACCAAAGACAGACAGACAGACAGACAAAACAAAAAAACACGAAGTGAAAAGAAAAGAGAGAAATAGAGAAATGGAAAATAAAAATTAATTATTTGTTAAAAGTAATACTTCCGTTAGAAGGATTGAAAATCGCATTAATGAGAGAGAATAAGAATTAAAAATAGGATACGCCTTCGTATTTTATAGGTCCAGATAGGCTTTTGCCTTCGCAGCCTCCGCTAAGCTTGGTGAACCATTGCCTTATTGGCAAGACGAAATAAAACACCTTATGAACGCTTTCGAATTAGGTATGCAGTTCTAAGAGCATGTAACAAACTAGAGTTAATTATGAGTACACATTACATATTAAAAATGGTTTGAACCCCGTGTATTGGAAGTTATTTTACTCGTGAGCCAGGTCGTGTGTAAATGAAGTAGAGAAACTACTTAATTGTATGAATTGCTAAGGTTCAAGCAGGTTTACGTGTCCTTTCTGGTGTTCCCTTGGAACTCAATAATGTGAAATACAGTCAACCCAAATTAAAATCAATCGACAGAGTGTACTGATAAATCGGGGAGGACAATGATTCCATAATAATAGAGACCGTGGTATAAGAGGTCATTATAATAATAGAGGCCAGCCGTGATAGACTAACAATAAGGATAGAACTCTCAAAATGTAAGATCTAAAGATAAAACTCAAAATAAGCGAGCATTAGTATTTTTTTTTCTATCTCATTCATTGTATTTCTTTTAATTTTATTTTCTTTCCTTTTACTGTCTAAATTCCTGCGCAGGTAATTAGTAGTTAGAAGAGATAGATAAGGAAATAAAAATATATAGAAGGGACTGATATAATAATTTATATTTCCTTATATCATAAGATCACTGTGTGCTTCGTCCTCGTATAGCAGAAAGGTGTACGTTTCCATATTTCTATTAGTAATATTTTACTCTAAAGCATTAGATAATAAAGCAGTGAGAACGATGAAATTGTCATTTGAAAACAGAAACAGACAAGAAAAGAACACGAGCAACAACAATTTTAATTTTGTATAATCATGTTTTGCTTCCTTTTACAGTAATGCCTCTATAGATTGTCATTGGTCGTAAGTAAGTATGTCTTGCTTTGTTTGTATTAATGCAATGCAACATTATAGTATATTCTATAAAAAGGTATTATAGTTACATACATCATTGTATTACAGATACTACAGATGGATGACAATTCACAATTCACCGTTTGTTTGAGCACTATAGGTAGCCCCGAAATACCTGTATACCCCTCCCTCTTTATTTTTTTGGATTGGCATGAATGTAGGTATAGTACTCTGTTACGATGCAAGGACGCCTTCTTCCCCTTTACTTTTTTATTTCCGGTTTATTTCCGGCCTGGTCCAGCAACGTTCTGTACCCTTTTTTTTTTTTTTTTTTTTAAAAAAAAGGTCTCTCTCTAAGCAAGTATATGTTTTGTAATATATTTCATACTTGTTAAAAAAAATGTGATATACTGCATAATTGTTAAATCAAACATTGTTCTTTTTTTCAACGATCTTACTTCATAACAGTATTATCTGCTATTATGTAATAGTGTTTTCTTGAGTAGTTTCTACATTCCGGAAGTAAGTTATCTACTTCCTTATTCAACTGTTATCAGCACACACTCTCAGGACAACAATCTTTATCTATAATTTGTATGCAATGAAGTGCGTTACTTTAAAAAGAAGAAGGTTCTAAAACATAAAAATCACCATCATTACTAATTAAGATGAATCCTCTACTATTGGAATTAGGTCAAGTTGAATGGCGGCAGCCTTACTCAAAAAGTTTTCATGCAATAATAATAATAATAATAATAATAATAATAATAATAATAATAATAATAATAATAATAATAATAATAATAATAATAATAATAATAATAATAATAATAATAATAATAAAATGGTAACTAAATTGTACCGTACATTAAAACAAATGAATAGTCATGAGCATTCTATAATCTGGAAACAATAATAAGATTAATAATTAATTAACATTCATTAATAGCCATAGTTCATTCATCATTGCTAATTACAAGGCAGTAGTCACTATAATTACCTTTTATTTTCTCAAGAGTGCATATTATGAAAACGTATTCATTTTCAGACCATTTATACTCATGGTTTGGATTGGTCCTATTCTGATGGGATCTCTATTTCAGCAGTAAAGGAACTGCTTTCCACCTTACTTACACCAAATAGCAAATTATACTGCAAGAAAAATTATAACATTAAATAAATTCTAAAGTTATTTAATCAAAGCTGAAAATTTAAAGAATTTAGGATGCTCTCGGATAGGAAGCCTTCCGTTCTCGAGTGAGCACGGAATTGCCTTTGATATTGTGTTACAAAATGGAGGCTGATCCTTGTTCGCCCACTGCTCCATTTCGAACTCTGTTTAGACGTTTGTCTTTAATCATGACCTTTAAATTGTTATCTAATTGTCACCATTTAATTAGCTAAAAATATTATTGTTCCACCGGCTAATAAGGAATATGTGCTCCACAGTAGCCTCTCCTAAGAAGGCTTCTGCGTACGAGTGCTCTTACTCTAACCGCTTTAGGTTGGATGAAGCGTCAGTCCTAAGAGTGATTTCCATCTCCTAGACAGTTTGACTCTTACCTGTGCTGACTATCTGAATATGCGTTATTGAGTTATGCGCCTTACTACTCCTTATTAATGTACTATTATGAACGTTATATTGCTTTGATTACAGATGAGCTTTGATTACAGGTGATAATGTAGTTATGGTGATATTATTAGTACATAATTATATGTGTTGCGCAAGTTATGTTTCAGGCTAATGTTGATTATCTTTGTATTATTGATTAATATTGATTTACTGTTGTTTTATCATTAGAAGTGTAGAAGTAACGTTATATAATTGCTAGATTTATTTGAATATGTATATGTAATAGTTATTTAGTTAAATTGTTAGATTATTATATATTTTGTACATTGTCGATATATATGTGTTGACTTCGTTCACATATTTTATATAAGAACACTATGTTCAGTAACTTATAGGCTAACTTATTAATTAGTATATTACTCATATATCCCAATAGTATATTACTTATGGATACAGTTAGCACACATATAGATATAACTCCCTTGAGTGCGCTATTAATTATAAAAAAAAAACTAAAATAAAATAAAACAAAAACACTCAACAAAACCTTGCACATGAAACATGCATAAAACTTTTGCGTTGCATCTGTTATATAACTGATAAACTATATTGTGATAATAAGAAAAGTGAAAAGGAAATCAAGCAAGTTATGTCAGTACTACATATTACACTCCTACATGCATTACATGTCATTACTCATGCTACATTCCCTCTAATTACTAATGCTACATATTCTCCAAACTCCATGCATTCAAGTCTTGTTCCAATGTGTAGGTGTTAATTGGTGAAATTCTTCAGTCCTCTCACATCCACTTGCTGAGAGCATGCGAGGTGAATAAGCAACATTCCCCCAGGGACACCCCTGCCTAACGGAGTTTAATTAAAATCACGCTAGAGTCAGGGTTGCCCCTAACGGAAGTTATTAGTAATCAACATAGTGCCATCAACCCCATTGCAGACTGTCAGGGTCCATCCACACACCAGGCCGGGCGTTACATCATGCAAACATCTATGGTATAGTTTAACTTTCTGCTACCGGCGTCCCCGAATAATTGGCGTAAATTGTCCTAAATTGTTCCGGAAGTGTTTGAGCGGTCAGTGAGTGTGTCCTCTTAAATGTCATTGAATGTTGATGAGTGCCTTTTTCCTCTTCAACGTGCATTCTAACCTTATATTCTAAGTTTTACTCATTAGTGTTCTTATCTTAATAATTATGGTGGACAACACCGTGTGTTTTCTCAAGATTTTCCCGTTTCTTCCCACTTCCTTCATTTCATCATTTCATTCATTACTCATCGCCACCGTCTCCATTAGCCTAACAGGCATAATCATGGGACGTAATTCAAGAAATTCACTATCTAATAAATTTTCATTATCTAATATTATTTTCATTATCTAATAAATTTTATCCCACTAATTTATATGGTACAACATGGTATTTAACATAGGAAAATAAAGTAATTTTGTAATAATCTAGTTCCTTTCTTTACAGATAAAAGCTTGTTTTGCCACAAGTTGTAAGTGCAATCAAGTTATTTAAAATGTATTCTCATTTCCAGCCGACGACAGACCCCTATTAGCTCTTAATACAAATTCTATTATTAAAAGATACAGGTAGACTCTTGATTAGGTAAAATATACAAATAACACCATAAATAATTAATCATATGAACAGGGGTTTGCCTAATATCAATTGTGTGGATTCCTTTTTTCTATTTACTATCTTAAGAGAAACATATAAAAAAAAAGAGAGAGAGAAAGTCTATGCAAACATTTGCATGCAAACATTTTATACTCTTTAACTTCACTATTACTTAATCTTATCATTACGTAAAGTTGGAAGCCCGGAAGACTTTATCATCACAAAATTCCAACGACTCGCTATCAGCAGAACAAGGACACACATATGAATGAACAGACAAATGCATTATTATGCGGTTACGCATGCACTTTAGATTATACTACCAACGTTTTCATACTCATAAAAAAAAACAAACAAAAAAAACAAGGGGTGAACAAGAATATAAAATAACAATATAAGAATATAGAATAAATTATTTATCCTTCCTTACTATAAATCCATTCTATTAATTGTGTTGTGCTGTTACAGAAGTCATTATTAAGTATTAATGTATTAAAATTCGTTAATGGTGATTAATATTATTGTTATGTATTAATGATTTGGATTTCTTAATTAGAGTTTATTTAGTTGTTATTTAGAGCTTATAAGATTATGAATTAATATATTTTCAATTGTCTTTTCATGAGTAACTCTTGACTACGGCTCGAGAAGCGCCTCGTTCAAAATTAACGGCCAGCACTAGAAGGGGATACTTAAAAAAAAAAATGGTTAAATCTTCAGACATTTGGAATAGCTATTGGACGGACAAGTGGATGACTGTGATCTTTACAAGGATAGTTCACCCTTCGAAAATAGTATTCCTGGAGCACCTGCAGTATCACTAATGTATTATTAGTGGTAGTCTATATGATGTTTGGTAGGACCAAGAAAGAGACACTCGAAAATGCCTATTTACTTACCTGGTTAACGAAATTTTCCTTTTCTTGTTCTTTTATACTTTTATACTTTTATACTTTAATACTTTCGTTTTTATACTAATTCTACAACATTTTTTTTACACTTCATCGTTCACTTCACTAAATAACTGCACTAAATTGCACTAAATACACTGTACACTGTACACCACCTACGTGGCATACCTTCTGAATCCTTAATATCGAATATTGAAGAACAATATTACACTTCGATACGAATCAACGTTTCCGGACAACGCCCGAACGGATTTCCACTAATAAATTTCAGCCACCAATCGAATAACAGAAAACATATTTTCAACCCATATTAGGCGTTATGGGTTCGCTTGCTAACATTAGTAAGAATTAAAACGTTCCATCCCCACATTTTTTCATTAGTATATCGATATCGCACATAAACAGCTTGAAGAATATAATTGTAGAATTATGTAATACCCTATCTTGGTTTAAAACTCATACTTACAGATGGAAATATTGCTGCAACTTTCTTCGTTGCATTCACACAAGTTCCTGTAATAGCATTTTAATGCGTAACAGGAAACCCCTATCAAGTATTGTGGTTGTCCACGGCGTAGCTCATAATACTTGTTATCTAATATTTCCTTTGATGTAACTCGTCTATGCATGCAATTATATTTTTTTTATTCTATGTATCTGTTCAACTGGCCTTATGTTAGTGTAATAGCCCCCTAGAAACGTTGATTCCAGATTGATTCCATGTTGATTCCAAATTATATTAGGGATACGATTTAGTTCCTGAATACAAGTACTCTGAGGTTCGATTCCCCCTCGTCACAGATCGACAAACTAAAATCCTCTCTCCTCGCTCCATTGGCTACTTAAAGTAAGTAATAGGAGAAAGGGGAGACGATTGCTCCTTAATCGAAAGGTTACAAAAACGACTGTTGCCCCTGCTCCCTTTAAATCTAAGGTTGCAAATAACCGCCTATGGCAATATACTTTGATGCCGGCAAGAAATTAATAATATGTGAATGATTAAACTTCTTTAATTAGCTCAATTCGGTATACCTAATAAAACTCGCCCATGACCAGGCGGAAGTAAAAACCACTAAGTGTGAAGGTCCCAAATCTAAGTATTGGTTCGATTCTCCGAAGTTCCCGAAAAACAACAAAGGATCCTTTTCCTTCCTCGCTCCTTTGAATACACCTGTAAACTTTTTAAAACGCAAAAAAAAGGAGAAAGGAAGGAGAGGATTATTCATTATTTTGGAGGATTACTTAAGACGAAACAGGGTTCCAATAAATTTTAAATTCATGACATGTAGACTCAAGGCAACGGCTACGAGTAAATTCAATATTGAACTATTATTTGTTTGTTTTGTCACGCTTAAAATAATATAACCTATAGTAAAGAGATAAATTAAAATTTAAGATCATAATATCAACAGTTTCACGGTAGTTACCCCTTGAATCTACATGAACTTAAATATTGGAAATTCATTATAATAAATTAACAAATCAATGGTAGTCAAACATTGTAATTCAACCCTTGTTGATATCTCGAATCCTTATGTAACCAGATCTCTACGAGCTATGTAACTGTAGAGATCTCTATTTAAACCCCATTACTAGTTGACGTTACTAATTACTCATTACTAATTACTTGGAGTGACTAAATTGTAATCATTCATTTATCTTTGTAAACAACGAAACAAGGCTGTCTTGCTATGTAATTACCACAATTTATGTATTGACATATCTTCTTTTCCATTCATCTTAGGTGCCAATCTCTTCATCAATGGTTTATGTTCTCTTATTTCATTCAATCACTTCATAAGCACAATATTGAAATTAAAATATGTGTATAATGTAATGAAATAATGCAAACTATTGTGCTCTTGAGTATATTACATTGTTACTAATTATAACAATACTATTTCTTACTCACTTGTGTAGTGTTAAATTTCTAATGGGACCCTATTTCGTTGCATATGAGATGGTACACATCTCACTAGATTGTAGTATTTAACGTACGTAATCGTATTATTAAAGTTCAGAATTTGCCATTAGTGAATCTACTGTACTAACAAAACTGAATTGAATCTAAGATAGTGTGCTGAACATTACAAAATCACCGTTAGAATTATAAACCGAACGGTTCTCTGTTATTGTTCAGTAGTCTAATTCACTCTCTGTCATTACTTTATTCTCTGTATATATTACAATTCCAATGCATTCCTTTTGCATATATTACAATTCCAATGAAATGTGGATGCTTGTCGGTAAGGTTTTTATGCAAGATTTTTTTTTTTAATAATTAATCTTTAGAACTGAGAATTGTTAATTGTTAATGAACATTATGTAGGTTGTTCTCCTGTTGCATTCTTGCAATCGTAGCATTTATGATAATTGAGAAAATTGACTTTTTCTCTTAATGTAGCATGTACAATATGTCATTGACTTTTCAACTTTAGTGTAATATTTCATTCAAGTGACTTCTTGCAATTTTAGCACATTGAAATGTTGTTCATCTTTAACCATGATTAGTACATCGGTAATGTTATATGATGTGTCATAATCACTAAAATATTCTTGTTAGTGGATGTAACTCATTCATAATCAAATGTATTTCCATTTTAGTTGTGTTATGTGAAGGAACAGAGACACCATTTTGTTATAAACGTTCTCTGTATTATTGTTAAGAAAAGATGAAATGCGACTATGCTGACAACAGACTCATAAGTATACATAACCTATGCTTTCTTCACTTTGCGAAAACTTTTTTTTTCAATATAATTTTTTTTTTACGAGGGTCACTCGAAAAGTAAGGATATCTGTATTCCAGCTTCACCGCTCGCTTCTTGATGATTTTCGAGGTCGAAAATTATGAAGCAGTGAGAATGTGACGCTGAATCCTAAAATATGGTTACATTGCTCTTTATTGAAGGAATTGAGAAGGCTATTTTGGATTAATATGCATTATAAAAGACATTTTCTCTCTCTTGACTTGCTACAAGCTAGCAACAGAAACAGGAAATACGTAAAACTTTCTGAAAGTGACTAATGTTGCTTTTGCTGCGCAATTTTGTAGGAAGTTTACTTGTCGAAGATTACTCATAGTCATCCTACAGGATACATAATCATGATTTTGGCAACGTGACACCGCATTAATATGTTGAAATTGGTTATATAGATATGAATCTATAGATAAGTCTAGAGATCACGCTATTTAATTCTTCCGGCTGTGACAGCACACGTATGTACATGTGTGTCACGCCACGTATTTTGGGTGCGGCAGTCTCTAAGAGCCAATCAAAATGCAAAGGAGCAATAAGTTTCCATATTTGTGGAGATGATAAAACGGATGTACTGACGGATGTGAGGCTTGGGTGTGACCCTCGAGAATAATATAAAAGAACCTCAAGGTCTCAAACGGTTGTTGAAAGATTGAGAAGTTGAGAAGTTCCGGTGCAAAGGTTCGAGACGTCGGTTGTGACCAGACAGAATCATCGTCAAAGTTTCTAAGAGTTACAAGAATACTACCATAAGGTATGTATAATCCTTTGTTGCATCATAAAATTCAAGTTTAGAGATGTCATGCGGTACTTCAAAATGAATTGTGTACCTACCATAAAACTTTCAAGATTAAGAACTGTTGTCACATACTTGTATTTCATCTTCCGTTTCTTCTAACTTAAATATTTCAATCTCTAGCCTGTCAATCAATATATATATATAAGTTAAGGTATCAATCTATCAAATGAACTATCAGATATTCCATTACTTTTGTTGAATCACTAAATCAAATGTTGTTATATATTACCATTTTAGTTATGTAATAAACTTACTTTTTATAAATAATGTTGTCATTCCCCTAGATTAAAACCACCTTTTCCCATGAAAATAATGGCGTAATTTAAGTATATTTCTTTGTGACATCCGCTACAGAACTAGCGTGAGCAGATCTCTACATTATGGTGGAATAAAACGAGCTAAATAATTAAAAAAAGAGTCTGCACATCGTCACACAAGCTGTTGGAGCAGGTGTACTACGGAGAACAGCAGATGGGCAATAGCTAATAGAAAGTGTAAATAACAAACACGTAATCGAGAGTTTCACAACAGGTGCGCAAAAAGAGAAAGTGACTATAGTAATTAAAAATTTACTTTTTGAGCCAATTAAAAGTTTACATTTACAGTAATTAAAAATTTACTTTTAGAGCCAATTAAAAGTTTACATTTTGTAAAGAGAAAGTGGGCGTGTCTTGCATCCAAATTGTATATACCTGTAAGCTGTCAAAATTGGATATTTCTCTCATAATGTGTCTGAGGAAGGCTATGTTACATAGCCGAAACTGTAACACAAATATATAATATATATATATATATTCTGCAGTAAAATATATATACTGCTTTGGTCAGTTGGAGTTTTATTAGTAATAAACTCCTCAGTAAAAATAAGTGAATGTGTTTCAGTGTTTTTGAAAATTCCATTTTTAAAAGGAGGAAAAGGTGCAATTCCTATAATATGTTCTCACTATTTGAAAATTACATTGAGGTTGTCAGTCCTATCATCACAGGAAAACTGCTGAACCATTACAAATGAACTTTTAACCACCTGGCTCGGACAAAAATTTTATAACGTTAAAATGCGTATACTAAGGGATGAGGGGTTATTAAAAATTTTATGGCAAGGTAATACATATCTTGCGAGTCTCTTATTCTAAGGAGATATATAAGTCGGTATTTAAACTCCTCAATAAAAATAAGTGATCACGTGCTCCGACGTTTTCGAAAATTCTCTACCTAGAAGAGGAGAAGGATTTTTTTTTTAAAAAAAAGTAATTGATATTCATAAAATAGTCGAAACAAGGAGTTGTTTGGACCGCTCATTCTGAGTTTTTATCAGGGTTGGCAAAAACCATGGTTTTTATTCAAAAAACAAAATAAAAACGGTTTTTTAGTTTAAACTCGTTTTTTTTTTTTTGTTTAAGGCGGATTTTATTCGTTTAATTTGCTCTATGTATTAATACCACATATGGACAGAAATAAGTTTGTTTCGCCTTGGTGTTACTATGTAACGACCGGTTATGCTAGAAGAGGTTACATAAGCTTAAAGCGGAATCCCAACCGCTTTTTGGCTTACATCCGAGAAAACTTATCCTACATTTGAACTCGAAACCGGGACTAATTGGCCACAATTGCGATACGTCTGCCGATTCACTCACGAAGGACTCTTTATAAAAATACGATGTACTGATCTTTACATACTTGTTAATATAATAGCCAAGAGAAGGACAAAAAGATAAACAGTTGCAAAAGTGAAACCATTATACAGAATTACATATGAATAATTTCAAAATACTGCAGAGTACAGAACTAATTTAGTCCAAGTTAGTTCAGTACGTCTTTTATTAGTCCACTTTAAAGAAATATAACAACTTAATTTGCATATCAGTAAGAAAAGTGAATAAATATATGAACTATTTGAGTCCACTTTGGCTCTGACCCATTTATACATAAATAGATACCAAAGATACTTCTGATTTCAATAAATGCCTCTCGTGGGGTTTGTATGACCCCCCCCCATAAAAGTACGACATTTCGATGTAAGCATTATTAAAAGGAAACAATATTTAGAATTTTTCTTTCATTGCAATTGCATAATAATAATAACAAATTATAAAAAATCACAAAAGAAACATTCATGGACTTATAAAAAAAAGTTACTTTTGTAGTATAATCTCTTTGAGTAATGAATGGGGAATTTAGGTCTGAATATAATACGAATAATATACGGGAGTGAAACGTAATAATCCACAAATGTGTGTTCATAAAGATTTTACGAACACTTACACTTTTACGAACATTTTTTGTTTTTTGGTTTAAACCATTAAAAAACAGCTGGTTTAAACTACCTTAGTTTAAAACAGCCAGCCCTGGTTTTTATTATTTCACCTTCATTCAGTTGCTGTCTTCTTTATCCTAAAGGGTATAATTGTGGGACGTTAATTTAAAAAAAAGAATTCAGTTCCGTGTTTTAAAAGGTTACTTTTCAATAATTTCCCATAAGCCTATTCTTCTCGTGCGAAGAACGGGTATTTGAGCTAATAGAGTTAAAGAAGAGAACACGTGCATTTTTAGATATTTATTTTAAATACTAACCATAAGTATTTACCATTAGCTAATACTATAATATAATGAATATTATCATAGATCATTATTGTTATTATTATTAAGTTAAAGAAAATTAATTACTTTAGTATTTTGCAAAACAGGCTTTAATCGAACTACTATTTCAAGGATAACTATGCAGTTGATAGACGCGAAATTCTTTCTCTGTTCCTCAATGTTACCTATTTACCTTGATACTCCTATTAATTTCCTGCTCGTAAATTGTTTATTGTTTCATACAGCAATTTTGTCATTAGTAAATTATATTTGATAGGATGATTTAGGGCTATAGTTAATCATACTATACTTGAAATAGCGATATGATTACGCGCTACAAGAATATAAATATGTCAGAAAATCTTCTTTCCTTCTTTATTTAATTATTTACGAGGGATGCATTTTAAAATTCGAACACGGTTGACTGGGAAGTAATAAAACTAAAATCGCAAAAAGATGCTAAACAGCTTAGGTTGTTTGAAGAGTAATTTATTTTCACTTACTTTCACACGGAAGAAATATGTTCTTTTGATTTTTTTTCATTCCTTGACGAACAGTTAAGGGATAAATTAAATTAACAATATCTTAATTCCTGACCATCACATAAATAGTCGTTTTCTAGAATCTAGTCATCATTGCAAAAGATGGACAGAAGTGCTATAACTAGACTTCGGATTTTTGCATATTTGCATGTTTTTTTCCTGATGTAATATTGATATGCTCTTTAAACAGAAATTCGTTTCCGGTGTTTTGGGGTAAAAGAGCAGAGTTTTATAGTGCTTATATTTGCATATTTCGGAGGTTAGTGCATGTTTCTATCGTTACTGCATATAAATGCATTTTTAAAGGAACGACCAAATTGATAATTTTTAACATCCACCAACTTTCCTCATAAATGGAATTTCAAGTTTCTAATATAAATAGACACAAGATCTTTTAATGGTTCATTGTTGTCGGTTTAGAATATCTTCCAAGGTGATGTGAAAGGATAATAAGAAAAGGAGGAGTGATTCATCTTCCCGGCAATGATGCATGACTGTCACCTTTTTGGAAGAATATATAAATAACGATGTTGAATCACCTACAACAAAATTTCAACGTCACAAAGTTAAAGTACTACTATCTCGGAAGTTAAAGTTGCTACTATTGTGTGTGGATTTGAAATTGTGTGGTCCTGTGGTATAATAATAATAATAATAATAATAATAATAATAATAATAATAATAATAATAATAATAATAATAATAATAATAATAATAATAATAATCTAGGTCCATTTAGTTTTAGTGCGACATCTTCAAATTTTAATTTTAACTAGCTCAGAATTCTGTCCATTTTTGCCCATTTCTGTCCACCCAAGCAAACATTTTGTGCTATTCAAATTAATGAAGGAGGGGAATTCCAAAATTTCGGTCATTCTATCATCTGAAGGGTGATATCTTCAAATTCGAATTTAACTTGCTCAGAATTTTGTCCAATTTTTGCCCATTTTTGTGCACCCAATAAAAAAATTTGTACCATTCAAATAAACGAGGAAGTGCTACTTCAAAATTTCGGCCATTTCGATCACCTGTATTGCGACATCTTCAAATTTGAATTTTAACTAGCTCAGAATTTTTGTCCACCCAAGAAAAAATTATATTATTCAAATAAACGAGGGAGGACCATTTCAAAATTTGACCACTTCGATCATCTGTAATCTTCGACCTTCAAATTCGAATTAACTAGCTCAGAACTTTGTCCATTTTTGTCCACCCAAGAAAAAGTACCATTCAAATAAACGAAGAAGGGCTATTTCAAAATTTGTCCACATCCATATGTCCTGCAGTGAGACATCTTCAAATTTGATTTTTAACTAGCTCAGAATTTTGTACAATTTTTGTCCATTTTGTCCATCCACGAAAAAAATGTACCATTCAAATAAACGAGAGAGAGTCATTTAAAATTTCGGCAATTTCGATCACGTGTAGTGCGATATCTTCAAATTCGAATTTCAATTAGCTCAGAACTGTGACGAATTTTTGAATATTTTTGTACCACCAAGAATAAATTATCTACCATTGAAATAAACCAAGGACGGTCATTTAAAAATGTTGCCACTTGGATCACCTGTTGTGAGACACTTTCATATTCGACTTTGAACTATCTTGGTGGTACAAAAGTCTATAAAAAGTAGAGAAAATTCTAAGTTAGTTAGGATTCGAATTTAAAGATGTCACACTACTGGTGATCAAAGTGATCAAAATTTTGAAAATGGCTCTCCTATGTTAATTTGAATGGTGCAAATTTTTTGATAATATAAATACGTACAGAAATTGGACACAATTCTGGGCTAATTACAATTCGAATTTGAAGATGTCTATTATGATAAAAAGGCCTTGTGTCCATCTTAAACACAAACTACATACACTTTCTTACAAGGCTGTCCATAATCTTTATTATAAATTAACTAGAAATGTTACAGTTCGGAAGTATATCACTTCCTTCTTCAAACTAATTCTCTTGAGTAGAGAATTAGTTTGAAGAAGGAAGTGATATACTTCTGAAACTGTAACATTTCTAGTTAATTTATAATAAAGATTATAGACAGCCTTATAAGAAAGTGTGTGTAGTTTGTGTTGAAGATGTCGCACTACAAGTAATCGAAGTGGCCAATTTTTTAAATGACCCTCCCTCGTTTATTTTAATGTTGCAAAATGTTTTGTTAGTGGTACATAAATGCACAAAAATTGAACAAAATTCTGAGCTAGTTAAAATTCAAATTTGAAGATGTCTCACTACAGGTGATCGAAGTGGCCAAATTTTGAAATGACTATCCCTCGTTTATTTGAAAGGTATAAATTTGTTCTTGGGTGGACAAAAATGGACAAAGTTGGGCAAAATTCTGAGCTAGTTAAAACTCAAATTTGAAGATGCCTCACTATAGGTGATCGAAGTGGCCGAAATTTTGAAATGGCAATCCTTTGTTAATTTGAATGGTACAAATTTTTTCTAGGATGGACAAAAATGGGCAAATTTCTGAGCTAGTTAAAATTCAAATTTGAAAATGTCTCACTATGAGTGATCGAAGTGGACGAAATTTTGAAATGTCCCTCTCTCGTTTATTTGAATGGTACAATTTTTTCTTGGGTGGACAAAACTGGACAAAAATGGGCAAAATTTTGAGCTAGTTAAAATTCAAATTTGAAGATGTCGCACTACAGGTGATCGAAGTGGCCGAAATTTTGAAATGGCCCTCCTTTATTAATTAGAATGGTATACGTTTTTTTTTCTTGAGTGGACAAAAATGGACAAAAATATGACAAAGAATTCGCACTACAACTAAATGTGCCCGAAAAATCTTTTAGAAGTTATCTTTTGAAACAATGGTTTGAAGTTGAGAGACGTTAACAATTAAGGAAGAAAATATATTTTACAAAGTGTAGGGTAAACTAGTGTCATTTTCAAAGTAAGTAAGTTTGTTTTCAGAAGAGGACATTTCTACTTTGTTCGACAGCAAAAGCTCAAACTTTAGCAGCGCTCTATTTTTTGACAACTATGAAAGAACCCAGATGTGGTATTTTTTGCATACTCGATATAGTTCATCCCAAAGAAACCGTTGAAGGATGTATTTCGGGAAGAAATGAACAACCCTTTTGAAAATGAGCTCCACAGTTAATTAAAATATTCCCTTTACAAAATCTAAAACTTGTTACAGCAGTTACTTTCTGAGATAAGAAGATACGTTCCCAAGTTTTCCTTTAAGCAGTTTATGAGAGTATTGAAATATAAGCTTGTGTTGCTTTGATACCCACCTCGGTCTCTCAAAACGTAACTTTCCTACTAATTCTTCTGCTATGTTTTCGATAACTTTACTTTCTTCCCATTCATGCTCCATGTCTCAAATCACTTTATTCTATTTAAGATATCAATATCATACATTGTAAATTATTGCTGTTTGAAATGGACAATGTTACGTTAGCAGAAAACATTCTAGAATTTACACATAATTGGATACAAAAAGTAATTTCAAGTGGATATATTTTCTTTTAAACAAGAACATAAAGGTTTTTAAATACAGGCTTTTAATACAGTAAAAACTGAATTCAGCAGGCCCCTTATTAAACGGAAATTTATTTTAAATAGAGATATTTCATGGTTCTATGAATTTAAAGGTAAAAGAAATGTATTAAATTCTCTTGATTAGGTGGAACCTATGTTAAGAACAACGGATGTTAATATATATTTTATAACGAGAATTTTCAAATTTCGGAATCCAGCGTTTTGAAAAAGTTTAGACATTCAGTGAGAGGTTAGGTTCATGAACTACGTTGTCTGTAAAGATCTTCGTTTACTTGTTACCTTACACATTTAACCTTTAGTCCACTGCCATACATATAAGGCTCTAGATACTGTGCGAGTTTTTGAACGAAGTGCAATTTACATAGTTATTTCCAAATACCAATAGCTGGTCTAGAGACTTGGAACAAGGAGCATAATATACACAATAGATCAAAAGGGAGCCAAAAGTAGAGGGAGGAGCGCTGAAAAGGACATAACATCTACTTTTTGTCTTAGCCTTTGAAACCGTATATAGGCTTTTTTTTTTTGTTCACTGTAAGCTTTATGTGTATTAATTCGTAGCATAAATAAATACTGTAATTGAATATGCTAGGCCTAAGTACAACATTTTATTTTAACTCACTATGCCCATTATATGTATATATCTTATTTATTTTTTAAGCATAGATCTATCTTCGTTAATTTTAAAACTTTAACGAAAGTTTTTGCGAGTCTTGTTCAATTTCACTAGGCAGGTTTTATTATATACTAATGCCAGAAATGTATATTTACTTCTCTGAGTATATTTATTCTTTATTTACAGATACTTAGTGCATTCTTTTTTATTTGTAAATTATTGTTATATATATGTTATATATACATCAATATATGTTATATAAATTGATGTATTTTAATTTCACTTACTGACCAAAATTGAACCTGAAGAAAAAAATGAAATGAAATCTTTGAGTTTTACGTCCCACGGTTATGCCGGTTAGGCTAAAGAAGACGGTGATAATGAGTAATGTATGAAATGGTGGAATGAAGAAAGTGGGAGGAAACGGGAGAACCCCGAGAAAACCCACACACACGGTGTTTGTCCACCACAAAGTTCACTTGGCGGGGGCTGGGATCGATCCCGGGACCCCAAGCACCAGAGGTGAACGCTCTACCACTGAGCCAACGCGGCCCCTTGAACCTGAAGAAACCAAATGTATCCAAGAAGCCTTGTACGCTTGCTTAGCTGAAAACATTAAACATTACGCTTGCATTTACCAATACTCATTTCAGTTCAATTTCAAAGATCATAACAAGATTAGAAGAGCGATGATTAGGATTTTGTAGTGCTTTTGAGCTGTGTTGAATTCAGACGTTTTCACCCGTGGGGAATGTGTACTCCTCGGGGGGAGGGTTGTTTTCTGTATTTTTGCAAGAAAGCAGCATATTTAACAATTCCATTCACATGCACATCTTACCTAAAATTAACACTAATTGCTGATAAATATTCAATCTGAGATTATAATTTAAAAAAAACAATCGTTTAATTTTATCTAAAACATTAAATAAAGACTGGCAAAAATATTTTAGACTAAATTTTAACTGCTATTTACAGTAGCTATTTTTGTTATTGTTTCCTATATTCAGTAGTTACTGTTTGTTACTAATGTAGAAGTTTTTAAAAAGACTTAAATTAACTCAAATATTTTTTGTCCTAAAACAAATATACATAGGAATATCTTAACAAAAAGTTATCATTCTTTGTTACACTTCTGATTCTAAATCAAGCATATTAGCCTTGGTTTCTTCACTGCATACACATCAATAGTTTAGTTTACGAAATCTTCAGTAGGATTAGTGCTGTGTCGTGGAAAATCAGCGCTTGGCGTAAGAGTATACGACGGCACCCCTATATATATGAGTGATGTCAACAGACCAGCCACGAAAGGTGAGAAAATTTTAAAAAGTAAGCCCTGCTTTTCCTTGATTTTGAGCACTTTTATTACTTTTTTCCTTTAATTTTATATATGTGCACATGCCCACATGTGCACGTGTTTCATTCCTCTCTGTTTTTCTTTCCTTCTTTTTCTCTTTTTCCCTCCCGAATTTTGCGCCTCTTACTTCGGAGCCCGGGGCCGTTGCCCCGCTTGCTCCTTCCCCATGGTACGGCACTGAGCAGGATCTTCGTCATCTTCAGTAGCAATCTTTCATTTATATACTACTATTATATTGATAAATTCCATATAAATCTCTAACCCAGGAGGGATAACTGTTCCTCCCTGATCCCTCTAAATGACGCCCTCTGAACCTCACCCTTTAACTGACTTATTTTTAGTTAAAGAAAGGTGTGTTTACTTGAACAATCGTAAAACACATTTACGTCGGTTACTTCCGATGCGAGAAATGGGATTTAGGCGGTCTATTTCAAATAATGCAAGAACTGTACATTTTCAAGAACTGAAGTCTGCTGACACCAGAGATCATATGGAATGATCGAAAGATCTTCCCTATCTTTGCTTTCCTATCTCAATCTGTGCTAGTGCTACCTACTAATATAGTAGTACCTATATAATATAGGGAAAGAGTATAGTACCTACTAAAATACAAACCTTTCTTCAACAATTGACAGTTTCATGTTCTGCCAAACTGGGTCATAGCGTTAAGAAATACAGGTTTTATTGACTATTTGGTATTCTATCTTAGATGTTACATGTTTAATATTTATATAGAATGGGTCTACGTCATTTATATGTATATTGAGAGAGCGGATTTCGTCTGCACGCGCACGGAAAGAAAAGAAAATAATTGGGTGAAGTAATTTCTACATTTTGTGACTGAAATTTTTGGAGTTTCTCCGGGGGGAATGAATTTTCTTCGGGGGGAGATTCCCCCGGGCTACCCCCTGAATTCATTTCTGCTTTTGAGCTGTTTGATTCAATAAGAAACAGACGCCACCAAGACCAATCGGACAAGCATTTCTTTGAAACACACAGTCAATAGACGTGAAAAATTCTGACATAAAATTGTCTAATGTAAATAAAGTGTTCCTGGGAACAATGACGCTCGAATTTCAGATTTGTCGGCAAGTAACATTGCTTCTTTGAAATACTGTCCCTTAAACGACCCGTGACACGGAAGGAACATTTTTCATGTACAGTAATATTTTGACTGATAAATGCCGGTTTTTGCCAGAAAACACCGAAAACTACATAGTTGTGTATTGTAGCACGAATGCATCATAGTTATACACCAAGTAGGATGTGGTTCAAGTAATACAACTTTTTTCTCTAAGATAAAAAAATATCCTCATTTAAATTGAGGTTTTGATTGGTGCATATTTGCATATTTTCAGTGCATATTTTCGTAATTTTTAGTGCATATTTGCATGCATATTTTGCCGTTTTTTAGTGCATATCAATCTGAAGTCTAGTTATAACTTATCTCTTAATTTAATTTTCTTACATAG
The DNA here is from genome assembly GCF_964235325.1 of Thermobia domestica. Lineage (NCBI taxonomy): Eukaryota > Metazoa > Arthropoda > Insecta > Zygentoma > Lepismatidae > Thermobia > Thermobia domestica. Next base: position 95,762,941 of record NC_137454.1, read on the forward strand.
CCTATATATTTTTTTCTTGAATACCACAATTAATAATAGTACTATCATAAATTCATTTTTAATAAAATATTAATATGGATTTTTAACATGAAACTACTTACGTTCACATTCACTTGTAAGAGAGCATTAACTTAAATATAGAGAAATAAGACGATTTCAAATTACAAACTTATAAACAAAGATTTTATTGTTAACTGTGTTAAGACATCAACAGTCAGTACAAAATTCTACGGTTGGTTGATCATTGTCTTTCCAACTTTTTCAAAAATGCACTTGTCACTACCTTATTCGATCTCAGATCCGTGAGAGACAAATGTTTTCATAAAAACCATAACAAATATATAAAATAGTTACAGAGCCATTTATAAATAAAGATTCGAACCCCATCCTGTAAACTTCACTATAGTAGTAAGCGCCTCATTTTCTATATAAGTATCTGCTCACGTCACATTATCTTGATTTATCCATGTTAAATCTCTGGCTAGTATTAAATTATTCTCTAAAAACTAATTATAGATGTGTTTCAAATTGTCTCATTCAAAAGAAAACTATTTGTTATACTGTATCTCATTTAATATTATAAAAAATTAACAAATACTTAGATGTAAAACGTAGTATGTATGTAAATTGTCTTAAATTTATTTAAAAATCTAAATATGATATATTCCATTGTGGCATATATTATGGTGAAGGCTTAAGCCGATCTTTTTTATTTATGGTAAAAGGCTTTTCTGGGCTTGTTTGCTTTGAAAGTTATTCCGTAACCTCACATATCATATGTTAGTACACAACAAAATAAATTGTTAGCTTTTCCGATAAATTAATCCTTGAATAAATTAAAACTGCTCTCAATTTATTACAAAATTTCTAAACGATATATTCCATTGTACCATGTATTAGTACAATATAAAGATATTAAAAGTATCACTCCTATGAAATTTTACAACATTCTTAATGTTTAATGAATGAAATGTCCAAATATAAGACATGTATCAATCGATTGCTCTCATATTATGATGAACAAAATGATATGGGTGTAAATCCTCAAGTGCTGTTTTTCGGAAAAATCAACTTTTTTTTCTAAACCTAAAACCTGATGCTGTACCATAATCCCACTACCTATTAAAATGACCCTGATACTGAAGTATACACAAATCAAGATTGTCATTATGATACAATCAATACTACTATGAGTTCGGTTAATGAGATAGGTCTATAGCCCAAAATTATATACTGTGTACAAATGAGACATGCATGAATCAATAGATCAGATCAAGCTGAACAACATAACATACTTGGGAAAAAAATGTCTTTCATAGGTTTCGAGAAAATCGCGCAAAACTATTTTTTACAGTGTGACAAGATATGTCGTTTCATTCGTTGCCAGTTTGATAATATTGGTAGCTTTTATTCTATTCCGTAAGTATGTCTCTCGTTTGTAAGTCTAAGTACTGTATGTCTTTGGACATTTTATTCTTGTTAAACCCCAATACAGAATCTTGAAACACTATAGAATTTATTTAATAGTCAGCTCGTATTGCTTGTAACTTTTAGTGATCTATTTAAAAGAAATACACGAGTTGGCAAGTGGACTGGTATCTTCGCGAGAATAAGTTGTTTAATTCTATGCACCTGACACATTTCCTTGTAGAAGATGAATTGCAGTGAAAGGACTTGCTGTTACTTATACTATATTTGTGATACAGTATACTGACCACGCCCGGAAGAAACTTGCCTGCATCGCGAAAGTGAAAAAAAGGTGCCAAACTATGGGTAACCTCTAACCACGTTTGGAGGGCAAGGTTGCAAAGAGTATTGTCATTTTACAAGTATAAAAGGAGTAATAGCTGAACAGTCAACAGTTGCCAGCACAAGCAAACGATCATCATGAAGTTCTTCGTAAGTATCCTTTCTATCTGCACATTTCCCCTTTATAGCTCTTGAATGTTTATAGACTACAAAATCACAACAGTGATTTTAAGTAATTATTAAAAAAAAAATGAGAGCCAAACTGGACATCGCTTCCATGTAACGATAGAAGCTACCTAAATTTTATTTTTCCCAACGTCAATAGGCTATATAATTTTATATGAAACTTATCTATTACGCATATCAGAACACAGCTGAAGGTACTCAATTTTTAGGTCTCGGATGGTGACGAGATGATCCATCTTGCCTTTCAAAACTTTCATCTATTTAGGAGATCTTGTTGTTATGGAAATATAAAATATGTTTTAGTTTATGATTCCTCTAAGACCTTTACATACTCTAGTAAAACTCATATTTGTTTTGACCCCTATTTCCAACGAACTTAAAAAGTTCGTTAATGAATTCTCTATATCTGTGTGCATGTATGTGTGTCTGTTATTTGCAAACTTTTCAATTTTGAGCTCTCCATTCGATAAAGCATTAAAACTGTCTGAAAGAAGTTATGATTTTTTGTCACTTTTACCGTTCCCGAGATACTGGCCAAAACAGATTCGATCTCAGGAGATTTAAGGAGCCATATCTCGGGAACCGTAAGTCAAAGAGAGATAATATTGGTGTTGACTAATATCTAAGAGGATGGTAAACATTTTGGTACTAAATCGTAACCGGTGGCCACTAGTTATATCTGCATTTTCAGTATATATACGATGATAAAAAAATAACAGCTCAATATAGCTAATACAATAGAGCCCCAAATACGCAGGTTCCAAATACGTAAGTGTATTATCTACTGAATTTAATCGAATAAATTTAATATACAATTTCATATAAATTTCGAAAAAAATATTTTTTAAGTTCGTTTCTGGGAATACTCTTTAAGCGTTTAGCTGTTTTTTTCTAAATTAGAGTTATCCTTGAATAAAAAAGTCAAGAGAAGAGAAAAGAATATTATTACTACGTTTGATTATTCTATTCTTATTCACTCATAAAATTTCCAGACTTTTGAAATATGAAATGAAATCTTTCAGTTTTACGTCCCATGATTATGTCTTGCAGGCTAAAGAAGGAGGATGATGCAAGTGAATTAATATGAAAGAGTTGGTGAAATGACAATGTGGGAGAAACAAAAAAAAACTCAAGAAAATCCATGAACATAATGTTGTCCACCCCCAAAACTCACATAATTTGAGATAGAACCAGGGATCTTTAGAACTAAGGATAAAGGTTTATTTACCACTGAGGTACCGGGCCCCAGACTAAATTTTCATTTTTTTAAGTAGCTGCACTCCAACAAAAAGCCATTAGTAAGTGCAGCTACGCAGAAGCATATCCAGCTTCAATAATGATGATAATTTTCTCATTAAAACTGAAAGCTTATTTACTTTTCTTAAAGTACATCAAAGTGGCATAGAAAATGCAGAAAAGAGTTATCTTGTTCATTACATAACTAACTACTATGCAATGCGCCATAAAAATTATTTTCTACTTTGTAGAACTCACATTTAGAATAGATTTTCAAAGTTCTACAACTGTATTGAGTTGTATCATTCAAATAAGATTTTGAGGAATCTGAAAGGCTAAATAATTTTTATCAAGAACGTATGTAGGAATTTATTTCGGGGGGATCCAAATTCAACATTATAAACTATATTAAAATTTGTAAAATGACTCTTAAAGCTAGTCTAAATTTATATAAAAAAAAGTCGGGAACTCGGGTGGGGTCCGGACCTCCAGGACTGACCTCCTGTGTACGTTCTTGTATCTAAGGTTAATCTGTACGTAGATGTAATATCCAAGTATGGATAGAGTATATAAGAATGTCGCTTCCAATTTTACCCAACTAAATATTTTAAATGTTTTTTTCCTAAAATTTCTTGAATCCGATCAGACGAAAGTTAGACTTCACCTCTCTCTCTCTTTCAATCTGTGTACATGTGTGTTTTATTTATTTATTTATTTCCGCTGATTGAAACTACCAGAATCAACCTATTAACAAGTATCGTAGCTTGGTCATATCACGAGCACTAGAAGCGAAACACCCTTTTCAATTATCAAGCTTTAGTTTCATACATAAGTGTGAAGTATGTAATTTATCTCTTTAGACTTGTGAGGGATCCAGCTCCCAAAAACCCTCAAACTAATATTGAGTGCTCAGGAGCTTCAATTCTGTAATTTAGTGACAAAAGTACAAAAGGTAAAGTAAGGTATATATATATATATATATATATATATATATATATATATATATATATATATATATATATATATAATGAAAGTACAGGATATTCGGAAAATCGCACAACCCGGACTTCGCTGCATAATAGCTTGAACCACAAGTGGTAACGAAGAAAACTGCCACCCATTGTTAGTCCTGTATCGCTATGTGTAGATATTTTTGAGGTACAAATTCCTCACCTCTCTCTCCTATTCGTGGCTTTTTAATGTTTTGTATAAACAGAAACCACACCATGCCATGTTTATTTTTATTCGAAACGAATATAGAACCCCCTCACCATGGTTCATTTTAGTATATGTCAAAAATATCTAAAAGCACAGGATCAACGATTTTGTGACAGTTTCATTCCTTACATAGTGGAGGTCCAAAAGCATTAGGCTCCGGGTTGCGTGACTTCCCCAATACCTTGCACTAGTTTTGAGTGAATTGTTATTTATTTGTTACCTAATAAAACTGATTTGCAGAAAATATGTATCTTAATTTTTTTTTTAGCCTCTCTAACTACGACATTTTATTATTTTACAGGCAATCCTGCTCTTGGCTCTTTTCGCCATCGTAGCTGTTTCTGCTCAGAAACCAGCCCCTAAGGAAGGTCTCCAGGGAGCTGAACAGTTCTACTATGGCGCTTATGGTGCTTATGGTGCTTATGATGCTTACCCATCCCTTGGCTACTACGGCTACTACGGACGTTAGAGGACATGTGATTGATGTCTCCGGTTCAATGCTTCATTTATGACGACCATAACTTATGAATCCGGATTGTGATTTTTATTCACCACGTTGGTGAATTGTTGTTTTCTGAAAATCTTTGCAAGCGACACACTTCTCTTCTAAATAAATTATTTTAAAATCAGTTTTATCGTGTTTGTTTTCTCTCTCTCTTGAGTCAATTTCGAAATGGTAACGCCAATTTTTTGTCTCTGAAAGAATAGCTTATTATGAACTTTACTTTCAGGTAAAAGGAACTATATTTTGAAACTCTAATTACTGACAACATTTTGTTTGCAAGCAACGTATTTCTTCGCTGTTATGAAGTCTATGATGTCTATGGTGCTTACCCAGCCCTTGGTTACTAAGTCTAGTACGGACGTTAGAATTCCCGTCTGTTTGTTAGGTCTTTACTTATGGTAACCATACGTTATGCATCATTACTTTAAAAAGTATACATTGGAAGATTACTGAAACACTATGCATTCGTTCTAAATAAAATAACTTAATAGCTACATTATTGCTTTTATGTTAAATGTACTTCTTTTATGTGCAAACAAATCTGATATTGCCGTCACTACATAACTATTTATAATAACATTATTTACTGTAAATAAATAGTGATTATAGCATCAGATTTGTTTACAGAAATAGTTTAAACGATGGACTATAATATATTATGATTTGATACGAAAAGGTAATGAAATGTTAGGGTTTATGACATGGATGGCGAACAACTCTGCTTCCAGAGCAAATAGCAGCTTCGAGAGATTATAGTTACTTCTTGTCTAGAAATAAAAAATGGAAAAGATTTGAGTTTATGTCAGGGTTGGATGAATTTGTCCAATAACTTTATTGCATTGCACGCCCCATGATTATTCTCTGTAAGCTGAAGTTGAAAAATACATGAATCATGATAATGAAAGAAACAATTTGAATAAAAGTACGTATTTATACTTAAAATGATGCAGAACTTGAATCTAACTTGCACTTGAAAATCTAACGCCTCAAATATTGTAAATTAGGACACAACTTCATTATGTTTGTCTATCAGTAGTATCATTGTTGTTACGATAGCAGTGACATTACTTCTAGTCTTACATATGAATGGAAATGAAGGGTTGAATGCAAGAACCAGGTATGGCAACTTTTAGAAATTTCTTCTGAGCTGCCTGCTTCTTGCTCTAACTTCACGATGAACACTGTACATAGGTACGTCATTTGCATTATAACAATGAATATAATCATCGGATCCACATGATTCTTGTACACGATGTAGAGTGACTTTTTCCTGCTGGAACATGTGAAAATCTCAAATTCGCTAATAAATGGACCTACGTGGTTCTTGCATCCAACCCTTCAAATGCAGTTCTTTACTACAATTCGGTAGCAATTTTCGGTAACAGTTGCTCTAAACAGTATATTATCTTGCGATTTAAAATAAGAGTTAAGGTGAGGCTCTTATTACTCCGCCAAATGTGTAGATATAACATGCAGAGTCGTTTCTGGCGTTATATTAAGAGCCTGACTAATGCATGATGCTAACTTCCGCATTTTGAAACACGTTAGTGAAGATAATAACGATTTATATCGAAAAAAGTAAGTCACAACTTCTCCACAGGGTTGTCCAAATACAATTGAAGAAATCAATACAAGAGAAAATATGTCTCTATTACCTTGATTTCTCCTCAAATATTTGGACAACCCTGCGGAAAAGTCGTGGCTGGCCCATTTTGAGACAAATTGCTGTTACCTTCACTAACATGTTTCAAAATGCTGAAGTTAGCTTCAAGCGTTAAACGCTAAAAATGACTACATAGGGACCAAGAAGTTTATACACTTCAACTACAATACTGTAAACCTATCTATTAGTAAAAACAAATCGTAGGTAGAACTTTAATATTAGTTATATACTTTCCAATCAAGTTTGGTCGGGAGAGACCCAGTCACTTGAGTGGTCAGAATTTAAACAGCTCCTTTGATTACTTACACATATATTTATACGAGCAGATAAAAGTTCATTTATCTATATAAAAACCTTTCTGCAAAATTTCAGAATGAACGTCTGGTTCAAAGATCATTTTGGTTTTCATAAATTTTTTTACCATCTGCCCGTGAAATGTCGGCAAAGTTCTCATTACTGCTATATTTTCTAGGAGAGTGGACAATCTTTTGTCAACGGATGTATCTACAGCGAATACAAAACTTCCGTTACTGAAGTTTCTTCTATCAATATCATCGGGATACAAGGGTCATTTAATAGGTTTGTGACTTTGAAATTAAAGAAAAAAAAAAAAACTGTTTCATACTGATAATCAATTTAATTTTTGACAGTTTCCTTTTATCTCGATACACTCTGTCTAACGTTTTCACACCATTTTTATGCCTTGCAAAAAATAAGATTGGCAAAATGCTGTAAAGTAGGGTTTGTGTCATGTATGTTTTTTTCATTAGACGCAAATCTTCTTCTATTGTGTCAGGTCTTCAGGCCTCAGAAGAATGAAAAAATCGGAGGGTACCAAGTCGGGAGAATATATTTGAGAAAGGTAGTAGATCGAGTGTAATTTGAGAGTTTTGGCCATGGCAATTAGCTGGACCATAGTCTTGGTGAAGAATAATACGCTTCTTTATCAACTTTTTCTTTCTTTTATTATTTTATTTATTCACTTTTTGTAATAACTTTTGTGGACTCAAAGTAGATGTTATTTACTCATACAATTTGTCAATTACCAAATGTCTACCACAGAAGTTTTTCAGATCATGCGTACATTATGATCTTTAATTGAGTAGCGGATCAATCAAGAATTAATCAGCTAAAATTGTAAGTAAATAAGTACTTACTGTTAGTCAAATTTTCGAAAGTTACTTGTAGAAGATCAAACATTATATTCTACTCAATTAACAGCAAAACTAAACCATTTTTTTATTGCCAATGTTAAATTTTCATTGCCTTGGAAGTTCAGCCACAAAGAGTTTTGTCGTTCGTCATTTCAAGAAAATACATATAGTGGTCTAGAAATACATTTGGAAGTCGGTCATTTTTGTGTACCAACTTCAATGACGTTTCTATGCCCAAAAAATCACAACATCTAACATTAACAGTAAATAAAACAGATTGTAAAGCAACCCATGCATAAAACGTAACAAATATGCACAACTGAAAATCGTAACACGGTGCAGATAAATAATATCACGGCAAGTGCAGAAACGAAAAGATCATAGGAGACAAATTTTAATCTGTTACATATCTAAGTTATACAGGGTGTTCATTTATTATGTAGCCAAAATCCACTGATGAAATCCTCACACCTAAACAATATAAAAAGTCCATATGAATATAGGGCGAAAAACGCGTTGTTTCAAAGTTACGAGATGCCGAAATCAAGAAAATTGTAATTTTGAGGCTGCCTAGCTCGAAAACTATGAGAGATATCAAAGATGGTTAAAGATATATTAGAGGAACTAGTACACTGTCTATCTAAATAACCATCTTGATTTGTGGTTCTACCCATCGAGACCTTTTCTCATGAATACCATATCTACAACCTATCACGGTTTTTAGCAGTTCCACCGAAATCTAATTTACGTAAGAATTGTGCGGGGTCTTCATTTCGAAGGGGGCATTGACCCTGCAACCATTTTCTCCGAAAAACGACAAAATCCGTATTTCCTACTTCGAAGTCGTCTTTGCATCGCCAGAGTTTCGTTTCTTTAAACTGGCCCTTTTAAACAAGGGGACCATTTTTGAAAAGGGGCCCTTTGCCCCCCTTAACTTATTTTCCGGAAGAAACAAAATGATACGTTCGATTTATTTTTGGTCTAGTATATAGGTGCCAAGTTTGAAGAAAATCGGATGAAGAGAAACCCTTGTGAAGCTATCTCTTTACACTTTCACTTTTTGGACTTAACTGGTTTTTGCCCCTAAGTCTTCAAATGTGATTATTTTATAAAATTTTATACTTGATTTCTAGTTTTGGAAAAGATACACAAACATGGGTGAAAATCGAATGAAATGCTGCCTGGTAGGAGTGTCTGCATCGCTGCGGGAGAAGACACGATCTGGTATTTAACAACAGCGTTTTCTATACATATAGTCTACAGTACATAAATATAGCTCTAAGCAATCTATTTCAGCAGAACTATCAGTTGTTATTAGCAACTAATGGCATTCCTTTAGCTCCATAAACGTTCGTTTTTATAGATTTTCTCAAAAACTCGGGGGGCGCGGTCGCTCGTTGGTAGAGCGTTCACCTCCGGTGCTTGGGTCCCTAGTTCGATCCCAGCTCACGCCGTGTGGACTTTGTGGTGGACAAACACCGTGCTCGTGGGTTTTTTCGGGGTTCTCCCGTTTCCTCCCACTTTCTTCATTCCACCATTTCACTCATTTCTCATTATCACCGTCTCCTTTAGCCTAACCGGCATAACCGTGGGACGTTAAACTTAAAGATTTCATTCCATTCATTCCATTTTTTCTCAAAAACTACGCATCAGAATTTACCCTTAAACATGTAATTTTTAAAAATTCGATGTGATCTTTCAATTGATATGTCTCTTATCATTGGACAATATTTTAGTTAAATAGACATATTAAAGTTTAAGAGTTAATCAAATTTTGGTTTAGGCCTACAACCATACAACGTATTGTCGCCTTGCTAGTATCTTAATAAAGACCTTCATGAAAGTATACTTGATAATCAGTCTCATATTAATAGGTGGCGTGGTTTTCGTTCAGCATCAATTTGTATTTACAAAATATTTTTTCTTACTTTTCTCCAAAACTACGCATGAAAAAGAAGTCATTGATGTTAGTACCTTTGCTAACTTTTTAACACAAAGAATTATGAAAAACTTTTGGAGTTCACTAGAAAGTAACGAACCTTAAACCACGGGTTTGGATCCTACGTTAAAAATGAAGATAACAATGTGAAGCTGAACTCCACTCTCACATTTTCATTTTTAAAATTACATCTCCATTAATTACTTATGCCATTGTTGTTATTGTAAGGTAAGGTTGTGTAAATCGACTGTGAAAGATTGGTTAAAAGATGAGCCGAGAGGAAATGGGAGAATTCCAATACACCTCATAGATACTGTGTTGTCCACATAAACTCGTATATTTAGAGTTGCCAGGGAACATTCGCGCCAGGGATGAACGCTCTACCACTGAGCCCATTTGTCTCATAATATGTTTGTTCTCTGTACCTATAGTCAACTGTGAATAACTTTAAAATGCAAAATATATGAGCATTTTCCCTAAAAGTCTTATTTATTTGCGATTTTCTAGGCCATCCTTCCCTTGGCTCTTTTCGCCATCGTAGCTGTTTCAGCGCAACAAAATCCAGCTCGTAAGGAAGGTCGCCAGGGAGGTGAACAATTCTACTATGGTTATGGAGGATACGCTTATCCTGGTCTTGGCTACTAAGGTTATTACGGACGTTAAAGGATGTGTATGATTGACGTCTCCAGTTCGATGTTTCATTTATGATAACCATATCTTGTGAATATTGGATTCCGACATTTCCTTCATCATGTTGGTGAACTGTTACTTTCTGAAGTTTTTCTGCTAGCAACAATCTTTGCCTCTTCTTAATAAATTATTTTAAAGTAATTATTTTTGATGTATTTTCTCTTTGAATTCCTCCTTCAACGTTCATTTCGTGTTTTTCAGCATCTTTGTAAATTAAATTATGACGGAACCGATGTTCAGAAAACTTCGTATAGTGAATTAGTAAGGTATGGTAAGATTTAATTGAGATTTTAGTTGAGATCTTACTTGCAATGAAATCTTGACTGCAACGTTATCAACTATTGGGAAATGAACTACTATGACTGAGAAACGAATGCATTTTTAAGCTTTGTGTATAACGTACAAAAATGTAACATTCCAAAGATACCAAACAGGAAAATGATTCAGTATGTTATCATTAGTTAATTGACAGTCAAAAGGGTCCTTTTCCGGTTCCTGAAGAGCTGAATTCTAAGTGTTCTTTTAAACTAAATTACGAAAATAAGATAATAAAATTTTTTGCTGGTTTTGCTGAACATTATTAACAAATGTCGGAGTAACAAAACTCCCTGCAACCAGCAGAAAAAAGTTTCAAATAAGAGATTGGTTTGCTTTGTTTTACTGGACTCCGTTAGAGCAGTTAAGATTTTAAACATAAAAAATAGAAACTTACAGCATCAAAGTCCAAGTGGTAGCGATCCGGAACTAGATCAAATTGCTATAGAAGGAAGTCTTGATATCTAATGTAAAACTATGAGTGTATAACGATATATGGTCATAATGATGTAATAATATTATCAATCTGTAACTGTTTTATGAATATGATCAGAGGCGCAATAATTGAGCAGAAATATGTATATTGAAAAAGAAAAAGTTTGTTGATTAGGTTGTCAAGAAAAAGAGATTATTATTCATAAGGATGGTTGTCATGAAGATATAGAGTTGATGTCACGAAGAAATATATTTGACATATATTTGTGATGTAATGGTTTTCAGCAGTCATCTTTTGAAATAAAAGAAGTGTAAGCTTCTAATATCTCACTTAGCCATGGTAACTTATTATTAATATAATGATTATTACATATAGTTAAATATAGATTACGTTACATTAAATGTAAAAATAACTCGTTGTAAGTGTACTGATTAATTCAAAATATATTTACACATTAATTATTTTAACTAATCAATTTACTCTATATCTTAAAGTATTTGCAATATTAAATTAGCACAAATGAAGCAGTCCTTCTCTGAACCTTATTTAAAAGATAATTAGCCATTGAAAAAAATATAAATCACAGTGTATTAAATAATTTATCAATTTATCGTACGCCACGCCAGACTGTCTTCTTGGAACTAACATCTGAATGTCACACTCTACAAGAATAAGTTACCAACATTGAAAGAAGAATTATATATAGCGATCAGAAGTCCCGAATTTGAGTCTTCTGCCCCTCAAAAATAGTTCAAAACTGCAAACGTTCTGGATTCTCTCCAAAGTATGAGTTAATGTCACCCGTGCGATATAATTAAAAAATACACTTTTATTATTCATCGATACTCAACTAATAGAAATAATCCACTGTCACTTACTTCTGGAGAATATTGACCTATTATTTAATAAATTCCGATATTTCAACAAAAAGCAAGTATGACTATATTGTAAATTTTCGTAGGATGTCCTGGTTTTTTAGCCTGAAAATCTTGGAGCCCCACTCATCTAGCATTAAAAGTTCCTAAATTCAGTAGTGTTTCAGTATTAGCGTATTTCTTCTTTCAAGCCTAATCTTTTCTAAAGTTCTTATATATCTCAGATCGGAGTACATAATTTTTGATCAGACATTTTGCTGGCAGATTCATTTACTTGTTTGTAGTTTAACATTCCACTACTACTCTGGGACTATATTAGATATATTTCTAAATCTATAATTAACCTTGGAATCCAAATAGCATTTTCACCCACTAAAATTCGAGCTTAAGACTGTATATTTTGCAGGTAGATGATGGGAAACTGTAAATACATAAATTCATTTATCAGCAAACTGTTTGAACAAAAGTATGTGTTCAAACCTAAGTCAAGGAGAATTTTAGAGGAGATTCAACTTTACGAAAAAAAAAAAAAAGCTGAAAATAAAGTATATTTTCGCTATTTTGCCTATCAGAAAGCACAGAGAGAATCAAGTTCTCAAGACATGGCATATTTTCTAACGGATATGGCTTTTAGATGGTTGATTTTACTTACCAATTTTCAGCAAGTGCTGCGACCTCTCCAGTGAGCTCCAAGAAGAACAAAACAATCATTTTTAAAATTTCTTGTAAATTACCCTGCTGTATATGTCTTTAAAAAAAAAAGAGGCTTAACTAACCATCGAAAGGGATGAACTGATTGAATAAGTAGCTTGCAGTATCGAACATAAGATACACGGGAAAGAATCTAATAACATGTTTCATTTTTGTTTAAAATAGTATACTAAAATCCCTGAAGAATATAAACCACTAAATGATAGAAGGGAAAAACCTGATAACTCTCTAGATAGTAGAAGGAAAGTATTTATACTGCAGAATAGTACTATAAGCGTCATCGACAATGTTAACTTCAGTTAAATGCGTAAAATTGTCAATTTGCAGTTCTTTCTCTGAATCTTAAAATGCAATTTTATATTCTTGAAGCACAACTTAACTAAAACTCTTTATGTAAATATGAATTTATATCATCATTCCTTCCGGATGTATAAGCAGAATTTTATAATAGGTTCTATGTTTGTTATTGTCAATTGCTATTTTTTCTCACTTTTAATCAGCATTGAATTTTATAAAGGCAATACATTAAGATTAATTATATTAAAAAGCTGTACATTAAACTTCTAAGATTAAATAAATAACATGCGTCAATAATGGAGAGAAATTATAATAAACTTGTATTTCAAATAGATTGCTTTATTTAATTACTAATTGAAATGTCCGTTCTTTGCATGGGGAGAATAGTTTTATAGGAAATATTTGAATAACCTTCACCCTTAGAATATTTATTACAATGAAAATGTAATTATAAAAATAGAAGATACTCTACTTTTGGCATAAATATTGAAACACCCTACCCCGACAGAATACGTCTTTAATCTAATTGATTAACTAATTAATTCTATAGTCTATTGAACCCGGAGGTTCAATGCCACGTTCACTAATGCTATCCATTGACTTCTGTACTTAGCCAGCTGGATCCAGTTTCTACTTTGTATTCCTATTTCTGCGAGATCCATCTTTATATTATTTTCCCATCTGCGTCTAGGTCTTCCTAATGGTCGTCTTCCGATTGGATTTCCAGTTAACACTTTGAAAGCGTTCCTACTTTCTTCCGTTATGACTAAATGATCTGTCCACCTAAGCCTCCTAGATTTGATGATCCTAATAGTGTTTGGTGAACGGTAAAAATTATGCAGTTCCTCTTTATGAAGTTTTTGAAATTCCCCATTCGCGTTCTTCTTGGGTCCAAATATTCGTCCCAGGATTTTATTTTCAAATACTCTGTCTACTTTCTTTCCTCAGAGTAAGAGACCATGTTTCGCAACCACATAAGACAACAGCTTTGATTATTGTTATACGTATTTTAAGCTTCAAATTCCTCGATAGAATTGGCGACGACAAAATATTTTGAACTGAATAATAACATGAATTTCTTCTTGGATATGATTTTGATATGTTAATACTGATCCTAGATATTTGAAAATATCCACTTTGTCGAAGGTATTACTTGACATTTTAATGCATCCATAATTTGCAGTATCATAATACTGACGAACTTCTATATATTTAGTTTTCTCTGCATTTACTTCTAAACCCAAGTCCCTTCAAGTGTTCAGTAAGACCTCTTGCATTTCTTTCTATTGTTCTATCATCCCTTATTATATATACATCATCAGCATACGTCATAACCTGGCGAACGCCATTCAACTCGAGGCCCTGGTTGTTATCTTTGATTTTCCTTATAGCGTATTCTAGGATAAAGTTGCATAATAATGGCTATAACGCATCTCCTTGTTTTAGGCCATTCTTGACTTGAAAGCTCGTGGGCAAAAGTTTTCCTACTCGGACATTACTTTGAAATTGATTTAAACATATCTTAATTAATCTAAGTAGCTTTTTCGGTATTATAAATTATGTAAGAATGTTATACAATGCTTCCCTCCTAACTGAGACGTAGGCCTTTCTAAAATCAATAAATAATTGATGTACAGTTTATTGTATTCCCATTTCTTTCCGAGTATTTGTCGAGTGTTATAAATCTGGTCGATAATTGGATTTCGCCTAAATCCGCACTTATAATGTCCAACAATTTCATGTGGTATGGGGTCAATCTTGCTAATGGAATGCTAATGGAATATACTAGACAAGAAATGTCCCGATAGTTATTAGAATCGGTTTTTATCGCTGAATTGGAACAAGGATTGATTCTTTCCACTCTTGAGGCAATTCCTCCTTGTTCCATATAAAAGGAGAATGAATTTGTGTATCTTGTTCCATAATTAATGCGGAGGATATCGAAAAACCTGTGCAACGGTAGACCAGGTGCATTGAAAACAGGGCCACTATGTTGAAAAATTATATAAATAAAAAAATACATTGTAGTCTTGTGGTAATATGCAATTAAAATTGATTCCATATACTTATTGAGTTAATCTTGTATTATTGTTGATTACTATACATTTATTCTAAAAGTAATAAAACTCTCAAATATCATTATATAATAATATTGTGAATTTTAATAATATGTAAATTCATCGATTCATTAATTGCAAATTGTTACCACTTCATAAGGTCGGGTATTGAATAATTATCTTTTTCAGTATTTTAAATATCTTTATTGATTCATCTAAATTGTTAAAGTCTTGGCCGGATCTGGAAGATTTTCCTACTGAATATCATCTCAGAAATGGTAACTTTTGAAATCTGAACAAGCACCAAAAAATTAAGTGCTACAATATTATTAGCGTTTGATATATATCTAAAAAAAAAACAACGAAAAAATGAGTTATATCAAACGCCAGATTTCACTGAGCTGAATAAAATGATGTGGCTAAGTGTAATTCCTCATGCGTAGTTTTCGAGAAAATCGAGGAAAATGAATGCTTTTGTGAACTAAAAAAAAATAAATTAAATTGATACTGAAGCAAACACTAATCAACCTTTTCATTAGGACACTAGCAAGACGACTGTATACAGCATAGCTAATGAGGTACAGTCGATAATCTACTCCTAAACTTTAGCTTTTGCTTTACTATAATATTGTTAAAAGATAACACTAAATCAGCCGACAGATCACATCGATTTTAAGAAAACAGCATGATGAACAATACATTCTCATGAGCAGTTTCCAATAAAATATATATAAATCAACTTTTATAGAGCTAATTTTTTTTAAAAAAAGAATGTGTAAATCGTCAGATATGCTCCTTTACATCTATACCTTACACCTAAATAATGATTATGGTTATAAAAAACATAATGACCTAAATTGATTCACAATAAAAATGCTTTGCCTAACTACTCATAGCCTATCTATTGTTTTCCAATAGAATGCAATAGTACTTCTACATCTCTTCCCCTACAGAGGGCGTAACCCTCTTCGGGTAGTAGCTAGCATTTGCTAGCTGGCAAAAAAAAAAGCTAAAATAATAATAATAATTGATAGTTGTGCTGGAACAGATTCTTTACGTGTACATGTATGTACTACATATGAAAAAGTACGCTGTTAACTATTAGATTGTGTCTCTTAACAGTGCACACACTCCAAGCAGTAACATATACTGAACACTTACGAACATAATTCCTGTAACACATACGGAACGAGAATTAATTCATTACAAAATGGTAACCACCTCAAACTTGAAGTGAATATTTGAAAGTAGCGTCCACTTTCAAACATTCACTTCAAGTTGAGTTGATTTTGTGTTTAACATCCCTTTCAGCAGCGAGGCTATATGAGACGTGGACCTACTGATTAATGTGGAATCCGGACCACTTGATATATTGCCGGGAGTCGAAGCCGGGTCTCGCACTTTAAAGGCGCGTACGCTAACCACTTAGCCACAACGGAGCTCACATTCACTTTAAGTTTCATATATATAATATATGTACACAAATCAATAATACAGAACCTAATCTAAGTGTATCGCGATATGGTAGGCGGTGTGTCAGCAGTCCAAAGTAGTTACAAAGAAGTGAGTGGAAGTACTTTTTAGTACCTACCTTTAAAAAGTATTATGCTGGAAAAGTATGTTATGTTTTGTTAAAAATATACATATTTATTACTTGTGATGGTCATATAAGTTGTTCAGCAAACCGTAATATTTAATTTAGGCCTCTTTCTTAGTCTAGCAGCTAGAGCGTCGGTGAACAAGATCTCGGGTTTGATTCCAGATGGCAGAGCATCGAAGGCAATACAGTGATTCAGATTCTAGTTCAAACTGTAGGTATTGTCTTATTTGCTCGTCTTCACTACTGACAAAGACAAATGCAAATACAATACCGAATATTTATTTTGATAACTATTATTTATTGTTTTGAAAGTATAGTGTTTTATTAAGTTTTATATTATTTAAAATGTCTATGTTGAAAGTGTTTTTGAATTTGGAAACTATTTTAATAAAACATTTTAGAAAATATTTTGGCTGCTTTGCAGGCCCGTATCCATGGGGCGTCTAGGGGGCCGCCCCCCCTAAATTTTTGCTGGCCCCCTCTAAAATTTTCACGGTAGGCTTGCAAATGAACTATAATATGGCGATGAACTATAATATTGTTGGATCGGTCCCCTCTAACTTCAGCCGCCCCCCCCCTAAATTTTTGGGCTTGCTACCGGCCTGCTGCTTTGGAATAAGGTCTGACATTGGGATGCTTTATAGTACTATTATGATAACTTCAGAAGTTGTATATTTGAATAACAGACCACGAGAGCATTGAAGAGTGAATTTCTTTTCTTAATAACTATCACAAATTAGTTAAATTTAACTTACATTTTCGAATATTGTTAGTCTTACTGAACAACAATTCCTTTCATTTTATGAAATCAATACTTAACAATAACAGCTGAAATCAATACTCACAATAACAATAATATCCAATAATATCTATAAGAGAGAGAGAGAGAGAGAGAGATGCTGTATGTTGCACCGCGCTTGACCATGGCCACACCCGTAAGAATTCATTGTTCGCGACTGGAAATTAATGATATGCATCAACGAGCAACACTATACATTGAAAGTTGAACTGCAAACTTGAACTTGAGAAGGCCAAGGTTATAGGAAATTCTGCATGTATAAAGTATAAAAGGAGCAGTCACTGACAGTATTATAAGCTGAAAACTACAGTCAACAGTTACCAGCATCAAAATCAACATGAAGTTCTTTGTAAGTAATACCATCTATATTCACAAATATATGTACAGTATGTTTCCGACAAAACTTTCGGCTATATTATTAAATAAATATCTAATTTTGATTCAAAGATAAAAAAAATGTCCTTGCTTTATAGCATTTTTAAATAAAAGGACATAACTGAATGTAGCTTAAATCAAAATTGAAGATGGTATTTAAGAGAGGAAGAAAAAAAAAGGATATTGATGAAATTGTTGAAAATAAATTACATTTTTACGTTTATGATCGCGAATAATTTTGTTTTCCAAGAAATTTATAGTCTCTAGTTTGCATATAAGTGATTTAATTTTTCAGAATGTTTCGGGTGAACCTTGTTTTCCGACTTGTAGCTCTCTCGTGGCTAAGCAGGAGCTCATGTGGTTCGGATACTATGGTTCGGACTATAGGTCCACGTCTCATATACCCTTGCAGTTGAAAGGAACGCTAAACTCAAATAAATCAAATACGATATGATTTTTCGACTTCCGAGTCTATTTTTTAGTCTCTCCCCTAAAATGGTTCCATATCAGACCAAAGTAGTTCATGAGAAAAATTAACTGAATTGAATAATATTAAAAGGAGTCCCAAATGATCTTAAGTTTTGAATGCACTTATACTATGCAATGTGAGACAAACGTGCCCAGTAAGTTGGAACGGCTAGATGACATGACGCCACATCTTGGATAGGGGTAATAGAGATAGAACCGCATCTTTACTATATAGTACTATGATGACGGCCATCTTGAAGTCCGCCATCTCGGATTCAAGTCCAAAAATTTTAATACGAAGAGGATCATGTGACAAATCTTTTGTAGACCGCAAACACACATTTGATATTACTGCAAATTATATCTTTATCAGTGAATAGTTATTACTTCATAATATCTGTTTATTAACTTACAATTGTCTTTCAAACGTGAAAGGTAACTTTGCCTCATATTATATTATACTCTAAATGCATTCAAAGCTTGAAGTCTCTTGCGGCGCTATTTTATATTACACTATTGAGCTAAGTTTTCTCATGGCTTACTTTGGTCCGATATGGAAACAATTTAGGGGGTGAGAAAGTGTTTCTTCATAACTTTAACATTTTTGCTCGTAGAATAACTTGTCGAAATTCCAACTTTTCGCAATAAAATAATCTTAAGCCTACATTTAGAACAATAAAAGTTTTTTTTTAATAAAAAAGGTTTGTTAATTTACTTCTAAGATATTCTCTAAATGTTGAAGAGATTTACGGGTAATAACTTTTAACTATATTCTTTTATTATACTATTCTTACATTATGTTCTTGTTTCTGTTCTCTTAGGCCATCCTGCTCTTGGCTCTCTTTGCCGTCGTAGCTGTTTCTGCCCAGAAGCCAGCCCCCAAAGAAGGTCTTGAAGGTGCTGAACAGTTCTACTACGGCGCCTATGGTGCCTATGGTGCTTACCCAGCCGTTGGCTACTACGGATACTATGGACGTTAAGGAGATGTTTGACATCTTCACTTACTTACAATGAAAATAACTTATGAAAATGGAGTATACATTTTCTTTCATGCTATGAAAAATTGTTGAAAGATTTTGTGAACAGCTATTCGAAATAAAACCACTTAAATAGAAATATTTAGAAAGATTGATTGCTGCTTCTAACACTATGTTGTTGTTTACTACAGTATTGCAAGTATGATTTCGCACCGTCATTAACACAGCTGAGACGCACTTTTGTCAATAACTTTTGAACAAAATGACAAGCTGTACATAGAATTATGTTCTCTAGAATTTTGAGGAAACCAATTTAAAACTGGTTGACTCGGTCTCCAAAGTGACTGACAAGAAAAGCATGTGCAATGGGAATACTTACGATTGCTGTAACTGTAAGTGTGTAAAAGAACATCTCCATACTGTAAACCCAATAAATAATGTTGTGTAAGTAGTCTCAAAAGTAGTTGTATCCACGAAACGAGAATTGAAGTTTTTCTTGTCTCGTTCTGAACTTAAAACGTATTTCTGGTCTCGTTTTTGAGAATATGGTATGTATGAAAGACTGTAGAGAAACTCTTACGTGAACTAACCAAAAGTATCCAAGTTAGATTCCTGGGGACATTGCGGAAAAGATTTCCCTTAAATAATCCCCAACAAACACACATTCTTATAACAAATTCCCTGCTCAGCACTTTTATAATTTTGGGTTGACTAGTCCAAGTATGATATTTTCTAAGATTTTTAATGCCACTTCCTGTAAAGTCAACAGTGATTGGGGTATGTGATCTCAAACTCTACTTTCTTTACATATTCAAAACCTGCTACTCAGAAAGGAAGCTAACATGGACTTTGCTTCATACAGACTTTCTAGGATTGTTTTCGTGGCTAGAATCACTTTGGTCTCAAAGTATAATTGTATACACGAGGCGAGAAATGAAATACATAAAGAATATACTGTATATTACAGCAGAATAAAAACTGTCATTAGATTGGCAATGAACAACGCAATACCATAAAAGTTAGTTTTCGCTCAATTTTTTTCGAAAACTACGGAGAAAAGTATACTGCCAAATGTCTCATTTTGTTCAGCTCGATACGATCTATCGATTGATGGATCCAATCTCTTATCTTTGGACAACATTAGTTACGGTAAAATTAAAAGAGTTCGTCATAACTTGTGGTTATAGCTCAATCAATACCTGGGATAGTCTATTGCAACAATTGCAGTGAAATGAGAGTAGAGTAACCTGAATATCCGTGGTCGGTTTGCGATTTTTAAACTGCTGATCACATGCAACAAAACTTTAGTGTGAAAAAATGATCCCAAAATTATACAAAATGGATAGTCGA
The DNA here is from genome assembly GCF_964235325.1 of Thermobia domestica. Lineage (NCBI taxonomy): Eukaryota > Metazoa > Arthropoda > Insecta > Zygentoma > Lepismatidae > Thermobia > Thermobia domestica. Next base: position 95,783,541 of record NC_137454.1, read on the forward strand.
TTATTGGAAACACGATTATTGGATAAGTCTTCATACAACTTATTTCCAACAACAGGCCATATTTATGGCAAACGCCCAAAGAAGCTTATTCTCCGAATTGTCTTCTCCCTAATCATGAAACGTGGTGGTGGTCGTGTAATGCTGTGGACCACAATTTCCTATTATTCCTTGGGTCCTGAATTACGATCACTGGATGAGTGATTATGTTAACATTTTAGGTAGTCACGTGCATTATGCGGCCGAGATGTTGTTTCTAGCCAATGACATAATTTTACAAAATAACAATGCTCCAAATCACACTGCTGGAGTTGTTTAGACGTTGTTTCATGAACGTTGGGCCACACAATTACCAGAGTTCAACCATATTAACCATCCATCGTCAGTTCTAGAGCTTAAACTCTAAAGCAAACTGAGTACTGAATTGAGTACTGGATAGCATGAATGAAAAAAAAAAAAAAAAAAAAACACGGTCCTGATCATAAATGCATAAAGGAGGAGAGCTCTTAATGGGATAGCAAGTCTTTTTTGAAGTTAGCATATTACAACTTGTATTACACGTATCAAATAATGTAAAATTCTTAACAATAAATAAGTAATAATGTCTTTCACTTAACTTGGAATGAATTTTGAAAATGACCTAAAAGGACAAGATACCTCATCTCATTGTGAACATTTAAGCTATTGAACTAAAGAGTATTTCTATGGACACCTCTCAGACTCAGTAGGGGTGGAATAACCATTAACCAAAATAAGCAAGTGCTTAGAACATGAAGGGAAGTGAGCACCATAGCCGAATTTAACATAATCCATGAGACATATCGTCACATGAGAATCAGAGGAACATAACTCCAAAAATGCGGTTTTCGTTTTCTTCATGTTTGGACACAATTTTGACAGCCTCACTTGGTGTAAATGGAATGTAACGCCATCTGTTCTCCTTGTCGATCATCTGTTGCAATGTAGCTCGATTACCATCTTATTAAAAACACATCTTTCTAAGAAAATATTTTTGTCGTCTCACCTGTAAACCTACGAAAATGGAGTTACGTTCCTCTGGTTATCATGCGACGATATGATGCTGATGTACCAGGATTCTCAAAAAGCCTGCAACCCCATTAAATGAAAAATATTACACACAGGTATATATATATATATATATATATATATATATATATATATATATATATATATATATATATATATATATATATGAGTATTCAAATAATGAATACTTCTGCCAAGAATAATGAAGAAAGAAAAAAAGTCCCCCTATTAGCCTTCATAAAAGCAAGCGGAGCTTTGCATGTAGTCTGTAAAATTTGTAAAATTTCTGTATAACAATTTTGGAAACACACATAGGCACATATACTTCCGTCAAAACATAACCTCTTGGGCGGAAGTAAAACTTATAATAAAAGTAATGATAGAGGCGATGATTATTAATAGTAACGATTGAGGATCTGATCAAAGACTTTCCAAGTAAAAAAAATAGAAGAGAGTTTCTCAAAAATAAATAAAATGGAAATATACAAAAATCAATATTTCCCATTTTACTGTATTTTTTTTTAAAAAAATTGATAAATATTCTATTTTATGATTTATAATAGTTCATATTTCGATTTACGTATATATGAGGGCACCATAATCTTTTAAGTACTTAGGACCTCTAACGGTCTTAACCCGTCCTGCCACTCAGCCTTGGCAGAACTCTTCTGTACAGATTCTCTTCTAGAAAACTTCGTCCGAGGAACGAAAATAAAATGTGAGGAAGTTGTCTTGGAACACATGGATAAAAACACATTAAAAATTTGCTAATGTAGACATTAAGTAGGATGACTGAAGAAAGAACACAAATGATCGTTTTTTTTTTTTTTTTGATAGTGTGTGTGTGATGCACAAGAGTGACACATAATATTTTTAGGCATCTCAGCTCTGAGGGAAGGGAAGGGAGCAGGGAAAAACACTGCTTCTGAGTCATGATGCAAGGAAACAAGTAGACAGATGCATACATTTTTGCTATAGATACTGTACATACTGAAAAAATTAATTGTCTCTTCGAACTATGTAGCTCATAAAACTGAAAACATCTTATTTTGATGTTACAAATTCATTGTTTATCTACGTATATGAATGTCAAGTTGGGCGGTAGCTGGTTTCGAATGGAGGATCTCCCTATTAGGAGACAAGGACGTTATATCCGTACTAATACTCAGAATTGATAGTGTCAATTCTAATTTTACTGAAGAGTACTGGAGTGATCATAGGTGTCCTTGAGCTATTCACTACACATTTTACAAATCATCGTTTTCTGTAGTTACGTTTGAGAATTATGTCATGTCACTTAGTTCAACAACATAATTCTTTAACACATTAGCTGCATACATAAACATAGAGGTTCTCTTTTAACCATTTGTCTTACAGTTCCAGCTTGCAATAAAACACTTGTAATATGTTTAAATTGATATATGTTGCACTGGTTTGCAACATTGTAAGCATGTGCAAAAGTATGGAGGATTATATTAAAGACCGGAAGAACGAGATTCAATTGTAATTAGTATTCTTCTCTGAACTGTAGTCTTAGATACCATCAGATCTTGTAACTAATGCTACCAAATACATACTTCCTACGCAATTACCTAATTAGTACATACGAGGCAATACTACAAAAAATCTTTCTAATTTGCCGTTAGGATAACAAGGTAATATTGGAACCAGAGGCATAACTATAAGCTTGCAGGCTCCTGACAAGCTTTTACGGTTGCCACTCTCTTCTGGTTTCTATAACTGACAATTTATATCCTTACACATATCATAATAATTGAATTTTTCTTTTACCACTCATATTAGAAATACGCAACTCTAAATACAAATGCTAAATACCATATATACAATTTATTTCTATAGGTTATCTTTCTATATAGGTATATTTGTTTATAAATTATATGGGTTGTCTTTTTTCTATAGGTAATCTTTTTAATATTCTACTAGCTAAACGTGCGCTCTTTACACAGCGCATCATTCTCATATGAGCACGAATGGAATTCTCCTTGTCATTCGTCACAATATCTGTACCTTTCCCTTTACAGACACAAATGGAAAACGTCTTGATAAAAGGAAAAAAATCGGCAACGAGCATAATAAAGAGGAAATTTTTCGATTATTTTTTCAATATCTCGCACCATTTGCAAGGTTGAGCCTATTTCCGGTTGGAGTTTCTAATTCATGTATGATCAGTGTTTTATTTCTACTTACATGCAGTATTTAATAAGCAAATACATTACACACACACAATTAATTATAATGTCAGTGATGTAAGGTGTTCATTGAGCAAAACATTCCAAATAAAGATTCATCTAAAACTGGAGAAATGGTTATCCTTCGTTTTTCATTATCATTTGGGCATGAAACAAACGCCTGAGAGATATACTATACCCTATACAATTATGTGGCGTTGGAATATATCACTCATAGGATATGTTGCTTTACTTTTTTAAATATTCAATTAGAACTGGACACTCTACACAAAATTGGAATCGATCAGTGAAAACGGCACGTTTCTAGCAATTTTGGTTTTCGAGATCTCATTATTGAAAGGATTGAAGACAAACATATAAACATATTCTTTGTTTTCTCTTTAAAGATATCATTACTAAAAGCCAACCGCATTAAAATTTCTCGTGAAAACAAAGAATAAATATAAATTAATATGTTCCTGCGATCTCATCAGCTTTATGTAGATCAGAATCACTTAGATTTTCAGACTAAATATGCCAGCTATTTGTTTTTATATTTTCTCTTCCTTTAGTTCTTCAAATTTATTTCGACATTTTCAGCTCTTCAAAGCACCTTTGTAGAAGTTGTAATGTTTTGATAAATCCATGTTTCTCGATTCAAGTTCATTAGATACAACGTTGATTATCTCCAATATTTTACATTGAAAAAGCATTAAGTAAGTTATAATGCTTTCAATATAATGCTTTCCAGCTAATTCTCAACATGCTTTCCAAGTGCTTCAGGTTCATTTTTTCATCTTACTTGATAAAATTAAATCCTATGTTCTAAGTGGAATCGGAATTTGCGAATAGCTACGCATCATAGCTTAGTTCCGTTGCTTCAGTATTATTTTAGTATACCGGTATAACACAACCAGCGAACGAGTGCGGGCGGCCGGTTTTGGAACTAAAATGCAAGCAGCAGTGTTTCTAACCGGAGTACTTGTAATCAATCTATCACAGTTCTGTAATCAATCTATCACAGTTCTTTCTGTCTTGTTCGTAATAAACCACTTCACGCATATGTCCAAGTCAGGGGCGGAGCGATCGGGGTTTTGAGTAAGAAAATTCTTTTGCATTGACATCATATTCGGATGTACTTCAAAAATTAGGAGAGAGAGAGAACTGATAATCTTTCACCGCCACCCTCCTAACCGTCTCCCCAGGGGTCCTGGGTCCACCCCCTGATTGAGATGGTACATAAAGATAATTTTGTCTAATCTCTGTCATTATTTAGCATGGTTTAGTAATTTTTTTTTTTAAAAAAAAGAGATATTTCTGCCACATTTTGAAAACTTTCAAATATAGTTTAAAAAAAAATACTAAACCATGCTAAATAATGACAGAGATTAGACAAAGTTATTTTTATGTACCATCTCAATCAGGGGTGGACCCAGGACCCCAGGGGAGACGGTTAGAAGTGTTGCATTGACGGCGGAGGGGGAGCGATTAAAGTGGGGTGCCTGATAATTGAAGGTTCCTTATAACTCTAGTAAAATTCAGACAAAATCTCTGAATTACGTAAAAAAGAAAACATACAAAATACATTTTCAGGGTAACTCTTACAGCCATTACGTTATTCTAAGATTAATGTTACTTCTAAAATTGATTAGAGCGAATATGTATTTGAATAACAAAACCACTTTCATAAGTTTTTCAAAGTATCAAGTTTGAAAAGAACGAAGTTTGTCTTCCATTGTTATCTCATTGCTCAAAGATACTGGTGATGAAGTAATTGGCTGGAAATCAATCGGCCGTTTCTTACATCAATTTATGAAGAAGATGAGTGCCAATGTTAGATATGTCAGTTCAGTATTTTTTTTAAAAAAGCCACCCAACCTCTTGCAACCATGCGTAGCGCATTTTAATACTTACACTTGAAATAAAAATACAACTGAATAAAGACGATTGACTTTGCCTTTGAATTTCATATGTGAATAACAATATAGGACTTTTCAGATAGAGGACAGGGAGGAGCAGGTTTTATTAAACAAGACCGTACATCTGATATGTTTGAACTATAGGCAACTTGTGTTTACGGGCTAAACTCAGTCCTCTGAAGTCAATCGACAAATACCTTTAAGATGTTCAACAGAATAACGTATCAGCATCATTATATACTACAGACACAAATATAACACTAGGCTCCCAAGTTTCAAAATTATATTGTGTGTGAAAACAGTTAGTAGATTTAATTCTTTGTGACCTGATAGCTAAAACCTGAGAGAAATTCAGAGTTAGTCCAGAGTAATTTCTTTCCTCATAAATAAAATTTATTGTGTGCTGAAGCAATGATACTTACTCTTACACTACCCATACGCTGATGTTTTATCAATACTTTTATTCGAACTCTACCAAAGGGCTGGATTTCTATAATGATCCTAAAAGAAGGGTGCACTGAACCAAATTGTACATGCGTAGCGCATCAATCCCTAAAGGCAAGCTATCCAATCCCATAAATCTTTAAAAAATGAAGGAAAAATTTCTTCACCTCTGTTTCCCCCCCAAAGATTCACATTTCTCGAACAAAAAAATGAAATTTCTTTATTTTAACGTCCCATGATTATGTTGTTTATGCTAGAGGAGACAGATGATTAATGAAAGTGAAGGATTGTAAAATTAAATTTTGTTCTTTCAATGGGAATCAAACCCAGAACCACATACAATAAAAGCACATGCGCTGGCCAATAGACCAGCGGAAAGGACTTTCACAGTTCTCGAGAGGAAACGTTTCCTCCCTGGCTAAAACTCGAAAAAATAATTTATTTGTCAATCGATAAACATACACTTAAACAGCAGCATCATGAGCCTTAACCTTGGCTTGATTTAAACTTACAGTTACAAGATATATTGCGCAAAACTCTAAGCTATCAACCCAAAATTAATCTTTTAGTCACTAACATTGTCATTCCTGCGTTTTACAGGCTGCTACTGTTTTATAATGAAATCGAATAAAACGTAATCAATTTTTATACAATCTGCTTAATACACGGTAGAAGCTCACTGAATTGTCGTCAACTGTGCTATGTTGTTCTTAAATTGGTAATTTCCATTCATAAATCACTAATCACAATACATCTGCATTACTTCAGGGATGGTTCACTACAATACATACATAAGTTACGGCGTTTTTTATTAAGCGTAAAGAGATTAGACTATGCACAACATCTAAACTGCAACTTTAAAAAACCGTTGGATACACTGCAAAGTGAAACTCTCCGCTCCCCTGTCCCACCGCGCTTGCCAAGAAACTGATGTAAACACAACAGCAGCGCCATCCTCCCAAAACCGCACAGCTATCCTGATCAGGTTATACTAATCGGTAATGTACCGGTACCATGAATAATTTTGTAGAGAACAAACACTGCGTACATGAGTTATTTTGGGTTCTCCCCCTTTTGTCATTCCCCATTTTCATCCACCTCATCATTCCGTTTCCCCTAGCCTTGGTGCATGTCGTGAAACGTTAAAAAAATCAACATAAAGTATGACATTACAATAGTTAAAAATAATAAAAGCTGTAGTAAGAATAAATGACCTAATTCACGTGATTGAACTAAAATTGCACTATGTATTTAAACCATTTTCATGATTCACGAAATGGTTATCAAAGTTATTTAAGCCTATATCTATATATATATATAAAAGAAGAAGTTATGAATGATCGTTATGACTGATAAATGTACGGGCAAACTTGCATAATGTAGAAACTTAAAATTTTGACAGCGCAAAGGATTTGTGCTGTAAGATACTTCTGTACAAGGATTTTTGGCAATTCAACGAGAAAGAGAGGAGAAAAAGGGCTGGCAATTATTGTAATAAAATGTACGTATCCATATCTCGGAATCTCTGAGGTTTAGACACATGAACATTGGTATATGGACTTCTTACTTAAAATAATTAGACACAGAATTCAGCATTTTTTTGGTATTAGATCTAGAAAAGAAGAAAAGAGTGTGGATAGTAAAAAGGACAAAATTGCAATTATAATAAGATGTCTATATCAATTCCTTAAGGTCAGACATGAAATTGAGTGTTTGAACTCTATTTAAAATAATTAAACATCGGTTTTAGCTGTTTTACCTAGAAGGAAGAAAAAGAGGTGGAGATACTTCTCTAATATGCCCTACGAAACGTTAGAATTTTGTGCAAGTGTTCAGACGAATTCTATATGAAATGTGTAGAAAGAATATATACATAGATATTTACCACCAACAATGAGCATCTGCCCTTGAAAAGATTGGCCAAGCGTCAAAACTTCCTGAATTCCATTTGTGATTGTTATGCAGTATTGTTTTAAAACTTCTATCAATTAAATTCAATAACAACATTATGGACAATATTCATAGTAATTATAAACTATCATGTTTCTCTTTCTCTTTCGTCATCGAGACCAGACAATGAAACTAATCAGCTGATGAAGGTAAGCTAATTTGGTGGTCCAGCCTTTCTCTTGCAAAGTTACACCTACAAACAAGCGCACGCCTTTTTTGAAGGGCAAGGATAAGAGATTCTGATTAGGAAAAATATATATATATAAACTAGAACACAGACTGTCATATTAAGTTAATTTTAAGTCGACAACCTTAAGTTGATCACTTGCTAGCAAACATGAAGTTTTTCGTAAGTTGAATTTAACATTTTAATTTAAATATTCATTCAATTCAAATATGGATAACACTTAATTGAAATATACATAAAACTAATAGAACATACAGTATATTTAGACATACAATATTGCTCTTCCGTGCTTTGTCTGTGCTTGTATTTTGACTGCTATAATTCAGTTACAAAGGAAATTTTCCTGTAAACAACTTAACGCTGTTGAAAATCTGCGCCATCTTTACTTTTTAAATCTCATTGATTTATATGGAGATTTATTTTTCTTATTTTCTTTGAAATAAACTTGAATTTTAATGGTTTGATTTTGCTGATTTATTTTTCAAATATATTTAAGTGTCCATTACATTCTAAAAATTATTTGTTTAAGAAATAGTTTTAATGGGCCTATTTATAAAAAAAAAATTAACTTGTAATATCAAATTTATATACAATTCAAATTTATTTTTTTAAAAAAAAGTAGAACAAGATACACTTAACTAGATTTGAAGAAGAAATCACTAAAATCAGTACAACCTCAATATGATCCAAAAAGTAAAGATAACGAAGGTATTTAATAATGTTAAATATGACTCTAAAGTAAGATATTTCTAACAGTTTTCTAAGTGAGAGGACATATAATATCTTCACACTCGTACATAACTACATGAACTGACATAAATTAAAGGGGTACTTCCGGTTGACGTGGAAAGTTGAAATTTGCCATGACTGTAGCTTTCCTGGACAAACGCACAGGAAAATTGCCAAAAGTGAATATTTTGAATTTTTACGGGGTCTAAAGGGAGGAAGAATTTTCCTATGTTATTGAAATGGGTCTTTTTTTCGACCAATAATCTCATGTTTTAGGTACTTGGAACTAGATTAAAAATTTGAAATTCAATATGCTTGTACGTTTTTGTTAGCACTACGTAAGTAAATCAGTAAAAAAAATTCCAACTTTAGAGTGGTTTTATGGGGAACTGAAAAATCTTTCCTGTTATTTATATGGAACATCTTTTACACCCCAAAATTATTGGGCACTTCCTGTAGGGCTGCGATGCTTAACTTTAGAGTGGTTTTATGGGGAACTGAAAAATCTTTCCCGTGTTATTTATATGGGACGTCTTCTACACCCCAAAATGTTTAGACCCTTCCGGCAGGATTAGAATGATGAAATTTGGCATGATTGTAGCCTTCCGGGACTAACCCACAGAAAAACTGCCAAAAGTGAGCATTTTTAATTTTTAAGGGGTCTAAAAGGGATGAAAAAAATCCCCTTGTTATGTAAAATAGGCGTTTTCTTGGGATATGAAATCTTATCTTTTAGATAGTTGAAATGGGAAAAAAAAACTTGAAATTTAGTAAAATTGGGGTTTAAGAGGTGCGAGGCCGTAGGCCGAGCAACGACGGCGGTGTGAGGGTGAAGCCCCCAGCCGAACAAATTCAGTAAAAATGAAGAGCAAATGCATGAAATTCGCTGTTGATGCACAGGCTGATACGTAAGAGACGTGGGGGTCTTGGGGCTGAGCCCCCAGCTAGCCAAAGGCTAGTCTACTATATAAAAAACACACATCATTTTGCATCGTCAAAAAACTTTTAATATATATATATATATATATATATATATATATCTGGTATTTGGATCTGATCAATGGAGTTCCTTTTCAAACTTATCTAATAACAACACATTCATTTTGTGTTGTTAATGGATAAGTGAGGGGAATAAAAAAAAAAAACTCCCTTATGAACTTTAAACGTACCATATATATGAAAAGAATTTTGAATAAGTAAATTTCTTTTTGTATTTCTGTCTCGTTGAACTGTATTGTTTTACCTCTTCTTTCTGTTTTTTTATTTCTATTTTTTGTAGAGTATTCTGGTTTCTTATATATTTTTTCTATATTCTTTTTAGTATTTTATTTATTGCAGTCCGTGTTCGAGCAATTCTGTTGGTCGTGGTGAGAACAAATAGCCTCGATGTTGTCGTTCCTATTAAACCATAATAATTCATGATTATATTTTTATTTTACCGTTTCTCATACAAAAGTTTTACCATTCATTACTTATTACTTTTGTATTAAACATCATGAAACAGACAACAATTTCATGCTATTAAGAGGATAGCGTCAAACAACTTTTACAGATTTATTAAATAATAACCCGAGTGTTTTGTAAGGATAATGTAATAAATTGAAATTTAATAAATCAATGCCATATGTCCTTTCATAAATACAAATTTCATCCTTACAATCTACCAGGTCTCAAAAACTAACTTAACTGTTGAGAGATAATAAAATATAATACTAATTATATAAAACTCCATTGGTATAAGTAATAATAAAAAGTCTTTTAAACAATTCATTTATGAAACACATTAAAAACGAGAAAATATTTTTTGGTGAAATAAAAAGAATTGTGACTAAAAATAAAGCCATTGGGTGCAATTTAATGTCCATATAAACTGATTCACTCATGGTCGAATTAAGCTTAGGATCCACTGCTTATTCTATAATAGATTATAACATATCACTTTTCTAATATCTATTTAAAAACATTAGAATTCAATTTTAGGAGCGTCCAATGCTTTTCGTTATTGTTTCCTTACTTTAATTTACCCAATCAAAATAATTTACTTTTCCGTGCATATTATAGAAGCATTGTTGTTGAAAGTTTTCTTACGGTTATAATTTTTTACTTTTCAAAAGTCTTTATTTAATTTTCTGCAATTAATCGAAGAGACATTTATGGAAGAGAATAGTTCGTAGCTTTTTTGTTATAGGAGCCACATAAAAAGGTCTCAAACCAATACCAAACTACTCTGTCATCTATTAAAGTATAATGCTTAATGAGCTGTCGTTGCCTACACATATACGCAACCTAGACTAGATACTTTTGTAATAATTAATTTTACAGTTCAACGATAAACTAGAGCGAAAAGTAAGGAAAACTATTGTTTGTTATCAGATTTATGCAACTATACATTTTAGTGTGTATGGAAGTGCGTAAAGTTTAAGTTCTAAGTTTTAAATCTAATAAACAGAAAAGTTACCTAATAAAAGCATTGTAAAAAAAATGTAATATTGTTTTCTTCGCATGCTTTTACAGTTTTCCTACATAAAAATATAAATTAGTTTCATAGTACATTATATTATGATTAAGTACGCACAACGAATAGTTTATTTTGAACTAATTGATATTCCTGACAACATTTCTTCTTGCTCTTGCAGGCTATCCTTCTCTTGGCTCTGTTTGCCATTGTAGCTGTCTCTGCCCAGCAGGAACCAGCGCGAAAGGAAGGTCTTCAAGGAGCTGAACAGCTTTACTATGGCTACGGTGGATACTACCCAGCTCTAGGATATTATGGTTACTACGGACGTTGAAACAAATCCTCTCTTCGACTTCTTCATTGAAACAATAGGATGGCTGATTGATTCTTTCCATCAATGAGTCCTCAAATGTTTTCTACATTTGAATCTTCGCTTTAAATAAATTCAGACAAATAACTGGTTTACTATCTTTTCGAATAAAACATTAGAAACATTAAAAAAAAATATATATTAGTATAATAAATTATTTATTTCTCTTCCCTTTGAAATTTACACTAGCTAAGGAGGTATGGAGATTGTCTTAAATTGCTTACTTCTTGTGCGAAGAATCCCAGGTTTGATTGTGTATCATATAAATTTGTGGGGGACAACATCGTCCTTGTGGCTTTCCATGGGATTCTCCAGTTTCCTCTCACATTCTCATACTACTAATTCTTCCATAACTACTCATTTTCATTAATGATCCATTTCTCTCAGTTTACAGGGTACAAGCTTGGAACTTCATACCAAAGATTCATTTTCATTTCTACACTAACAAGTTATCCTATAATTCAATTGATACAACTTGTCCTTTCTGACAGTTGCTTTCCTCTGTTGTTTCCTTCCTGCACGTGGTTACAACAATCAGGCAAGAGGAACAGTTTCTATGGCAGCAGCACGTTCAACCAATTATAGTGGCTCATTTCTTTCGCTCTGCAGTGATAAACATTCCACCCTCTCCGCACGTTGCCAGTTTGAATATCAAGAAATGCACATTGTTTTAGTCGAACGTCAACTTGAGTAGTGAACCTGTTGGTTATTGAAAGCATTCTTTTTAGTTCATTTTTGTGTCATTTAGCATTTTACATTTAGTAAATGTTAATATGAAACAGGAAACTATTCACTTGTTCTACTCGTGCAGTTTCAATATTCGACGCAAAAGCTGGCAACGCAACATTGAGCACCACGTGCGCGCAGCGAGCTGCCACAAGAGACAAGTAGTATCAATTGCAGTGTAGTGCATAAGACTATAAAACACTGTACTTATGTAGAGAGGAGAGAAATCACAATAATAAATGAAAGCCCCTCTTTGATATATCCGAATTAACAAATAATGTCATCACTAGAAAAGTAGAATGCCAGGAACAAACTTCCCACTGTAATATGTTAAACGCGTATCACAAAAACTGGTACTATATCTGGATTTCGTTAATATTAGTGATTTAAATAGTACTGTTCACTCTTCGTAGAGATTTCTAAACCTGGGACTCGGGGTCCATAGAGGTCTCAAGAGAAATACATGAGAGATCGCGAAGGAAGCTGAGAAAGATAATTGTAATTTGGATCTTAATAGAAAAAATATTTTTAAAGACTCTTTTGATAGACATATTTTTATTTACGTACATATTGTCAAATACTACAAAGAATATTAAACAAATAAATAATCTTTTAAAAACAATTGAAATAAAGGAGGGATGGAACTAAATTCTGAAATGTAAGAAAAATACAAGTAGATCAAAAACTGCTTATTGAAATAAATTCAAAATAAATAAAGGCTAGTGTAAAACCTAAGCCTGGTGTAATTTCACTAGACTTCACAAGTAATGAACAGCAATAAACAAAATGCTTATTACAAATTTGAAATTACTTATGGGAGTCGCTGGTATCATAGCCCATAAAAGAGAAAGGTAATAATCTCTCTTTTATGAGCTGTGATAAAAGAGAGATCGAGATGTGAAACAGGCTAAGAAAGCCTGCTCTAGGCAAGTCCATCAAATACACGTAGTTAGAGGAAGACACAGTGCACAAGGGAATCAAGTCCAGTTTTGGGGTCATTTTGGACATATTTCATCTCTAAGATCTCTATCTAAAGCTCCTTTCGCACCATATAAGTTTAATACCAGATATTGTAAATAACTTACAACGTTAAAAAAAAAAGAGCCTTTTAAATGTACCATAGAAATTGTCTTTTTTATTTAAAACTGGGAATTGGACTTGATTTCCTTGTGCTCTGAACACGTCAAATTCGGATAGTACCAGTAGTAGTCGTAGTTTTTGTATTCGAACATAGGTAATTATTCCGATAGTCTATAGTTTTACTCATTGTGAACATTCTGGTACTCGGCACTTGACCTGACATTATCTAAATATTATCTTATAACTCATAACAATGCTTCAAATCTCCCGTTTGAAGCATCTTGTACAGTTAAAATATCTGTAAAATGTAGCATTTACAAACCGTCGGTGAATAAGCACTTACGTTAAAAAAAAGTATCGTTGATATCAATGTACCTATTCTTAGTTATATAAAATATTTTAGTTTGTAATGCTCTTAATGAGTAGCATGGCTTTTCATAAAGCAATATTTCGTTTGGTATATGTTAACCAATAACTGGACTAATATTTTATCAAAAGCTTCTTCTTGATGAAGCGCTGTTGGCTAAAGTTCATTAAATGAGCATAGATCCGTTTTCAGATCATAATGTATACAGGGTGTTTAATAAGTAATGGTCATAAATTGAACCGTAGGTAGTACATGCCAAAACTAACAAAAAAGTCTTAGTAAACATGTGTCCGCAAACGCTTCGTAACGGAGATAGGGCCTGTCGAAAGTGTGGGAAAATGAAGTTTAGAGACGAATATCTCAAAAAGTATGAATCGGACAGAGGGCGGTCCAATGAATGACTATCGAATTCAGACATGCGCTATGCAGAAATGCATGGTTGATAACTCTGCAATGCACGCGCAAAGGATTCCCCAAATAAACGGAGGGATTCCCGGAAAATTCTCTAAGGAAAGGGGCTCGAGATGAACACCGAGGGCGAGTCTATCCACCATAATTCACAAGTCGTGGTACCTGGTCGAAAGCTCGAAAAGATACAAAATAGCGCACAATGTTTACTTGCCGTGTGTGGTTGCATAACCAGCAGGAAATGAGACATGTAATCGAAGTGTGGTCATGTACGTTCAAAATTGCTCCAGGAAGAATTCCGACAATTAATGCATACGTACAAGTGTGGCAGCACTTAGGTAAATCACGGTGCACATATGAAGCATTATGTGCTAAGCAGTTAACGTAACGAATATCCACAAACTGGATTGCAATGGGAAAAGCATGACAACATTCGAGTATGTGGGAGGCGAATCTGAAACATTCCGCATGTTGAACGCGTAAGTGTATTACAACGAGCAAAAAATGATGGACATGTCGTATTTATATCAACAAACATAAATCGTCATGTTGGTAATGTGTACAGCATTAATCATAAGGTAAACAGTAAATACCCAGATGTGTAACCACAGAAGAGATGCATGAGAAATTAACGTACCTCTATCATTAAAGTAAATGTTGGATGTGTCGTCGGAAAGTCTGTGGGAGGCAGAGGTTGGACACGTTGCAGATGTTATGGGTACAATTGCTGTTCATGGAAAATGTGCCTTACGAGAGCATTGGATACGCGTTCGGCAAGCCCCACACGTCTTGTGCTCGTTCCTAGGTTTTCGTCCACTGCCTGTAGTACGCGTTCTTCTGATTCAGGGGTAATTACTGTCCTTGGCCTTCTCGACCTGGAACAATGTGTAAAGCTCCCATATTCCCGTAGCCGCTGATGTATTCTGAGAAATGTTCTTCGGTCTGTTTGCTGTCTCGTAGGGAAAGTCTCGCGATATAACCTAACGGCCTCTATCGCATTCCCGTTTGCTTTGCCGTGCATAAAGTGCATGTCAGCATACTCAATATTACTGTAAATTGTATCAATGGCAAGGTAAACAATAATTTAGCAACACACTAATAGCACTAATTAACACTGCACAATAGTATCCCCGTGGCTTTGCAACACTACTGAAACTATTGCACTGTTCCCCGCAATACGATGAAGTAAGTACATCTACAACACTGTAAAGGCACGCGCGTTTGACACCTCTTCAACACACAGAACTACTACATTCACTATAGGCGAGAAATACAAGTAAAGACAACGAACCTCTACACTCTGAATCATTCTCCCAAGCGACTACTCCTGTACGACGAAAGCATGTAGACCTGTAGCAGAACCCTTTAGGCAACATAACAAACAAACGTGGAAAGGCAAGCGTGTTTCCAATTCACGTCTGTAATCGAAACAATGTAGTGTTCTTCCATTCCATATTTCCTGGTTTACCAGCTGATTGCAAGACCTGCGTGCACAGTTTTTTTCTTTACGTATACGTACAAGGGATGAATCAAATAATGAGCAAGCTACAGGCGCTCGATTGATTGAGTTATTGTTGTTTTAAACGAGCTTAGGAGCTTCGAAGGACGGGACCTACGATTTTGAAAATCTGAGATCAGAACCACTGCATTCAGTGGGCACTTCAGCGGATTTGAACCCGTAACATTACAACGAGATACTTGTATAAATTGATAATTACTTGTATTTTTGGGCAGAAAGTGCTTCTACATAAGCACTATACCAGATATAATGTTAATTTAAAAATAACAAAAGAAGAATGTTTCTAATATATGTAAGAAACATACATTATGGG
This sequence comes from Thermobia domestica, assembly GCF_964235325.1. Taxonomy (NCBI): domain Eukaryota; kingdom Metazoa; phylum Arthropoda; class Insecta; order Zygentoma; family Lepismatidae; genus Thermobia; species Thermobia domestica. Next base: position 95,799,241 of record NC_137454.1, read on the forward strand.
ATAATTAGTTGCTATGTAGTTGTTTATGGATACCTAATCAACATGTATGTTTGCAAGACAGTTTGATTGAAAATACGTTAAAAGAGTATCAACTAATAAACCATTTAATACCGATCATCGACTTGTAATTTCGATAGAAAAGGTGAGAATAATAGTGTATATAATTATTGAAGATATTTTTATGTGTAAACAATTATTACCACTCAAGATTTACTTATATCATTAGCCGAACCAGGTTGACGACTACCTTTGGTGAGTCGTTGTAAAAATTTTGGTTTACCTCACCCGGGAATCTTGTAAATTCATATCCCGAAGTAAAGTAAGGGTGAATTTACTTCTGTAATAAGGTTAATGACTACGAACTTGACAAGACTTAGAAGTGGTAGAATAATCACAAGAAAAATGAACGGTGAGGCAATGGAGAAAGGAACCAGTGATAGTGATAACGGTGAACGAAGTGCAGCACCAGGAATGACATTAGAAGACCGAATTCTATTAGTCTTACAGCGGCAAGAACAAAGCCGAAAAGACGATATGGAAGCCATGAAGCAGGAATTAAAACAGACGATAGAGCAGAAGTCCGGGGAATCCAACAGACAATATGAAGAATTAAAGCAGACGATGGAGCAGAAGTCCGAGGAATCCAACAAACAATATGAGGAATTAAGTAGACGAATGGAGCAGAAGTCAGAAGAGACGAAACAATTTATTATTCAGGCAATGAATGACATCACCTCGCAGTTTGATGAAAAGTTAAAAAGAATATCTGAGGATTGTCAGGATAATCAAAACCATCTAATCCAAGAAGTCAGTGGTGTAAAAAGGGATTTGGAAGTAATAGAATCTTCTGTACAGCAACAAAAGATTCAGGTCACGGATAACTCCAACCAGATACGTGCGAATACACAGTTGATAGCTACCTTACAAGAGGAAATCAGGACACTACAGATCAAGGACAACACATACCACAACAACATGGATAATGATCGTGTAGAATTCCCTTGTTCACAAGAGATGACTTCGCCTTCACCCGTATCTGATGAGGACATTATTTTGGAAGAAATTCATCCGAGAAGTACAGATGGGCGGAAAAGAGATGGTGCAACTACACATCACGCCATAGGTAGGAATTGTCACTCAACAAGAACACGGAATGATAAAAGGAAGGTAAAGTTAAGCGTAAAGATGAGTGAAATACGTGCTATGAGTAAGTTCAGTGGTAAATGTAATGAGAAGGCTACTTCTTTCCTAGAAAAATTTCAGAACGAGTGCAATATAATGTGTATAGATAGATCACAATATATGAAACTAATCCCTCACTTATTACTCCCACCATGTTCTTTATGGTTTAAAGCAGTACGAGATCACGTTAGTACGTATGAGGAATTCAAAGCAGCGCTAATCGCAAATTACGAAAATGACTTTTTGCTTGCAAATAGAGATGCCACGATTAGAAACCAACATTTCAATCCTCGTTTGCACAAATCTGTTGTCGAGTTTGTTGTAAATACATACAACGAATTAAAAGTCGTAAATCCATTGCAATCGGAATCTAGAATCATAGCATCAATTCGAAATTTGCTACCGTTTAAGTTACAACAGATCCTGTTTTCTACCCAGTGTATGAGTTTTAACCATTTATTAATGCTTGTTCAATGTTATGAAACTCAATACCATGCTCTGAATCAACAAGCAGGAATAGGCAAAAGTAAAAATAATTCAGATCATTTTGTACCTGTTCGGAATCTAAATATCCGTAGTGTGAACGATACAGAACACAACTTAAACCGAGTGAATTCAAACAATCAGAACGATCAAAATAGGCAAAGCTATGTTGGTAATCAACCTAACCTAAACAATCGTGACAATAATTATGTCAGATCATTCAACCGAAGTAGACACAAAAACAATCGAAATACATGGCGAAATTCTAGAAATGCTACAAATTCTATGTATAGACATAATCGTTGTTCAAGAGATGGCATGTCGTATCAAAATCAGAATCACGACGCAATACATGTACAAAATATTGCGGAACCGAATCATGATAGTGCAGTACAATGTACTTTATTAGAATCATATGCTAGTACAAATTTAAACTGACTCTAGTTAATGAAGTAAGGGTTAAACCCATACCAGCTATAGATTCTTGTGAACATTTATTTTTAAGTTTATGTGTTAATATCAATAATGAAAACAATTCTTATGACTTCGATATACAAGCATTATACTTGATAGGATTAGTTAATGAACTCATAAATATTTTTTTTACATTTGTTCCAACAAATGATAATTTTCAAATGATTTTAATTCTTTCTTGTTAATATGAAGAATTATAGTTCGATTCATTAAAAGCAAAGGTTATTTATAGTATATTTGATTTGTGTTGAAACTTAATTGTCAAAGATTATGTTAAGTATATGATTCATTCTATTAAGCTAATTATTCGACGACTGTCTTCATGCACAATCTTATATATTACTTGAATAAGATCCTTCTATATTCTGACGCCCAATTGATACAATGCATACTGTAGAGTATCATCTAAAGTAATTAATATATATAATGCGCCCTTGATCATGGTGACTCATGTTTTAAAATGTAATTGCTTCTTACTATTTTGAATTCGTACCCTTCGTTAATTATATAAATAAGCGACGACGTTTTAATAATAAAATATATATTAATGTAATAAAAGATAAATGATAATGAAATGAAAGATTTATTATAAATATATTTATATGAATGAAAATAAATAATGTTATATATATGCGAGGGTCGATCAAAATGTAAAGGACGTAATTATGGAATATTGTTCTTATAAACGGACCAGTGGTTCTTAAATATAAAAACCAAGCTCCCTTGTAACTTTTATATTCAGTCACATCGTCGGGCGACATTTTTATACAACGAGATACTTGTATAAATTGATAATTACTTGTATTTTGGGGCAGAAAGTGCTTCTACATAAGCACTATACCAGATATAATGTTAATTTAAAAATAACAAAAGAAGAATGTTTCTAATATATGTAAGAAACATACATTATGGGATAATTAGTTGCTATGTAGTTGTTTATGGATACCTAATCAACATGTATGTTTGCAAGACAGTTTGATTGAAAATACGTTAAAAGAGTATCAACTAATAAACCATTTAATACCGATCATCGACTTGTAATTTCGATAGAAAAGGTGAGAATAATAGTGTATATAATTATTGAAGATATTTTTATGTGTAAACAATTATTACCACTCAAGATTTACTTATATCATTAGCCGAACCAGGTTGACGACTACCTTTGGTGAGTCGTTGTAACATCATGCACCCAAGGTGAACTCAACGTCTGTTGCAACCCCGATTCAGTATTTCCAACTGGCTTGCATGTTGTACCAGTGTTCCTTTCGGCCATTCTATTCATTTTCGCGCATCGTTTGTTTTACCTTGGTATTGGTACAGTAAAGGACTACTCTGTGCATGTGCATTCGTCTTAGGAATATGCTCTGAAGTAGTTCAGAACATGCATCACCACCTTTCTTCGATTGGCTCTCTCATTTCCTATTCGTTATGCAACCACACACGGCACGTAAACATTGTGCGCCATTTTGTATCTTTTCGAGCTTTCGATCTGGTACCACGACGTATGAATTACTGGTGGATAGACTCGCCCTCGATGTTCATCTCGAGCCCCCTTTCCTTGGACAATTTTCCGGGAATCCCTCCGTTTTTTGGGGAATCCCTTGCGCGCGCATTGCAAAGTTATCAACCATGCATTTCTGCATAGCGCATGTCTGACTTCGATAGTCATTCATTGGACCGCCCTCTGTCCGATTCATACTTTTTGAGATATTCGTCTCTAAACTTCATTTTCCCACACTTTCGACAGGCCCTATCTCCGTTACGAAGCGTTTGCGGACACATGTTTACTAAGACTTTTTTGTTAGTTTTGGCATGTACTATCTACGGTTTAATTTATGACCATTACTTATTAAACACCCGATATATGGTAGATTAACTCTTTCGGATTCGCGTCAAGATTAAAACAACTCCGAATCATAACTAGGCTAATCCTAATCTCCCTACATAAAAGAAGTCCTGATTGAATGATCAACGCCTAGGCCAAACAGCTTAAGCTAGAAACTTGCAATTTTGGACATGACACAGTATTTGTGACGTAAAGTACCACTCAGGAAGAACTTTTGAAAATTCGAAGTGGAAGGGTAGGGGGAATAGGGGTTTCAATCATTATAATTTTACAATATTATTAGCATTTAACAGGAAATACATTTGTTCAAAGATGAGATACATATCAATCGATATATCACACTGAGAAGAGCAGAATGAAATAGATCAGTGTAAATTTTCATGTGTAGTTTTCGAGAAAATTTAAAAAAAAATTTAAACCTAAAAACTGATGCAGAACGAAAATCATGACACCTATAAAAATGGGACTGATAGTGACGTATACCGTCATGAAGCTCTTCATTCTGGCATTACCAAGATGGCAGTAAGTAGCCTATAATTATGATAAATCACTAAATTTTACTTTCTATTTAGCTATTGATAGATCATACTATTAATAGATTAACAATATTACATGCTTCAGTGTAAATTCTGCTCGTTAGTTTCCCAGAAAATCGACAAAAAAGAAGTTTTATAGAACCAAAATGCACATCTTTCGCTGCGAATAATAATTTACTTTATATTTCTTCTGGGACAGATTGTTTACAGTTATATTTATGTAGTGTTATGTATGTAAAGATGTTAAATATCAGATCGTGTCTTCTTCTAACAGTAATATAGACACTTTTAGCAGTAACACACATACTTCTAATACCTAGGAACATACTGCTTTAATACCTTACAACATATTCTTGCATTAATTCGATTTTCACCAACGTTCGTATATCTTTTCTAAAATTAGAAACAGAATTTTCATAATGTAGGCAGTAAAGAGTTCTATATCCACCACTTTGACTAGATCTAAAGCACATAGTTTAAAATGTAATATAACATATTGAAAATATGACGACAAAAATACCTGCACATTAACACTGTATTTAAAACAATAAATTATATTTGAATTATCTGAAGAATAACACAATTGAATGGAAGTAAATATATAACATGGAATATATATACTTAAAAACGACATATCAAGAAATAATGGCAAATCATATGAGAAGCAGCATCTCAGGGAGAAAGAAAGGCAGTTACACATGGAATATCCAAATTTTATTTCATCTGGTAACTGATTACAAAAATTACTACTGTTTAATGTAAAACTAAGAAATTAAATGTTTTACGATGTATTTTTCTCCATTTATTGTAATTTCTGAGTTGCACTGTAATTCAATAGGCCCATATAATTTAATGTTCAGACTCTGATTCACGGGATAAGTTAATGATGGACTTCTCAGGGGCAGCCCAAGGGTCGGGCAACTGCCCGGGGCTCCACAGTCAGTGGGCGCCAAAACGAGCCTCACAAATAAATTTTATAACGTGTTTTCTACTGACTTTTTTGGCTTATAAAGTAACGTCAATTACATCATCTTTTCCATTCCACCATGGAATAAGAGAGTTTCATAGTACTAGGGTAGCTGTATAACAAACGGAGACATGGCATGTAGAAGAAAGAGTGGAGGGGAGACAATATGCCAGTTCTTTAACGGGAAAACTTTTAAGTGAAACTCGGTGAGAAGGTCATAAATTGATGCAGTGACTGGTATTCGGTATCAAGCTGGGGAAATATACGATGCATTATATGCTGTCTATTGATTCCAGAAGTGATGCGTTTGGAAAAAGCAAAACTAATAGTCTAGCCCACAAGATTAAGAGTTTCAAGTTTATTTGCTGTCTCGTACTTTGGTATACAGTTCTACTCAAAGTCAATCTTGTAAGCGAAATGCTTCAAAAAGAAGAAATGGACATTTCAAAAGCAGTAGAAATGATCGCAAAAGTGAAAAGTCATTTTAAAGCAATGTGAACCGATAGAGGATTTGAAGAGCTACTAGTGGATGCAAGAGAAATTGCAGAGAGTCTGAAAATCGACCTCCATTTCCAAGTGAGTTACAATTACGACCACGGAAAACCAAACTTCAGTTCGAATATGGGGCCCCTGATAAGCGCATTGCAGATCCAAAAATTTCTTTCAAAAGTAGCTTTTATTTTCATGTTTGGATTAAGCCATAGTCTCACTAAAAGGTCTTCTCAACTAAACCACCATCATGACCTATTTGGATTTTCATACAGGATCAAAAACGAAGACAAGGATTCCCTGATGAAGAAATGTGGTGACTTTCAGGTTGCTTTAACAAATGAAGAACATTGTGATATTGAGGGTTTCCAACTTCAACAGGAACTATTGGTTTTACTCTCCCTACTACCAGATGAAAATGCTAAAAGCCCCCTTCTAGTGTTAAATTCTTGACGAGTAACCAGCTGACTGAAAATTTCCCTAATGTATCAATTGCACTCAGAATTGCCCTCACTCTTCCTCAGTCTTCTTTTTGGCTTCAGGCGAAAGGTGCTTTTCAAAATTAAAATTAATTTAAAATTATTTGAGATCTACCATGTGCCAGGAACGCCTTGTGGGCACTCACCATGATGTCAGTTGAATTCGACATTCTTCAAGATATTGCCATAGATGCCATTCATTGTTAGAGATTTTGCAGACAAAAAAGCTCGAAAGGTTATATTGTAACTGTTGTGAGGTGCTGTTGTTGCTAGTTTTCAGTAATATTGGAATTTAGTTTTCTTAAGGGTTATTATGCCATTAATTATCATGTCTGAGGCCACAGGTTGCAAAATTCGGGAAACAATTTGTGTGAATTATTCAAGATTTTAACGTACTGGTTTTATGGAAGAAAAAGATATGGACGTTTTCACATAAAATTCCATAAATTGACTTTGACATGGTTTACTTACTTATCAAACTTACGAAAGTTAGAGGATTTCTAATACTTGATAAAACCTGTTATTAAAGTTCAGTCTTGTGAGTGTTCAGCTTTTGTACAAATTCATGAGATATGAATGCCATGGACTTGACTTACTAAGACGTACATAAAGTGTTGTTTATATTGCTGTGCGCAAAACACGTTTAACATATGTGAAATGTACGTTATGTAATTCACGTTATCAGAATAGATTGTTACATAGTCGGATATACAGTAAATGACTCCTGATGTTATTGATATAAAAAACAATTTACAATATAGCAATAATCGTGTCACCATTAGTAGTACCGTATTCAATAAATGCTGTTCGATGTTGTTTTTGTTTATACAAATCTGTACATTAATAATAATAATAATAATAATAATAATAATAATAATAATAATAATAATAATAATAATAATAATAATAATAAATAATGAAAAACCAAATTTAATTGATACATAATATGTACAATATGTATATTTTTAAATACCGGTACTGTAGGCCTATACTCATATCATGTATTGGAGTATTAATGTTTTTTTTTTCTGAAAAATGAGTTTAAAATATTAAAATTATTGTAATAAAATGTAAAATATAGGCTAGGACTAGGGGGATCCAAAAAGTCACATTGCCCGAGTGAAAATTTTGTCTTGGTCCGCCCCTAGAACTTTTAACAAACAAGTGTATTTTCTGGAAAATGACAAAATAGAGAATTTAACCTCATATTTAATACACTTAAATCAAGAGAGAAGTAAAAAGAATCTTCTTGCCACTGAAAAATAAAAGGACTCGTATTTGATATGTTTAAAAGCAAAGAAAAATCCCGTATTTTTGACACCATCGGACAGTCAGTATTGGAATTTCTACAATATTGTTACTGTTTAACGAAAAGAAAATGTCTAAAGATGAAACATATAATACTTGATAGATCACGTCAATGAATTGAACAAAATGATATGAGCGAATGTAAATTTTCAAGCGGTTTTCGAAAAATCGAGAAAAACAGCTTTTCTTATGGTTAAAACATGCCGATCGTTATCAACCTGATATAGTTGATAGTTTTTATCTTCATAAAAAAATAATTAATGTACTGCATATGAAAAATGTGAACGATTAAGTAGCAGATTATGTATTAATACATATAGGATGGACCAATTTATACGGCCTTGTAACTATTAAAGTAATAGAAAAAAGCGCTGAATTTTTGTACCATGCAAATATCGCAGCGGACATTGTTTGACATCCTCTGTGATATCACAAGGTTAATAATGTTAGCAACCCAACACAAAGTTATATATCTTTTTTCCAAATAGCAGTAGGTCAGGTTATTACATATTTCAAATCTACATATTAAACAAAAACTTACAATAGCACACTTGCCATGCAGAGTTGCAAACTAAGGACCTTGCACTATCACAACCATGGGAAACAACCAAATTTTGGAGGCTTTTACAACAGTAATAACACAAGTGAGACGGACGAGGTAATGCACATCCAAAATACCTTAATATCGATTAATACGGTCAGCCTATGATCTATTTCGAACAGGTAGAAACAAAGTTACAAGGAATTGAAAATCTTACTTTTTTTTAAAGAACTTCATTTAAAAAAATGGTTTAGATAAGTTTTACATCCAATTGCTTACATGCTTTTCAATAGACATAAAGATCGTAATTCTGCTTACAGTAATTTGATATTTCAAATCATTCGGAAGATATGAAAAAATGGTAAAATTTGATATATTGTTTAAAATGGCGTATTTGTGGGAACATTTTAATTTTTTTTTTTTTTGTTCACTTCTATAACATTTCAACAATGCTTTTTGGTAGGTGTAATTACAAGAAATTCTTGGTATTATACAATTATAAGCAGTATTGGGAACTTTACGAGTACTTACCATATCTCCAGAACAGTTTGAAATACCAAATTGCTGTAGACGACATTGTGATCTTGACATCTACTAAATATAGTCTATGCAGTTTTTCGAAATAAGTCTTGAAAAATTTCCACTTTTCAATCCCTTTTATCTTTTTTTTTCGTATTTAATTCGAAAACCTCATATCATGATCATAGCATTAGACATTAAAGTACTTTAGAAGTACATTGCTCTGTCTGTCTCATTTGCGTTACTACTACTGCAGAGGCCTCCAAAATTTGAATGTTTGTGATAGTGTATCGTCCTACGTTTGCCACACTGAGTAGTAAATATAACATTGTAAGTTTTCATTTAACATGTAGATTTGAAATGTGTAATAACTTGACGTAGTGTCATTTTGAAAAATAAATACAACTTTATATTGGGCTGGAAACACTGTAAGCTTTGTGGCATCACAGAGTATGCCAAACAATGTCGCCCTGTCGATATTTGCATAGTTCAAAATTTCAGCATTTTCAGTCCATTTGTTTAAAAGTTACAAAAGACTGTATCAAGATAAACGGTCCACCCTGTGTATTGTTTGAATTCTCCTAACAGTGACACACACATTATTTGCAATAACCTAAAACTAGCATCAAATTCTAACGTTCTTTGCTAAGCCCACCTACACTTTTTAGACTTCCAAACTATATTACGTATAAGTGTCGCAACCGCTTCATCTGTCCGTCTGTCGTCAACAACAGTAAGAGATATCTAAAAGCAGCTTTCTGCAATCAATTCAGCTTCCATGGAAGCCTAAGGAACAATTGAAAGGCCAGCGTTTCGCGTTCAACATGGAGGTCATAAAGGCAGTGCGTTCTTGGTATTGTCAGCAACCGGCCTCATTCTTCACCGACGACATGCAACTAGTGTAGGGGAGACCGGGGAATATTGTAACGCTGGTCAATTGTAACATTGGCGATTACTTGTAGAAGTGAGTTTCGAAATATCGTTTGTACATGTCATTGGAGTTACTCATGCAAGGTGTATGTGAAAAAAAAAGAGCGTCGTTAGTAAAGTGTGGAAGACTGGACAAGGAGAAACGTGATTTTGACAGCGATAAGTAAATTTTTAACAGTCTTGTTTTTATTTTCTCTTGATAGATATGCGTATACTGTAAACAAATACTCTGAGCGTGTGTAATCTATGTTCTTTCCTTGACAACGAGGATATTGTGTTTGATGCTTTGACTCAATGTAATTATGAGAAATCATGGTATTTATCACTGACCGTTGAACGGGTACAAATGCAACGTGGCGATCGGGGACGATTGTAACACGTTACAATCGTCCCATACAATGATGTACTGTACCATTATGAAAGTAAACTAGATATGACCGAAGAGAATACATTCGATATAATTAATAAAACAATGTACGTATTAGGTATGTCTTTCCGAGACCACAAGTACGTCGAGATGGGGACTCGACCCCCAAAAATTCCTTTGCGGCCTTAGTGTACAATATATCATTATGGTTTCCCTAAGGAAAGAAAAGTCTTTTACCCCATATTTCATTATGGAACCTCCCCTAACTTCTTTATACACCCTCAAAACGTTTGTGGCTGGTTGTGGATCACTGCCTTTCGATGTTGTATCAAAATAGGTTAATGTTTCAATATGTTCCTTCCTTGTGGTGTCTTTAAATAGCCTATAAGTTTTTAAAGACTCATTTGTCAAATAGGTCCCTTTCTGGTTCATCAGAAATAATCAACAATGTAACTTTTCACTTGCTTTACTTAATCTCTCTCGCACAGTAAGTAGCACATTTTCTGCTCGCGTCCTTGTGTGAGGGATGTGCATAGGGGTTACAAATGCAGTGTGGATGTCTATTAGTACAATATCATTAGGACTTGAAACAGTGGAAAACAATAGGGTAGGCAGGGCAGGCATTGCTTAGGGGCGCAGTGCGCTCAGGCATATTAGGGGTGTGTGGGAGTACCACTACGGATTTTGCCCTCTAGAACACTGTTGGTTCTCCTAGAATACTGTTGGACACAAGTAAGGTACTAGGACTTCCAATTCTCAGAAGTTAGGAGCCATGCCCTCCCTAACAAAGTATTTTAGTTACGCTAATGGAGTTAACTTTGAATTATTAGCTTTAATAATCCAAACTTTTTATTCTTATAATTTGTATTGAACGAGAACACAATATTGTATTTCTTCAAGTTCAGTACATCATTTCTCGTATCTTAAGTTCATGGCTTTTTCTATAAAATACTTGTACTCTTAAGTATAACACATTTTGTTTTCGTCACTTTCGTCGCTTTCATAATAATGAAATTTCGTATATCAATGAGACATTATATTATATTTTAAAATTGGATCTTAATATCATCTTATGAACGTAATCTTTACAAAGAGTGTAAACTTTCAGGGCCGTATGCAGAGTCATTTTGACGCGTGATTAGTGCCATATTAAAGAGTTCGACTAACATAAGGTTCCTGTAGTAGCCAGGCTTTTAGTATGCCTCAAAACGACTCTGCATAAGGCGGTCACCCTTTAGCACCATACTAATAGTATTTTAACACGGAAATTCAAAGGAAAACGTTTGTAAAAAAATGAATTTTATACGAAAATAGATTTATTTATTTCAACAGTATCCTATTGAAAAAGATCCCAAACACAGACAGGAAGAAATGCATGATTTTACATGACCATGGTAGTAATCCGTTCGTCATAGGTGAAAGGACATCCGGTAAGGATATAATTTCTATCGTCCGTAGATACCATAGTAACCAACTGCTGGGTAGGCGTAACCATAGTAGAGTTGCTCAGCTCCTTGGAGGCCTTCTTTAGGTGCTGGCCTTTGCTGGGCTGATACAGCAACAACGGCGAAAAGAGCCAAAAGGAGGATGGCCTGAAAAGAAGTATCAAACCGATAATTTTAAACCTATTTATACATTCTATAAATGGAACAAAAGATAACATTATATTCAATATTTCTACATTCCATTTTATTAATTATGAAAATATTAATGAAAATTAAAATATATCTTTACCTAACAAAGAGCAAATTTCTTGGTATTACAACCCAATAAGCTGATTATGGCTGGCTAGAAGATATATGTTCATGTGAGCGATGCAATATCAACTTATCAGCTCCCTTCGCAATTATTTCTGGGTTTCTAAATTAGATCATTGTCTCTTAACCCAACTAGCTTTCCAAGTGTCCAACACAGTGATGAAAATTTTCTGATTCATAAAAACATATTCCACTTACTCCTACATCGTTGTTTAGCCGTAAAATATATTTGTAATAAATATTGTCTGAAAAAAAAGTTTCATGAAGTGAAAAATCTAACGATTCTTCATTTCTGCAAAAATATTTCAAAAACTTCAATGTATTCTTCGCTTAGAATCCACCTTTGATCTCACAAAGCCGTATTTCGTCAATTTAATACGCGTAAGACGAAGTTTTCTCATAGCTTTAAACAATAAAATCGAAACATTTTTTCTTTCTTTCTTTTTTCTTTCTTTTTTTGTTACAACAATAATCTTTATAAGGAACTGGAACTTTATACTTTATGTAGTTATTTCATTACATAGGCAGGTCTATACGTGAAGAAATAGTGGAATTTTCGGTTTTTTAAATAATTTATAAATTCACAAAGGTTCCTTTCCACTTTCTTGTTACATTTTAAACAATGGGATGGGATATTTATACTCTACGAACTCAATTTATGTTCCCTGCACTTTACACACACACACACACACACACACAAACACACACATACACACACAGAGCGAGAGAGAGAAACAGTATGTAAATTTTTACTTGCCAATGCCTTTAAGCTAATTGGAAAATTAAAATTTGTTGCTATCTAACTTTCTTTTCCAGAAATTCGATATTATAGTTCAATATGCAGTTAAATATAGTGGAAAATTTCCCACCTAACATTACTATACATAATATTCAAAACTGTTCAGGTTATGCAAAGCTTTTCCACTCGTTTCTATAGAGTATTAAAACTTTCCGATTCATAAAAAGTTGTTTTACTTTTTGCTTCAAAATGAAAAAATTTCCGACTTATAAAAAAGTTTTTCAATTTTTCCATACACCACAGAAAAGTTTTCGATTCATGAAAAATTGTTTCACTTATTCCTACATAGTACTGGAATTTTCTGAGCCATGAAAATTTTCAAATTCTTTAAACGATCTTTCACTTTTTAATATTTCTATACATGAATTCAATCAACTTTATGCTTCATGACATGAGGAATTGTTACTTGATCACTGATATTTGTTTAGAACGGAATTTTTTCCGGAAAATATAGCGGAAAATTTTCCATCTCACACCACTAGTTCCGCAACGCTAAATGATCTTGAAAATTTTTTGTCTCACAGGAAATTGAACACCAGGCCACTCACATGTAAGTCATGTGTACTAGATATTTCGTTTAAAATACTTGTACAGTGAAACCTCTTAATAACGGACACCAATGGGGCATGAATTTTTGTCCGTTATTGAGAGGTGTTCGTTACAGAGAGGTTATAGAAATTTAATTTCTCACAATAGTAATTGTGTGCTGTAATTTACAGTAAAGACATTGTGTATTAATGTAAGTACGTAAAATTCAATATGAAAATACTCTGTTTAGTACGTATTTGAATTACTGGGAGGGATGAAGGAGAAATTCATTTCTGTTAAATAATATTGTTATTATTGCTGGGGGATGTGTTAATATATTCGTATAACGAATACTGCAAAAGAATGTTATGTTAATTTTCCTAAGTACATGTCATCACCCTGTAAGCGTTTCTCATTTATTTCAAATTCTCAGAACCTTCTCAAAAGAGACGTTAGGAACCAATTAATCGGCTAAACTCTTTTGTTTAGCGAAAACGACATACTTTTTCCTCTACAAGGGTAATAATACTCATTAGTAAGTATTCTATGAGTATCCTCAGTACGGTTGCGGAAGAAACATATATATGTGTGTGTACGTTTGTGTACTGGCGCGGTATCTTCGTTGGTGGAATAGATGAAAAGACATATGGGAGTGCATATGTTTATTGACCCAACCCCAATCACAAAGAATATCCTCTTAGAGAAAGTGAAAAAGGAAGCCGGGAAAACTCCAACCCAGACTTGTTCCAGTATCATAACTAAAAGAAAAATGCTGCTTTTTCAAAAAAAGAAAAAGTAAGAGAGGAAACATTGCTCGTTGAAAATGTTATTGTAAAACAATGTTTGTTTTGTTATCTATGAAATTGTCGGGAAAGCTGCAAGACCCAGAGGCAAAAGAGGACTAAATTTGTTAAGGAAAGGAAGATAGTTCGCATAGAATTCTTGGCCATACGACTGACCCTGCATGAGTGTTAGTGCTTATTGAAGGTTTTTGTAGGATTTTCACCAGAAAACAGTTTATTGCGGGCAGAAAAAAAAATCAAATTTAGCTTGAAGCTGTTCTGTTTTATGGTTCACCAGGTCTAGACTCATGATAGATACGTTGTGAGGAATAATATATCGCAGAACCGAGAATAATTCCTGTCTGTTATGAAGAGGTTATTGAAACGTATGGGGAAAAAAGGACTGTCCACGTCCTTATCTGAGGGTGTCCGTAAAAGGGAGGGTTTTGTTCCATAAGGGAACATATATTTTTGCCGGGTCAAAAATAAATGTGTCCGTATTATAGAGGTGTCCGTTAAGGAAGGTTTCACTGTATAATCAAAACTTAATTCAAAAAGAAAAGAAATAATGTTTTATTAATAACATTTAGCTTAAAATAACAACTTCATCAAATTATCTATGTAATTCCTAATCTTTTTCGACGGGCGACAAGGGCGCCCATCAGGAGGGGCAAGGTGGGGCGCTCGCCCCCCATAGAGGAAATTGTACTTCAGAATATCCAAAATCCAATAGAATTTTTACATTAGTTACAGCAAAATTTGAAACTATTTTGGAAACGTCGCTTATACTTGCCCCCCCCTGGGAAACAACAACATGGGCGCCCTTGACTGGCGACACACTTTACTGAACGTTCATCACATCTTGTTGCAGGTATTCGCTGGTACAGTCTGTTTCAAAACTGATTTCAATTTATTATTAAAGGCTTCGTGGTAAAATAAAATAAAATAAAATAAAATGTATGGTATGAAATTTAGATTTAGAAGCCTTCTGGGGAACATAAAATTTACTTTTAAAGTCATAAAATTTACGCGGCACACTCGATGGGGTTACTCGACACTCCGGTTGAGAAATTCTGAATTAATTGGTGGATTAAAATATGGTGAGATACGAGTTATTCAAGTTCGAAAATGGGGTAAAATACGTTTCTCTCTAAATAAGATAACTTTTTAACCTATAACAGCTAAGGTGCTCAAATTTGGTATATAGGTACCTTAGGTCGATACCGAGATCCAATAACCGAACCAGCCATCCAGGATCACTGTCAAGCTCAAAAGATCAAATTATTGAAAAAAATAAAATCTGTAAAAAGAGACCTATACGTTACAGTGGCCCTGAAAAGGCATTTTTTTTAAATTTAGTGTCAAATATTAATATTTAGTGTCAAATACAATAAAAATTGAAACCAATGTATGTCTATTACACAGAGATTCAGAAATGAGGCAGAGGGACACAGAGAGAGAGAGAAGAGGGGAGAAGAAGGAAACAAAAAGGGAGAACAGATAAAAATGTGGAATTTAAACGTAGTAAGAAAAGAACCTAATATTATAAACTTTCGTTTCCAGAAATCCAACAGTAATATAGAAATAACGTTTGTTTTTACATACTTTTTCAGAAGTATTTGAATATATAGAGGATGCTTTTAACATTCATTAAGTCACTTTCATACAGAATAGCATAGAAAAATACTCAATTTTCAGTAGAACTATAGATCTCCGAGACACATCTAGGATAATGTCAAAAGTTTAACACATGCTTTGTTTCCGCGTGGTTCGATTGCAAATTCGGTAGTGTTCATTGGACGTACTGATCCAAAATACATTCTAGTAAACCCAGAGGTACCGTTAGTCATATCCTCCATCTCAGACTACTAATACAAAATAAAATAAAAAACGAAACCAAACGAAAAGAGAAAGAAAGAAAGAGAAAATTGAACAAGTGCTATTTACTGCTAAATTTCTATTAGATATACCCTATATTAAAAGTCCAAACTGTATCGTAATGAAAAGTTACAAATGTTCGAAAGGAAAACTTTATGTTAACATAAAGACAACGGATGATTTTCAAGTTAAAAAAATTATATACATTCACTAAGGAATATAAAAGCATCCCGCTAACAGTTGTATCGTACCAGTACAAATTTGTTGCATTATTTGAAGACAATACTGATACATCTGGTTATCACTTAGTGAGAAAGGTATTTCACGACCAGTAGTTAATAAAATTGCGGAAAGGGCACAATATATATATCCCACAATCTATGCGTTCTATTGTCATCTGTATTTGTATAAGAGCTCGCTGAGTTGAGAGACAGGTACTCATGATATTGCTATGTGATACAATTTGTGAATTAGTTTCTTCAATCTTTCGAAGTGTGTGTTATCTGCCATACCATACGAGTCGATTATTCCAACTCTATCATGTCGTTGATCCCAAAAACTTAAGTAAAAGTGTACATCACCGGCATAAGGGAAGAAGATCAACTGTGACTGGAGCATCTTTTCATTACAATATTGATGTATGTCACCGTACTCGAATGTCGAAACATTGTACAGCTTCATCGTCAAAAAACATAATAGATATTATAGGGCAAAATGAAAACGGTCGGCCAATTATTCGAATGTCTTTTATCGTTTATGTGTCCGCTCAACATAAAACAATAAATATCGATCACAGAAGTTGACACGTCCCGGGTTAGATCCAGGAAAGGTGTAACCTCTGAAATTGAAGGATCCATTCTTACGTCATAATAAAAGTTAAATTCTCTGACAGATGTAATTGCTGGGGGGAGAAACAGACAATCGGGAGGAAAAGATCGGAAAAGATTCTGTTTTATTCCCTGACACAAAAGAACTTGGGGTGATTATATTTCGTACTCATGGGGACGTTAATTTGATGTCCAGAAAAACAGTTGTAGACTCCGCATAAAAAAAATTGCGACAGCTAACGCCGTGCAGTTAGGCAACCCAATATACACCTTCTTATCCCATAATCGTGCCAGGTAAAGACACCCCCTTTCTCTCCTCCTTTCTTCACTCCCATACTAAATTTATCTACCAACATGAGCGCAATTCTAATTTCAGACTACACATGTATTAGTTTCGATAAAATGAAATAGCAAAACTGAGACGAAACAAGATTCGTAAGTTGATGTAGGGAGAAACTGAAACGCACAATGAAAAATTGAAAGCAATGTATGTCTATTACACAGAGATTCAGAAATGAGGCAGAGAGACAGAGAGAGAGAAACGAAAAGGGAGAACAGATAAAAATGTGGAATTTAAACGTAGTAAAAAAACAACCTAACATTATAAACTTCCGTTTCCAGAAATCCAACAGTAATATAAAAATAACGTTTGTTTTTACATACTTTTTCAGAAGTATTCGAATATATAGAGGATGCTTTTTAACATTCATTAAGTCACTTTCATACAGGATAGCATACTCAATTTCCAGTAGAACTATAGATCTTCGAGACACATCTAGGATAATGTCAAAAGTTTAACACACATGCATTGTTTCCGCGTGTTTCGATTGCAAATTCGTTAGTGTTCATTGGATGCACTGATCCAAAATACATTCGAGTAAACCCAGAAGGTACCGTTCGTCATATACTCCATTTCAGACTACTAATGCAAAATGAAAAAAAAAAAAAAAAACGAAACCAAACGAAAAGAAAAAGAAAGAAAGAGAAAATTGAACACCCTTATAAGTCCAAACTATATCGTAATGAAAAGTTACAAATGTTCGAAAGGAAAAGTTTATGTTCCTCATGTTTCAAATTTCAACGTGAATAAAACACATCGAACTATAGGATGGAAACAAATTTTGTGTCAAACTAGTATAAATAAAATTTTGTTTTCAAATAACCAAAGAGGTTACAATTTTCTAGTCTTTTCCGAAGAAAGGAGGAGAGAGAGGGAGTGTCTTTACCTGACACGATTATGGGATAAGAAGGTGTATATTGGGTGGCCTAACTGCACGGCGTTAGCTGTCGCAATTTTTTTCATGCGGAGTGTACAAAGAAGTTGTTTGATTTTGCAGAGAACAGGAGATCCAAGTGATAGAGAGGATAGGATATTTTGAAGCTACACTCATACCTCCTGCTATGATTTTAATGGGGTTTGAATCTATCAGTTACCTCGCCATCCTCATTCCACAAGCACCTAGTTGATAGGATCTGACAGGATTTACTAGAGTGAACAAGTTTTTGAAAAGTGTCACAGTAGATTCGTCTTTTATATTTCTAAACACAAGTAAGAACAGAATAGTGCTATTGAACAATAGAAGAGCGGTTATGATTTGGAAAATATACGAGTAAGATATATTAGTTCACCAAGAAATAATAACGCTCCAAGGAACTTATTTGTGCAAGTTATTCCTCTGAACAAATAAAGAGAGTCGACATAACATAAATAATATACGGATCACTACTATGGAATCCTTCATAAGAGAAACTTCTCACACAGTAAACATGAACTCCTAAAAGGTCCGAAGTTAAGAATCAAAGAACCTTTTTATCAGAGGAGTAATAACAGATGACTTGCACAAGAGAATGCTCTCTCATGAAACCATAATTACTTAGTCATTGTATATATGGTACCCGTAATTTTAACCCTCAATCTATTTCTCCATATTAATTTGTTAATTTCCGGAATTCCATATATATATTAAATCACAAGGTAAAGGGACTGGCCACCCCGACCATGGTGCGAAATTATAATACTCGAAGTGCCAGGGAAGGGGAGACAGAAGAAAAAAAAAGCTCTTCGTCCTGGATTGTTTTGATATGAAGACTTCACATGTTTGAACATCTATAATTAGCATATTACGTAAGATTAGGGACACCGTTCATTACTAGTTCAAACATTACTTACGAGTACATGTGAAATATAGGGTGTTTGAAAACAACACCGACAACGTTTGGGAGGTGATTCCTGACACCAAGATAAGACAAAAAGTATAGACCAACTTGGGTGCACAAATGCTTCCTTTCGAAGTTATAGGCTACCGAAAACATGAAAAATTGCACTTTAAAGGTCCATAGTTTCAAAACTATGGGACCTACCGTAGTTGGGTCAAGACTTCACTTGGGAACTAATATGTGCACTATTCAAAAATACAAGTTTCAGAATCCTATGGTACTCACGCAACAATTTTTATAGAGGGAGTTTGGCTATGGGCATACAATTTGAAGTACTCAGCAACTGCCGCCAAACTTATATGAAGCAAAGAACATAACAAGCATAACCATATTTAGATTTGAGCATTAGTATTTAAGTAATTGTAAGTTAGTTGGCCAAACTAAAATAAAAGAGAAAAAAGTAAATAATTAGACTTAATTAATCGCGATTTTAACCGTGTTAAGTCTTATATAGTAATAATTGAAAAGAACTGGAAACACTGGTTTTTCGAAATTTAGGTTTCATTTATTATTCAAGATGGTGAGTGTTGAAGAAGAACTATGCATAACGCACGAGAAGTATAATATTTCTAAAATTTCAAGTTAAGTTTGTTGTTTAAATGCCATAAACACTAGATAGTGCAGTTATTATATGTATTGTGTGGTTTATTTTAAATGTTACTGATAACCAGCGATTAGTAAGTTATCATAATAATAATAATAATAATAATAATAATAATAATAATAATAATAATAATAATAATAATACAGTAAACCCTCGTTAACACGAATTCCAAGGGACTGAAAAATCAGGAGTTCGTGTTAAAAAAATTCGTGTTAACCGGGGACCCAAATTTGATTATTCGAATACATTTTCTCCATACATACGCACTACAGTATACAGACTATACATACCACTACAGTATATTATGGATGTCATAGAAAACACTAGAGATGGTATCGAGACGAGACTGAGTAGTCTCGGTCTCGTCTCGGTTCCAAATTCGAGACGAGACCAAGATTATTCTCCGTCTTGATACCATCCACAGAATTGTATCGAGATGAGACTGAGAGTTTCGGTCTCGATTTCGAAAAGCACGGCTCGGTCTCAAATTCGAGTTAAGATCGAGATCGAGACTAGTTTCGCTCCCGGTATCATCCTCTGAAAAGTGAAAACACTACAGTAAGCTTATATCATATCTTCGAAGATAAAAAAAAGTTTCCACGCAGAAAATCAAGGTCAAGTTATAAAATTGACAACTCCGCTAGCAGGTTGGGTACCGCTAGTAACGGAAAAGCATTTGACTGCTGTCACCAGTTTGGAGTTACAGGGGAGAGAAGACGTTTTGTCTCGAGCTGTCACCAGCTCGTCTGCCAAGCACCTGCATGCTCAGCGCTTGACGGAGGACAGAATCAACACCTCATAAGAGAGGAAAGATACCAGTTTCTGGTTTTTCTCTTATTTACAAGGCAATTTTCGTCTGTATAAATACTGTATGACAAAAACTGATCTGGAGTGAAATTTAAAATAGGAATAATGATCTGGAAAAAAACTAAGGATTGAAAGTTCGTGTTAAATGAAAACATTTACTGACTCAAGGGACTAAAAATTAGTTCGTAATTCGTGCTAACCGAAATTCGTGTTAACCGATAAAACTTCCTATAAGATAACGTACAGCGATGCCGGGACCGAAATTTTGTTCGTCCTAACCGAGTTTTCGGCTTAAGCGAGTTCGTGTTAACGAGGTTATACTGTAATAATAATAATAATAAACAAGTATTCGAAGAACATACTGTAAGTATCTACAAACCTGTAGCATAAAGCAAGTCAAAGGCTTGGGGAGAACAATCAGTTAATAGTTGCTCGTTCAGTTATGTTCATTCTCTTAATGTTCTGTAAGTTAGTATACGTGAAATAATACTGATTTTTAAGATTATCTTGAAATAAATAAAGCTACAAAAGAGATTACCATGATAATTGACTAAAGACTTCTACACAAAGTTAATCTTACTACCCAACACAATTACTTACGAAGAATTTCATGGTGATTTTTGCTGTGGTCTAGGCAACTGTAGATCAGCTTGCTCTTACACTGTTCAATCAGCCTTTTATATCAATTGAGACAAGTCCTTGGCCTTCAACAATCAATTGTGTTTACTTCTCCTCTTCTAGACTTTTATATTTTTTATTTTGTCATTCTTTGAGACCGCAAAAGCCGAAGGGTGTGTCTTGGTAGGTGGACGGATCTTATATCTTCTTTTATTTATGTTCTAGTTATATAATTGATATTTGAGACAGTTTTACACATCTTTTTTCATTAATTAGTTCCTACTACGATGGGAACACGTGTTGTATCTAACTGTATGCGGATTTACATCTTAACTGATTTTCTTTGCATCCGAACTGTTATGTTGATTGTTATGCCATCTTCGTACATAAATTGGAATAAAGAAATTTTCTAGAGAAGGAAAATGTAATAGTAATGTAAGCCTTTGTAATAATAGAATTCTATTATATTCAAGAGTGCACTCAGAATTTTTTGTTGGGAGGTCCAAGCTTTAGGGAAGCGGATCCGATAATACAAGACAGTACGTTTACGTAGTATTAAACGTGTATTATTCTGCACCCGAAAAGATGATAAGTAATTGTAAAATACTTCCACCTATATTTTCAGAAAAAAAAATTGGTAGAATTAGATTGTTTCTATAAGAAAGAAAAAAAAACACAGACGAAGTGTAAGATCAAATGTTAATGCTACTTCAGTCATTTCCCTGTTAAACAAATATAATTTTCTTGAAAAGTGTACAAATGTATGTCGTTATGAAGTTTTTTCGGGGGGGGGGGGAGACTAGGTGGATCCCGTCCGTGCGCTCCTGCTATACCCCCACAAATAATAATATGTTTTCATCAGTATTTCAGTAAACAACAACTTTTCTTATTTTTTAAAGTAATTTTATTGGCATGAAAAATATTGATGGGACTAGTAGCATATCCAGGACGTATGTGTGGAAGAGGAAAGGGCTAAAAGTTTCTGCGTCTAGCTTAATATACAAAAACTCTTATCTGGTAGGTTTGACGGGGCCAGGGATCCTAGGGGCTTCCTGATTAAGCCATTGGTAGAATGAATTTATTAATACTGCTTTGTAGATTGCAACATACGCGCAAAATGTTAACAAAACTTATTAATTCAAAAAGGTTAAACTGCTCACAGATAATCACCAGGTTCAGTTAAGCATAAAGAAATCTGTGAATCATCCCTTTTAAAACCGTCTATAATATAACTACAGGATTAATAAGTTCTCGAGCCTTAAAAATGAACCAAATCATTTATGGAATAGTATAAATTTTTTAATAAAGTCTAAAAATGTTATATTTTCAAAGAAAAGTCCACTTTTTCAAATTCTGTCTAATATTAACCTTTGAGAATTGGAACTCATAATTGATCTCCAGTTTGAAACTTCTCTTAAATTTTTTATTTCTGTCTTAGGAATCAATACTATTCTATTTTTGTTAATACAGTCAGGGAAAATATAGATTTAATTACAGCATATTACGCTGAGCAGCTGTTACTACTACTACTATTACTAATATTACTACTACTACTACTACTACTACTACTACTACTACTACTACTACTACTACTAATAATAATAATAATAATAATAATAATAATAATAATAATAATAATAATAATTAGAAGAAGAAGAAGAAAATCGCTTAGTTTCCTTTCAGAGTGTGAACTTAAGGTAGACTCCCAAACTATGTGAATTCAATACTCAAACTTGAAATAGGCTATATCTATAACTACAGGTTGCAGCAGAGGAATAAGATTAAAGATAGAACCTGTTCCTTAGACGCTGAATTCATATATTAAAAAGCCATTACTCGCTATTTCCTGCTGTTTCGGCTCTATGGAGCTTAGCATTGAAACCGAAAGTACTAATTGATGTCTACTGTACTAATTGATTACTTCCTGTTGCAATAAAGGAATAAAATTAGACGTGAAATATATTCTTGTGATACTGAATTCATACCAAAATACTGCTTGTCACTATCTATCTCCGTTTTATCCATTATACGATCAGTGTTGTAACAAAAAATTATATAGATTTTCACAGTGGCGTATTTACGATTTTGTTTCGGGAGGGGCTTTGCTAACTTTCGGGGGGGGCTTTGCCTGAAAATGTGGAAATTCTGCAATATATTTCATATACTTGTCTATAGTAAATAAGATTTCGGGGGGGGGCTTAAGCCCGGAAGCCACCCCCTAAATACGCCACTGGATTTTCACCATATTCGGTTTCAACATAGTTGCATAGCTTTAATTAGACCTTATCCTGCTCTCAATAATACAGTCTGAGTTGTTTTTATCCACCTATTGAGGATGACGTTTGTACAGGGTGTCAAACAAATCTAAAAACATGTGGAAGATTCAATCCTTTGTGCATTTACAGGAGTGTTGCCACATTACACCCGAGGCTATTCGACGTGTTCTCCAGAAGTAGTTGATTATGTTTCGCCATTGTGTAAAGAAAAAGAGCCAACATACCAAGCATATTGTGTAGACGCTCATTTTCCTTGTTTTCTGACTTACGGGATACTCTATAGATGATCTCACTTTATTCTTGGTCTATAAAAGGGTCTCTTTGCTTGGGATTCATTAAATGGGTTAATATTACGAAAAACGAAAATTGTATTAATAATGAACGAAAATTCTGTGAATAAAGAATAGAAGATTATATACGTCAACAAATTGAGAAGAAACAGTTTGGGTTTAGAAGGATTAACGGTGCAAATAAAACCGAATACTCACGGTAATCAGTGAAACAATTATCGAAAAAGAAGAGTAGGGTAAACTGAAAAATTTTGATTTGTGTTTATGAAAGTTCAAACGGAATGGAATAGAATCGAAGATTCATAAAAACTTACACACAAACAAGCGGCTACTATTTAAAATTGTAAAAGAATTAACAAGGAAAATGTAATTAGAAGCAGGGATAAAAATAAATATAAAAAGGTAGGGGGACGGATGATGTCACGCCGTTCCCCGGTGCCTATCTTTGCCCGTTGTAATATTTTAGGAAGTAGAGGGACGACATAGATATTTTTGGATGTGGGAAAACGTCGTCTTCCCGCGTTCCCCCTCACTGTTACCTCCTGATTAGAAGGGAACTTAGAACGTAATTTTTCACTACTTCATTTAGTACATATTTAGAAATATTTAAGAAAAGAGTATATAGTATAAACGGATAGGTGTTGACTGCCACGGGTGCTGACTGCCACAGCCAATTATCGGTGCTGGCTGCCACGACTGTGGCTGATTGCAAATATGAAGGTGCTGACTGCCACGACGGCGTGCTGACTGCCACGAGCCTGGGAAAAACTGTATTTGGAAAGAGAGGAATTAATCCCTCATACTAAATTTATGATTATTAATTAATTTAGTAGAGAATAATTAGGGATTAATTTAGTAATCATCACAGCAAATCTATGTGGCATCCTATAAATTACAAAGTTGCTCACTAAGTGGAACGACATACGCTTGGATGTTTATAAAGGAATTGTCTTTTCTGTTATATGTACAATTTGCACATTTCATTGTTTATATTAATTGTTTTATTGCATTATTTAATGGATATGAGGGTCTGAAGCCAGCTGACAAGGGAAGTTTGGGAGAAGCACTCGCCTGCAGAGAAATAAGCATGTCATTTGAAGAACTAATTCATGCTGTTTACAACAGGTAATAAAACTCCTGTACGTTGAGAACTGTTCGAGATATTCAGCTTGGAAATTTATATGAGAAAATGAGTGGATGCACGTTTCAATACGTTAAGTATTCTCTCCCATGGCGAAACCTGATGGTTTGAAATTATTATTGCTTGATCACTGGGGTCCACTCACAGACAAATTGTCCATTACAAGTTGCATGACGGATGGCAAAGACCTAATGGTTGAGAAGATACCAAAGAATTGCAACCAATTTGTGCAACCATTTGATGTGTTTTGATCCGATCAATCAAAGATTATGGCAGATTTGTACATAATATGAAACTTCTTCATCTGGACGCTATAATGTACCAACGAAACAATCAAATAAAGTTCGTGTCCATACGAATCACTTCCGATCACCGCTATACATTGCATTGTTTCAGTTTGCGTTCTACAAGGCAGGTTACGAACAAATTATAGGCCTATAACTTTTGAATCACTTGTCGAATTTGCTTTTTGCTTTGGTTCTGCGAACTGTTCCCTTGACAGATGCAACGCAATTGCACATATAAAATGTTCATGGTGCAAGGGAGTCTTTTGCCTGCGTCATTTCTTCATAAAACAGAGGAACAACAGTGATCAATTTTCATCTCTAACCTATGATTATTGTGAACAATGTGATGACTAATTGTATCTAACAAACCCGTTAGTTATTGCGAAACACTTTTTTTCTGTTACTTCCGATAGCTTTCAATTCGTATGTCAATATTCGTTACTAATTATGTTGTACTTAACGCGTATAAATGCGTATATCCTCATTTTCTCATATAAACTTCCAAGTTGAATATCTCGAACCGTTCTCAACCGTACAGGAATTTTATTAGCTTGTTGTAATCAGCATGAATTGGGACTTTAAATGGCATGCTTAGTACCTCTGCAGGCGAGTGCTTTATCCTGAACTTCCCTTGTGAGGGACAGCCAGCAGTGCTTTTTTGATGGAACTTTCAAAAGCGGCTCAAAACAATTTGCGCAGCTGTACACAGTTCATGATGACATAGGGAGTTTAAGTGAGAATACATAAATCGTACCAATTTTGTACGCACAAAACAAGTACACTCATGTCCAAAATTATTGTCGCATATCTATAACTGTCTCCTTGTAAGAATATAATTTGATAATTTTGCAGAGTACTTTTAATATTGATATGTGTATAATCAGGAAATGTATATTTGTGGTAAATTTCATAGGGAAAGAATTATAAATGCGAAAATCATAATGAGTAAAATAAAATGTAACTAATGGACAAGAAAAATTTTATTTTCGTTTTATTGTTCTTATTTACTGCTCTTTTGACATGAAATTTACCACATACTTGTCTTTGCCAATTATACACATACTAACATTACAAGAAATACCGGGTGAATTCGTTATCAAATTATATTACTAGAACAACATATTTATAGTCAAGCGACAATAATTTTGGACATGAGTGTACATACAGAGACCTGTTTACCTTTGTTAAGTGTTGGTCTGAACAACACGGTCCTAAACTTCATCTAGTTTCTTTCATGTTTCTTGGCGTCCGGTAATATTATGTCTAGCAACTTGGCAGTCAGCACGCCATCGTGGCAGTCAGCACCTTGATATTGGCAATCAGTGCCAGTCGTGGCAATCAGCACCAATAATTGGCTGTGGCAGTCAGCACCCCACCGTATAAACGATGTTATGGTAGAAAGTAGAAGAGTTAAACTAGTTTTTTTAGATAATATTTTTTATAGCAGAGTTTGTAATTAAAATGATGAGTGTTAGAAAATTTGAAGAAAAGTTATGACGAATATTGAATGAAAAGAAATGTTAGGAAGACAAAAACAACAATGATTAGAACGAAAAAAATTATAATAGGTATAGAAGTTGGAAGAGAGAAAATAGAACAGATAACTGGCTTTAAGTATCTATAAATAGGTAGTATTAAGATTCGAAATGTGATCTGGAAGTAAACAAAAAATAGGAATAGAAAACGAAGAGTTTAGGAGAAAGAAAGATATTTTATGATATCATCGGACTTATCCGGGTCATTCCTCGAATCCTTCACCCGTGGGAGATAATAATAATAAACTTTTTTAAATGCTGAGAAGACAAATACAGCAATTTGTCATACTTGTTCAATATTATTGTAATATTATAACATATAAAAAGAGATAAATAATAATTAGGATCAACATACAGTAATAAAAATCGTAAACTCTGAAATATAGTCTGTGTCAATTCTCAAAACATTGATAAGTCAAAAAATTAAAAGTAAAAGTAAAATAAAATAGCTACTAAGTTATATTATAAATTCTAAAAATAAAGTCGCATTCTAAGATATGTAATTATTATAGCTTGTTAAAAACCTAGAGATTAAAATATATTTCCTATTATTTGGTTGCAATATAATTTTAGCGCCTTTTCTATATACTGGAACTTTAAGATCAGTACCTGCAGCTCCTTTCATAGCTCAAAATATTCATGTCCAGATATTGTAAATAACTTTTATGATGTGAAAAAATAGTGTTAACTTCTCCATGTACTTAAGTGTACCGCACAAAATTTATGTTTCTTTTTCTCAAAACTTTTGGTAATTGTACTTGATTCTCTTCTGCTCCGAATGCCCCAATTACTGCTTTAGTGGTGACATATTGAAGACAAATGTTATAAATTTCTACTTCTATCTTGTTACATTTTCGATATCTTTCAAAAGGGATATTTTTCATTATGATATTCAATTAAAATTAGTTACACTTATTCTGATATTCATTTCAATAGATTAATATTATTCATGAGAATATAAACCAAATATTGTAATATTTAATTCGCAATTTAAGAGATGATTTTTGAACTACGCAACTACGCAATTCTGAGACCTACGTTCGATGGAGAAATTCTAACTTTATTATCTATATTAAACTACATGAATAGTATAACAAAGGGGAAAAAAAAGAATCTCCTTTTGCTCGCAAGGACATTTGTCTAGTGTTATCTTTTGCCTACGAAATAACAAGAGAATGGCTTCGTTGAACAAAAAGAGAAGGATTATACATATCCGAAGGCCAAGGTTATAACATCTGGGCGCATATAAATATGAGAGCAAAGGGATACAGATTAAGTTGAAGTTAGTCTCCAACAGTACTCAACTCAAAATGAAGTTCTTGGTAAGTTATACATGTTGTTCACTAATTAAACAGACAGTTCTTGTTAATTTTCTACAGCTGATTAATCCACAGCTACGATTGTGTAACGGTAAATATATGTTTCATAGTTAAAAGTATAAGCAAAAGACTATTAGTATCAAAGATAAATAAAAGCCACTAATTCTCAATAAATCAATCGTTATTTATTTATTTATTTATTTGTAAAAGGCATACAGGATTACAATCCTACAACTGCCTTATTAACATAATATATTTAATACAATACCATTAATCTATAGGAAAATAGGCAAGCTTCAAGGACAGAACGAGAAAAGATAAAAGATTTAAAAAAAAATACAAAATACGAAATATGATAAAATAAAATGCAACAGAAAAAAAAATTACAAAAAGGTTTCGGATTCACAGTGAGAACTCTTTCTAACCTGAAGAGTACATTCGTATACATCAGGTACCCGCACAAAAAGACGATATCTTAAAAAGTCAAGCCTTGTCCAAGTAGTGCAGTTTGTTTTATTAGTAAAAGTAGTATTGTTATCAGCACCCTACATGTGCTTTGGCCAGACGAGTGGACTAATTTTAATTCAGTATTCGTAGACTAAAGAAAATAGAGATAATTTTATCCTAAAGTATATACGTCTAAAAATCATGATATTCCGATTGTTCATCTCACTGAGAAGTCATAGATTAAAGATGTATAGAGTGTGAATACCCGTGTAACGTGGGTTCCTGTCACCACTGCATGGCGCGTCCTCAGGTTGCGGATCGAGGAGAAGGCCTCTAGATATAGAGGTTAGCTGCGAATATACTGAATAAGCAGTCGCGGACAGACGACTAGGAGTGGTCCTCCAGCTTGGGGGTTTGGGTAAGGCTAACACCCTCATCCTGTAAAAAAAAGGTACTTGTTCAGAAACATTCACAAAAGCCTCGGACAAGGACTGATAACTTGGCACGACATCAGCAAAAGAAAATGGACATGAGATTTGGAACATGGAATATTAGAAGTCTTTATAGGGCAGGCGCGTTAAAATCTGTAACGAGTGAGTTAGAGAAATACAGGATGGACTTAGTAGGAGTTCAGGAAGTTAGGTGGGAAGGAAATGGATCTGAGAATTCCGGAAATTTTACGTTCTTTTACGGGGAAGGAAATAAAAATCACCAGTTAGGAACAGGGTTTTTCGTTCACAAACGAATATTACCAGCAATTAAACGGGTTGAATTTGTTACTGACAGACTTTCTTTTATTACTCTTAAGGGACGGTGGTGTGATATTATTGTTTTAAATGTACATGCTCCAACTGAAGATAAGGGTGACGATATAAAAGATAGTTTTTACGAAGAAGTGGAACGGATATTTGACCAACTCCCGCGATATCATATGAAGATTCTATTAGGGGATTTCAATGCGAAGGTAGGACGAGAGGATATTTTCAAACCGATTATAGGGAACGAAAGTTTGCATAAGGAAAGTAATGACAACGGTGTTAGACTCGTGAACTTTGCAACATCCAAAAACCTAATCGTGAAGAGTACAAAATTCCCACATCGCGACATTCATAAATACACTTGGACATCACCAGACGGAAAAACACATAATCAAATTGATCACGTTTTAGTAGATAGAAGAAGACAATCTAGCATAATTGACGTCCGGTCGTTTAGAGGGGCTGATTGTGACACTGATCACTACCTGGTAGCAGCGATAATACGGGAGAGATTATCGTTGAATAAAGGTAATACTCAATGTCCGAAAACGGAGAGATTTAATTTAAAGAAATTAGAAGAGAGCCAGGTAAGAGAGGAATACCAGATTGAAGTTTCGAATAGATTCTCGGTTTTAGAAGACTCGGAGTGCACTAGTGTTGAGGATACTTGGATTGAAATTAGAGATAGCATTAAAAGTTCAGCAATAGAAAAACTGGGACACGCGGAAATACGTAGGAACAAACCATGGTTCGACCAAGAATGCATTAAACTAGTAGAGAAGAGAAAACAGGCAAAATTACGGTGGCTACAAAATCCGAATGAAATAACTACACAAAATTTCGCAGATATCAGGCGGGAAACTTCCAAAACTTTTAGAACAAAGAAACGGGATTTTTTGAAAGCTAAAATTAAGGAACTTGAAGATAATAGTAAAAATAAAAATATTCGGGACATGTATAAGGGGATCAGCGAATTTAAGAAAGGCTATCAACCTCGTGCTTATATATTAAAGAAATCTGACGGAACAGTTCTCACTGATACGGATAGCCTCTTAAATAGATGGAAAGATTTCTTTGACGATTTGCTGAACACGCAGCCAAAAACTAATTTGCGTGGAGAAAAGGAGATACACACCGCAGAACCGTATATTCCAGAACCCAATCGAATAGAAGTGGAAGCCGCTATAAAGAAATTAAAGAAACACAAATCTCCGGGTGTAGATGAAATTCCGGCTGAGTTAATTTTAGCTGGAGGCGAAAAATTGTGGAACAAGATACACAAACTCATTCTCCTTATCTGGAACAAGGAAGAATTGCCACAAGAGTGGAAAGAGTCAATCATTGTTCCAATTCACAAGAAAGGCGACAAAACTGACTGTAATAATTATCGAGGCATTTCTCTTCTGTCAACATCCTATAAAATCCTTTCAAATATTCTGTTAACAAGATTGACCCCATACGCAGATGAAATTATTGGAGATTATCAGTGCGGATTTAGACGAAATCGATCAACTATCGACCAAATATTTACCATTCGCCAAATACTCGAAAAGAAGTGGGAATACAATACCCCGGTACATCAACTATTTATTGATTTTAGAAAGGCTTACGACTCGGTTAGGAGAGAAACATTATACAACGTTCTTACAGAGCTTGGAATACCGAGAAAGCTAATTAGATTAATTAAGATATGTTTAAGTGAATCCCAAAGTAAAGTCCGGGTAGGAAAATTTTTGTCCACGAGCTTCCACGTCGAAAATGGCCTGAAACAAGGAGATGCGTTGTCGCCATTATTATTTAACTTTGTGCTGGAATACGCCATAAGGAATATCAAAGATAGCAACCAGGGCCTAGAGTTGAACGGCATTCACCAGGTTATGGCATATGCTGATGATGTAAATTTAATAGGGGATGATAGGAGAACAGTAGAAATAAATGCAGAGATATTATTAAACGCTTGCAGGGACATGGGTTTAGAAGTAAATGCAGAGAAAACTAAATACATGGAAGTGCGTCGGGACCGTAATACGGCAAATTGTGGAGGCGTTAAAATATTAAATAATACTTTTGATAAAGTGGATACTTTCAAATATTTAGGATCAATATTAACAGACGAAAATCATATTCACGAAGAAATTAAATGTCGACTAAAAGCAGGGAATTCGTGTTACTATTCGGTTCAAAATCTCTTGTCGTCGCGAATTCTGTCGAGGAATTTGAAGCTTAAAATATATAAAACGATAATCATGCCTGTTGTTCTGTATGGTTGCGAAACATGGTCGCTTACTCTGAGGGAAGAACATAGACTGAAAGTATTTGAGAACAGGATCCTGAGAAGAATATTCGGACCCAAGAGGAACGAGAATGGGGAATGGCGGAAGCTTCATAACGAGGAACTACATAGTTTATACGGTTTACCCAACATTGTTAGGGTCGTCAAGTCTAGGAGGCTTAGGTGGGCAGGTCATGTAGCTAGAATGGAAGAAAGTAGAAACGCTTTCAAAGTCTTGACTGGTAGACCCATAGGAAAACGACCATTAGGAAGGCCTAGGCGCAGATGGGAGGATAATATTAAGATGGATCTCGCAGAGATAGGAATACAAAGTAGAAACTGGATCCAATTAGCTAAGGATAGAAGTCAGTGGAGAGCTTTTGTGAACGCGGCACTGAACCTCCGGGTTCCATAGGCCATAGAGTTAGTTAGTTAGTTTAGAGTGTGAATACCCATTTTTGCTTGCGGCTATAGTGGTCGAGAAGACGTTTCACTATGAAATAAAACATTGTGTAATGTGAGATATAGTGATTTTTTTTTTATTTATGATAGTGCAGAGACAGCACTTTCATACTAATTGGCACTTTTCTGCAGATAATTATACTGACGGTAGATAACTATTTTCAAAAGTTTTCAAATACGTTCTACAATACCAAGATAGTAGTAAAGTATGATTTTAAAAGAGGCAGACGTACCCAGTACTGCTGGTATTTCAGGAATTTTCTCTCATTGTTCCAACAAAATACGTACAGTATATTGCGACTGGAAGTATGGAAAGACTCAACGAATTCCAATATTCTTAATTTTGTTCTTGCTACGACAAACAAATTTTAACAAAGATGACGAAGAAATATAAATCTTGGAAACGAATTCAAGTACAATCTATTTATTGCATTATGGTTCGTTAGTTGTACACTATACTTTTACCTCAAATTGGTTAATGAAAAAACATAATCCAATGGAAGACTAATATTGACATGCTAGTGAAGAAAAAACAAATAAATACTTTTTTGAATCGGTGTAATCCTATCTGTAAATGATTATGTAGTTATGCGCTTCTTTCTTCCCTTTAAATTAAAACAATATATATACTGGTGTTTCATTATGCTTATTTGTTGTGTTGTAGTAACTTAACTTCAATTCAGAACTTCACAGGGTTCTTTGCAGTAGTTACCTGCATATTCTTTCATGAAAAAAAAAAAAAAAAAAAAGTGAATACCTATCTAACAACAGAAGCAGTCAAAAGAAACGGAAATCTATTATTGCTTTTGGGGATGTGGAAATTCAGTCTGTCCTTTATAGAATATGAATATACCACTAAAAGAAAAACATTGAAGAGCACTTTAGACTTTCAAACTTTGGACTTTTCGGCAGCTGGACAAGTTTTTCATATCCATAACTTTCATTTCAGTATAATGTATAAATAACATTTATGTAGTGACAGTAAGAAAGAACTATTTTTCACTACACTAAAAAAAAAAATCCTTATTGAATGATGCTTTGAGTGCAAAAGTGTCCTAACCTGATAATTTGTAATGGTACATTATTGCACAGGGTACAAGAGAAATTCATTTACTGCAATAATAATAATAATAATAATAATAATAATAATAATAATAATAATAATAATAATAATAATAATATAATTGATATTAAGAACAATACAGAAAATTTAATTTGGACCAAGTTTGAACTAAACATATATTTTACTGTCACAAACTTTACAATATATATAATCTAAAAGTAATGCTCTTGATTTTTAAAGAGAATTCTCGTAGCTTTCTCGTTGTCACTTTGGAGTGGAAAAAATTCGGGTTCGTTTCCCAGTAGAGTTTATGTAATTTTGATTCCATACTAAACTAAACTGCAGATTTTACTGTATATAGTCTTCATGCTGGAAAGGGATTTGAAATTTCAATAACAAACAAATTTAAACTAAGGTTGATAGTTATAATGTATGAATAAGGAATTGCAACTGAAGTAACTATATTTTCACACTTTAAAACGCTTAATTTAAACATGTTCTCTTTACAGGCAATCCTTCTCTTGGCTCTCTTCGCTGTTGTGGCTGTTTCTGCTCAACAGAGGCCAGCGGCTGCTCCCAAAGAAGGCCTCCAAGGAGCTGAACAGCTCTACCTTGGATATGCAGGCTACTACCCAGCTGCTGTTGGCTATGTTTACGGACGCTAGAAAATTTGCTTTGATTCGATGGTTTTCTCTTTAAGACGACAATAGCATTTTCTTGGATAAATGACAGCACTTTTATTGGTTTCTTCGGAATCTTGGCAGTAGCCTAGCAAACTTTTCTGAATAAAATATATTTTTGTTAAGTCACTTGTTATTATTCATTCCTTTGGAAAAATGTACTAACTGAATGACAATTGAGCTCGTTACTGAAGACTAGAGCAACCCAAAGGCATAAAAAGCATAAAAAACACAATAGCAATTTAGACATATGGTTGGTACCTTGAACATAGTTGTGGTTATTTAAGGGTCCAGAAGAAACTAATTTTAAAAGCATAATAAAGCATAATTTTAGAAAATAAAGCATAAAGCATAATTTAAAATATATAGCACAATTCTTGGAAAATTTTAACTGCAAGTTTAACATATTATATTAAAATTTTTAAAACCAATATTTACAAGGCAAAATCATTGAGAACATAACAATGCAACAATGAAAAACTAATTTTTATTTCTGTAAACTTTTCGGTGTAATCCTTTGATGTGGAGAAAAAGAAGGAAATGAAGAAAACTTTCCACCAACAACGAATAGTACAGAAGAACTCCACACTATATTGTTATGTGTACCGCTTGAACTTGAGCACTTTCTGTATTTTTTGGTGATATCTTTTACTTTCCCTTTCTGTATACTGTATATGCACCTCTAAGGCGCACACAAATGAAACAAAAACTGACTCGAGTAAAGCATATCTCTTTACAATGCATTAAGTAGAAATTAAATTAAATATGAACGAAACTGGTTGCATAAAATATTAATTAATAGATCAAGATATTTAGAATATTTAATGTATAGTAAATATTATACATTATACAGGATTAATTTAAAACAATGGCTGAAATTAACAATAAAGCATAATGTGGGTTGCTCTACTGAAGACCCTTCTCTCTTTTCGTTTTACTTTTATAAGTAACAACAAGCAATAAAGAAGTACAGTACAGAAATTTGTCAAGAGGGTTCGAGCACTCGTTTCCTTATAGGACATGCTTTTTGTATGTATATCTTAATATACTAGTAAATGTTTAATTTTCCAGATCTTACTCAAGGGGTGTTAAAACTCCTTAATTCCACCTTGTGAACGCCTCTAAGTTCTTATGGTAGAGCAACCTCTGGTACAACAGATTCATGATATGATCTTATACCATGTGAGTTGGTTCTTGGATCCCGGGTTTTCTTCCATTCCCAAATTCTTTTATCAGACTTTTTTTTGTTATCGTTTCCTCAAGCAAAAACAACATATGGATTTTAATTTTACTTTGAAAAAGAGCGTCTATATATGCAAGTAGACTGCGTTTTACAAATTGCTGTAAAATAATCAAATCATAGCTTTTTTAAAAAATAAAAATCATGCAGTTCAGCACTCCATATATTGTAACAAGCAATTGCAATTTTCTGGACTATGTGAACAGGCTACGAAACAGAAAGTAGCTTTATTCGAAAAGTTTTAAAGACAGTAAGAGTGGAACTACTTTTCAATAATGTGAAATGTTTATTGCCATTGCGTTACTCAAATATTAGAAACTAAAGATAAATACTCTGATAGAACAACTCTGTTTTTACTACAATTACTTGATGTCAGTGACATTGAAATAATTGAAATTCATAAAGTAACGCAACTTGAATGGTTTCCTGTACTGTTTTTCTTCTAACATTTAGTTTCAAATTTCTCCATCCTATTTTCTTATCAATGTTGTTTCTATTTTTAAAAAGAATGCGTAAGTATATCAATATCATTGCGCTCGTATTTATTTGTTTTTGGAAAGCGTGTTTGTCAATCGTTTATTCTCCTCTTTCTTTCCACTTCTCCGTCACATAACCGCAAAGTATTACAAAACGTTGAGTCAAAGGTAGATAAGTGGAGAAATTCGCAAGCATTATACTGGAGATTGTTAGGTGAACTGCAAGCACTTCCTGACAATACGAGAAGATAGGAGTGATACAGTTTGAAAATTTTTGATTTGA
Organism: Thermobia domestica; assembly: GCF_964235325.1. NCBI lineage: Eukaryota > Metazoa > Arthropoda > Insecta > Zygentoma > Lepismatidae > Thermobia > Thermobia domestica. The sequence goes on from NC_137454.1 coordinate 95,834,708, forward strand.
GTTTATCATCTCTTTCAGTATTGAGGCTATATATGACGTGGACTTACAGCTTATCATGGGATCCATAAGCTATCTATGGGTTTGCACCAGGAATCGAATCCGGATCTCCTGCGCCAAAAGCTTGTACGCTACCTACATAGCTACCAGCGAGCTCGAGGTTGAAAATGTTTTTCCATGTTAAAAAATAGGAGCTCCCTGCCATATGCTATGCTATTGCAGCGCTCGTGCAGCTACAAACGTAAGCTGTTCTTCTTCTCTTACAGTTTTTTAATATTATTTTTTAAAGATGCATCAATATTGACTTGCACCAAAAAGAAAAATCTTATTTTTACTCAAACACTACTCTAACACTTCAAAAAACTTCTCTTGACGTTACAACCAGCAACCTGTAACATCAGCCGCAGTTTATGTTTACAGTCTATTCTAATGTTCTTTATAAATATTTTTGTTTAGAATATTTCCATTGGTTCAACAAGTACGGTATAGAATTGCCACATAGACTCCAACAGTGATGATTTGGTCGTTAACAGAGTTTAAAACAAAAGCTAAAAATATACGGAAAAGTTGTTAGGTAATCAGGTGAACAGGGTGTTGGGTCGAAACAATTTCAGTTGTTGAGGCGATCGGTTGAAAAGAAATTTCAATAGCTTTCCAATGCTTGTGATAGATTATAGTCAAGTTCTGCATTAAGGCTTAGAAATTACAATGCCTCAGCCGTCAAGCCACATCTGGTGGATCCAGTTTCAGCTCTTAACGGAAATCACATTATCGATTCAAACTAAGGGAAGAATACTTAACTAATATACTGTTATACAAGAAATACTACATTAAGTAAGTTTTCTATCATTAGTTTGAAGCGAAAAAAAATTACCAATGAGACTTCTCTCAAGAGCCGCCATTGGTCGAACTATATAAGTACTTTGTTCTATCCACATCTGTTTTCAGATCGTTAGAAAAATGTTTACGTTTTCTTAGTTGACATCAAGTCTATTATGGTCTAAACTCTGTAGCAGCTGGTTAAGATTTCGAAGTTGGCAATGTATTGCTGTCCTTGTCTCTCTCTCTCTCTCTCTCTCTCTCTCTCTCTCTCTATATATATATATATATATATATATATATATATATATATATATATATATATATATATACACTAATAGTATACAGTAAACTCTGTTAACCGATCCCACAGGACCGGGCTGTGGTGGGATAACGAAAAATTCGGTTAAAACGAAAAACACCATTTTATACCCTCTAAACTGTAAAGGAACTGTGTAATGGTTTAAAAAAAAGACTTACAGTGTTATAATTCAATAAATTTAACTTTCCAAAAACAGATATTTCGATCACAAACTGCTGCAATGACACTCAGTTGAACAAACTACTGATTATTAAATATAGCGCAAGAGTAGTACAGAAACCACCCACTCACTAAAGAAAAATACAAACCCGAAAAAAATACTTGTACGATTGAGACTGTATTTTATAAACGAAGTATAAACACATTTGGGCTTGTTGTATGGTAGATTCTTGATTTTCTTTCAGTTTAACGTCCCACGATTATGCCTTTATGCTAAGAGAGACGATGATTAAAGCAAGTACATGATGACTGAAAAAATTGGTGGAATGAATTTATAGGAAGAAACGGGAACAACCCGAGAAAACCCACAGACACAATGTTGTCCACCACAGATTTACTTGGCCGGAGATCAAATCAGGTACTCCACGCACCAGAGGTAAGTGCTCTACCACTGAGTCACCTTACTCCGAGAAATTTCACGAGTCTCGTAGATAATTATAGTTAAACCAAGTCTTAAGTCCCAAGCATTGTTTAAATGTTACATAATTCATTGTAGAATAAAATGTACGGGCCACAGCACTAAAACTTTCTCGTTCCAATTCCTTAAACTAAAATATGTTAAGCAGTAGTTATTAATGAAACATTATCTTGTGAAATATGAACAAAATTATAAGGCGGTTTCGGAGAAAACTCACTAATAAAAGTAAACTACCCCTAGTTTATTTTTGGTTTACAAAACTGTCAAAAAAAAGTCACCCCAAAAGTAAACTACCCCTTGCCGATGAACTCATGAAAGTTACTCACGCAACATTATAGAAATATTAATGAAATATTTACTTATGAAATACGAATAAAATAAAAGGTCTGAACTGCGTAAGAAATTCGTTTAAGAAAACTCATTATATATATATATATATATATATATATATATATATATATATATATATATATATATATATATATATATATATATAAACCTTGTCAGGGGTTGACATCACGCCGCCCTCCATGCCTATCTCTGCCCGTTGTAATTTTTTTAAGTGGACGGACGCCATAGATATTTTGTGGAAGTGGGAGAACGGAATCCCTCGCTTCCCCCCTCACTTTTAGCCACTGCCCCTCGTCCTTTTTTTAATGAATTGTCAGGCTATTAGACCTAATCGTCTGAATCGTTATTGAGAAAATCATCAAAAAAAAAAAAAAAACTCCCAAGAACAAACTAAACCTCGTGCATATTTTCAGTACAAATGAGTTATAATGAGTTATACCATATTGTCAGGTTATTAATGACATACGAGCAAACCCACACGTAATGCGCAAGCGCAGGACACTATTGTTGTCTGAATGATCGAATATGATACAAAATTAAAAATATTTATGGCTAGCAAAGTAGTTTTAATAACACGTTAATAATATCTTTAATTAAGAATTTCTCGATAATTACTCGAATTTAAGACGTTCTCGAATCTAAGACGCATTCCGATTTCGCTGGGTTAAATTAAGGAAAAATAATAATATGTTCCGATTTTATTACTAAAGCGCTCTTTGATTTTGGTCATTTCCGGTGGTTTTTATATATATCCCTCTCTCCTTCCCATGTTGCGGGGCAAGGCACGATAAAAATTATCCCAGACCCTAATCTCATGTATGTTGAAAATTTGGTTGAGATTGGTTGGGTGGTTCAAAAGTTAAGTTCTACTTATTTTTATATATTAATCTCCCCTTCCCCTCCCCCTTTCCATTCCCTAGATTTTACCGTCAAAAACTTTCCAGGCTCGAACGTTATCCATGTTGAAAATTTGATCGAGATCGGTCATGTGGTTCAAGAGTTATTAAGTTTTATTGATTTTCATATATTTATTTTTGTACATTGTTTAATTTATTTTTATATATCTCTCCCCTCCCCTCCTCCTACCCTGAGTTCTACCGTCAAAGGGATATGATAAAAACCATCCCAGGTCCGAACCTCATCTACGTTGATAATTTGATTAAAATCGGTTCGGTGGTTTAAGCGTGATAAATTCACAGACAGTCACTTTTATTTATTTATTTTTTACATATATGTCCCCTCTTCCTCTCCCTCACATTGTGCTGTCAAAGTAAAACGATGAAAACATCCCAGGTTTGAACCTTATCTATGTTGAAAGTTTGATTGAGATCGGTCGGGTGGTTCAAGAGTTATTAAGTTAAATTCATTTTCATATATTTACCCTCTTCCCCTCCCCTTCCCTAAGTTCTGCCATCAAAATGAAATAACAAAAAACTTTCCAGGTTCGAACTTTATCTATGTTGAAAATTTGATTGAGATCGATCGGATGGTTCAAGAATTATTAACTCACGAACATAGTCACTATTTTTATATTTATTGATTTTTGTATATTTCCCCCTCCTTTCCAACCCTTACCTTATTCCGTCAAAGTGACATGGTAAAATCAATCCCAGGTACGAACGTCATTCATGTTGAAAATTTGATCGAGATTGGTCGTTTGGTTCAAGAGTTTTTATTCTATTTATTTTTTTATAATCCCCTCCTCCCCCTCCGCTAAGTTCTACCGTCAAAGTGAATAGCTGAAAACACTCCCAGGCCAGAACTGCATCTACGCCAATAATTTGATTTAGATCGGTCGGGTGGTTCAAGAGATTAAGAGTGACAAACACAGTGACTTGGAATTTGGATCTGAAGGTTTTTTTTTTCCTGAGTTGTTTTTGAGAAAATCGTCAGAAAAAAACTCACCTTAAGAATAAATTATCCCTCTAACATTTTTTCAGGACAAATGAATTACGGTATGGGATATTGCCAAGTTATTAATGAAATATAACTAAAATTGCCTGGGCCATATTTGAGCAAATTGTTCGAAAACTCATTCCAAAGAATATACTATCCCTACTCGATTTTTTCACAGAAGCGACTTTATACCATTGTATGGGGCTGGTGAAGTATAAGCAAAATCGTTATAGGCGTTTTTAAAAAATAGCAAATTTTGTTATCATCTTTCAGTAAACTACTCTTATTACTTTCTACTATAATAATTGCTGAAGCTTATGTTTATTATACGGAGCGTTTAGAGCACAGGGCAATCAACCCACAAAGTTGTGAGAAAAATAGGCATAAAAGTATGGGTCATGATAAGGGCCGATTTCTGCCTATCAATGGAGTTCTATGAAAATGATACCTGTTATCTACACGATATTCCGCAGCAAATGTTGTTTAGATTATGTTGAGATTATTTCCCGTTGTCCCTCTAGAGCGTCCGGAAGTTACCCCTAACTCCAACCTTCGAAAAGCCGACGTAGGTGCGTGAGAAACGGATTTTCATGGAAAGCGCCAACATGATAGCAAAATTCTTAATAATGTTTTGTTCTGCTGATAAAGGCACATAAAATAACCAAATAGCAAGACCGCAGGTTGATTTGTTACATCATGAGAGCTATTTGCTTAGGAAAAAGCATGTTCGGTCAACCTGTATTTCGCTATCAATATTCGTTTTCGGAGTTGCAGTAACAATAGAGCGGACACTCAGAACAACACCAAAAATTGCCAAACTTTAGTCTGATATGTCTACTTGAACATACGAGAGACTCAGATTGTTCTTGAAGTCCGCTATATATAAAACAAAGTGTTGAGCTTGAAATCGCATGTATGATATGAATCCACAGTAAGGCACAAAAAATCAATTATGCAAACAAACTATCAAAGGAAAATTTGTGAAGACCTTTGTGTTAAATATCGTTCTGAAGAATGCTTGATCGTATTCTGCATCGTCAGTTCACTCATCATCCACTTTACCCTGGGCATCTTCAACGTAATCCTCCTCAGATGCTGGGTCATGGAATGCGGTTGGGTCGTGCGTGCGAAACCCTAGATACCACAAGACCGAAGCTACGTGAGCACAGCAGCCTATCACACTGGCACCGGCCTTACACGGGGAGTACGATTCCAGAATATCAGCAACATCGTACCTTATCCAGAGAGTGCAGGTGCTGGAAGCCGTGTGGCGGGATTGCATTTTTAACACGACTGACATAATCCTTTTGCTGATTAAGAAAGAATTCATGGGCGAATCCAGTGTGTACATGCTCCCTAGTATAGCTTTATGTTTGTTTGAGTTGGAAAATTTATAGTTAGTTTACGCAGTATCTCTTCGGACAATACAGGAAAATTCAAGAGATCTACCGCATCCATCGGAGCCCATTTTTTTTCGTTCCGCTCGCGATCCCAACCTTTCTTGGTTAGCGTTGTTTGGAGTTCGTATTCTTTGTGAAGAAGAGCATACATTCTTCGTGCAATGTACTCGTCGTGGGAGGTGTCAAGTATGAGTGGAGGCCTAAATATATTGCAAAATGCACAAACAATTCGCACATAACCCCAATAATGGAATCTGGGTATTAGGCATAATATGTTTCAGGGACTTCATTCTCTTCATTCTGAAATTGGCGGATTCGACAACACATTTTTGTTGCCATACGAGACTGGTTGCCTTATTTCACGTTCGCATCTAGCTTCAAGTTCTTCTTATTGAAGTGATGTGCGCATCAACTGGAGCTGTCTGGGACTACGACATTAAACTTCATATATATCGGCGCTTTTGCCTGAGCGGGAATTACAATAAACTGTGAACTGTTTGGGTAGATAATGCACTTGTTGTGAGTAGAAGTTGTCCTCGTCAGGAGAAATGTTATCGTTTATTGGTTTTTACACACTTTTGTGTTGCTTCTGGAACAAACTCTAGATTCTTAGTCGCCTTTTATGAAATGTTGTTTGCTTAACTGTTCAGCGTGACCTCCCTCTGGTCTGCCTCTGATCGGTGCTGAGGTTGGATCTGCTGGTTGATTATGGATTGACGTTGAGGTTTGGCTTGATGGTTTATCTTTGTTTAGCGTGGCGGTACAGACTGGTTGCTTCTTTTGGGCCGAAGTTGCAGGCTGGACGGATGCTGTATCCTGCGTAGTGGTTTGTAGGATGTGTAGGATGCTGCAGATCTATCGAACTTTCCAGTATTTTCCGAAGAAATACTTCGTAAACTAACTATCAACGTTTTCCAACTCAAACAAACATAAAGATTCGCCCATGAATTCTTTCTTAATCAGCAAAAGGATTATGTTAGTCGTGTTAAAATTCAGTCCCGCCACACGGCTTCCAGCACCTGCACTCTCTGGATAAGGTACGATGTTGCTGATATTCTGGAATCGTACTCCCCGTGTAAGGCCGGTGCCAGTGTGATAGGCTGCTATGCTCACGTAGCTTCGGTCTTGTGGTATCTAGGGTTTCGCACGCACGACCCAACCGCATTCTATGGCCCAGCATCTGAGGAGGATTACGTTGAAGATGCCCAGGGTGAAGTGGATTATGAGTGAACTGACGATGCAGAATACGATCAAGCATTCTTCAGGACGATATTTAACACAAAGGTCTTCACAAATTTTCCTTTGATAGTTTATTGTTTGCATAATTTATTTTTTTGTGCTTTACTGTGGATTCATATCATACATGCGATTTCAAGCTCAACACTTTGTTTTATATATAGCGGACTTCAAGAACAATCTCAGTCTCTCATATGTTCAAGTAGACATATCAGACTAAAGTTTGGCAATTTTTGGTGTTGTTCTGAGTGTCCGCTCTATTGTTACTGCAACTCCGAAAACGAATATTGATAGCGAAATACAGGTTGACAGAACACGCTTTTTCTTAAGCAAATAGCTCTCATGATGTAACAAATCAACCTGCGGTCTTGCTATTTGGTTATTTTATGTGCCTTTATCAGCAGAACAAAACATTATTAAGAATTTTGCTATCATGTTGGCGCTTTCCATGAAAATCCGTTTCTCACGCACCTACGTCGGCTTTTCGAAGGTTGGAGTTAGGGGTAACTTCCGGACGCTCTAGAGGGACAACGGGAAATGATCTCAACATAATCTAAACAACATTTGATGCGGAATATCGTGTAGATAACAGGTGTCAATTTTTATAAAACTCAATTGATAGGCGGAAATCGCCCTTATCATGAACCATCCTTTGTACTGTAGGCTTCACACGAAAATTTTAAGTTTGGACGGTACGCTTCATAATATGAAAAATTTTACACTTTTTTCTCCTTTACATTGGTCTACTTACCTTGATTTGGGACTTTCAAATTTCATCCTTTTTTCCACTGAAAAGTATCGATAATTCAACAAGGAAATAATTATACCATGATAATTTAATTAAAATTAATCGTAATTTGGCCCATGACAAACACTACCATTTTATATCGTAAAGGTCAGATCCACCGTTATTGTAACAGAGCGGTTTCTTGAGCGATTGACCATAGAAATTCAAACTCCGATTAGTGGTAATTTCACAACGTGGTTTTATTACAATTGTAAACTCTTTAGTCAGTAGAGGTGAGGCCGTGCATCATGTGTCAGAGTTGATGACGATGTTTTGATGGGACAGAGTGGGTCACAGTGGGCGAGAGTGATTCATGGTGGGTGGTGGATCGGAGTGGTTCATAGTGGGTGGTGGGTCATGGTGGGTCAGGGTGGGTCACAGTGGGTGGTGGTTCATGATGGGTCGTGAATCAGAGTGAGTCACGGTGGGTGGTGTGTCGTGAGTCATGATGGGTGGTGGGTTAGTGAGTCGTGGGGGAAGTTTTCATCACACACAGAAATAATTGAGTATACTCATGCTACATAATGATCGTACACACTATCTAAGAAAACCCAACGTTACAAAAGAGCTACCTTGGGGCTAAGCGGTTAACGTACGTGCCTTTGGTGTGGAAGACCCGGGTTCGATTCCCGGCGAGAGCTCACATGGTTCAGATTCCACGTTAATTAGTAGGTTCACGTCTCATATAGCCTCGCTGCTAAAAGGGACACTAAACTGAAAATCAAATCAAATGAAACCAACGTTACAAAACCATTTACTAGTTTCTGGCATATAACATGAAACTAATCCCTGATTCAAACCATGCTATAACAAATTGAAAACGATAATTACAAATTATACTGGAATAGAGACATCAGAATGGATGTAACGGTACTCTGCAAACAAACCCGACATTACAATCATCAATAAAATGTACAAAGAAGTAATCCTCATAGGTCCCTATGGTCAGGAATTTCTTTGAAGAACTCCTCCAATAACCTGCACTTGCTAGAGACGGTGTCGTCAAATTATTATTATTATTTGAAGGTATTTTAGAGCTGCACTTCTGAGTAAGACAAATTATAAAAATATAAAAGTCCCAATTCTTTTCTCTAAACTCTAAACTTTTCTATTATCAAAAGTAAAGGAAAAAAAGAAATTTGCTTTCTTTGCCACCAGAGAAATAGAGAGTCATTCGTTTTATTATAGGGTCATTTCTTCTGATGACTTAATGACCATATACTAAAAGCAATGAGCAAGCATGAAATGAGTCAATTGAAGTTATAAGTATGCAGTAGTGTTATTTCAGGTTTTGCTCGGAATAGGGAGGTGGGAGAAAGGAAAATACTCTCTAATATGAGTAGAGTTTCACATTTTTCATTAGCGTATTAAATTATTGTTTAACACATAATCAAATATAATGTGCTCCTCCCTGCAACCGAACTCCCTCATGGTTATGTAGATAGCTTACGCACAATCGGCTCAAGAGATTTGTGTTCGATTTCGAGCGGATACTAATATGATTCGAACCCCAAGTTAAGCTAATATGGTTCGAATCCACGTTTTATATAGCGAGACGGTAGCTCAAATCATCATCTCCTGCAACAGCCAACGACGCCTTGTGTGTATATATGATTTATAAATATGGTAATAGTGAACTGTAATGTTAATAACATGAAACAGAGTTAGAACTTTATATTAATAATTCTTTGGTGCATGGTCCGAAGAGCTTAAGTCACTTTTTGGTCTTTTTCAGTTTAATAGGCCTACACATTATTGACAGAAAAACCACAATCTTTGGTTTGGTAATATAGGATAAGTTTGGCATAATGATCAATGAGACTAAAGGCATATTTCATAAAATTTGGTCGGTATTAAAGGCTTACGTTGACTTATTTTTGGGTTTCCTGAAAAAATAATTATAGGATTTAAGCTCCTTTGCCAGTGCACCAAAGAATTATTGTTTAAGTAGTGGTATATTGGAGAAAATTACCCACAATTTCTTTCCCATTTTAGGGTGTAAGGTGGCTCAAGAGTGGACGGGAGGGCGCTGACCTCTGGTGCAAGGGATCTCTGGTTCTATCCCCGGCCAAATAAGTTTGTGGTGGATACCATCGTGTCAGTCATGCTCCCGTTTCCTTCCACATTCCTGTTCCACCAATTCTTCCATTATCATTCTCTTGCCTTAATCATCCGTCTCCTTTAGACTAACAAGCATAATCGTGGGACATTAAACTGAAATATTTCATTCCATTTTCATTTTCTTTCCCATTTTGTTACCTTTTCGATATCTTTCGGAAAATTTATTGTTCAAACGGAAGAGATTTTGGATAAGTATGATGTAATTCTCATTTCCAATGGAGTAGATGCACTCATGCAAAAGAATTTAAACAGAAATTGCAATATTTAATTCGCCACTGAAGAGATGATTTGGAACTACACAGCTTCGTAGTTCCGGGATCAACTTTAGATAGAGAAATTCTCACTCTCCATTCACTAGCAAGGTCATTGCGTCTAGTGCTATCTTTCGCCTACGAAATAACAAGAGAATGACTTTGTTAAACAAAAAGAAAACAATTATAGATATTCGAAGGCCAAGGTTATAATATCAGGGCGCATATAAATAAGAGATCAACAGGTTGGAGACTAAATTGAATTCACAGTTCAGTCTATAGCATTACTCACATCAACATGAAACTGTTGGTAAGTTACACCTATGCTTCTTCTATACCTTCATTAAGTAGACAATTCTTGTAAATTGGCGACAGTTGGCTAGTCCACAGAGCGATAAGAATATGTGGTTGAAATTTAAAACTACAAGCAAAGGAGTATTAGCCTCTAAGATTCATTAGTTCTCAAAAAACTACTCCCTATATTACGGAACATTTAGGTTCCACAGTAAGAACCTTTCACAACCGGAAAAGAAAACTATTCCATATATTCGTACACCAGGTACCCAAACTAACACTCGCCATCTTAAAAATCTAAGACGTTAAGGTCCAATATGTTTGTACAACGTTCAGTAAAATTAGGTATTAAGATTCTACATGTGTTTTTGTCAGTAATTTCAGAACGATTCTACTGATTTAATTCAAACTCTCGATTTAACGGACCTCTAATCAACGGACTGAACGCCCAAATTTGATCAATACCGCAAATAGTTGGGAGAAGGAAAGAAACAGTTGGGCTAAAACTTCGATCAGATTTTTAAAAGACGCGGAAACGGATGCTGTTGTAACAGGGCAGTTGAAATCTTTTATTATTAAGGAACAAAACTCAATCTGAATGAAACCGAAACTTATGATTTTTTCACCTCTCTAATGCGCAGAAGTATGGAGTTTTGTTACGCAGAAGTACGTACATTAGATATTATACGATGCAATTACATTATACAGTACGTCAAGTGTAATATCACATTTTAAATACGTATTGCTCATAACACAATTCACTATTGAACGAACTTCCAATTTTACGGGCACCCTTTTGTCTCAATTACTCAGTTAAAATAGAGGTTTTCTGTAATCGTTGGTTTACATCTATTCTGATTGCCCAGTTCGTTGACAAAAGAATATATCCGTATATATATATATATATATATATATATATATATATATATATATATATATATATATATATATATATATATATATATATATATATATATATATATATATATATATATCGATTTTGGTTGGTAACATTAGTGATTTAAGAAATGTTCTCATTGTGAACCAAAAGATTTTTAATAGAGATACTTTCTGGAGAATTAGTGGTTTTTATTTATCTTAAATTCATGATAGTATAGAGACATCACTTTAATATTAGTTACTTTTAATCGGCATTTTTTTGTAAATTATCATAATGATGTTATTGTCAATAGTTTGCAAAAAATCTATTTTCTCATAACTTTAACAGTAATGCAAATTTTATCTTAAGATATATAATTATTCTACTGTGTGTTATAATTTTCCAGTTTCTATTATACATATAGTACCGAAAGAGGGTCAAAACACGACTTTGAATGAGAAAATGTTAATATGTACTGTATTTCAAGTATATAGGTTACTTACGGTATTTCAAACATTATTCAATAAATATATTGGAGTAATAAAACATTGACTGAATTCCATCATTCTCAACGTTGTTCTTGCTACGGCAGACGAATTTTAACGAAGATGGCACAAATATATGTCTTGAAAACGAATCCAAGACAATCTATTTTCACGTTATAGTTCATTAATTGCGCATTTTTACCGTACAATGATTAATAAATATTACAGATAAATCAATTGGGACGTTGGAAAAAGTTTAATATAGACTTCTCTATTTCTACTTTGGACTATGAATTCCAAATGTAATATTTTAAAACAATGATTGTTCATGAATATTCACAATTTGATGTAAATTTTCTGCTGCTAAAGACATAAATTAGTTTAAATTACAAGTAAATATGTCTAAAACACTTAACAATGGATTGCTATTTATTAATTTAACTTATAGAAATCAGATGTTATATAATTAAGTGTGTACGCCCAAAGGTGATTTTAAAATAGCAGTCTTCAATCCGTAAACCCCATACCTCCCATGGCTTTTAGTTTTACGGCCCTCTAAACCCCGAAATGGTAAAAAGAAATAATGAAATGAAAAAAGTGCAAGCCATTTACTGTAGATATTTAATAATTGAACGTGATGTAACTTTACTCCAAATATTAGAAAGAATCAGAAGTTTCTGTTGAGAATATTTTGTTTATTGCATTTCTGTTCGGTATTACTTACGACTACGAAAAGCGAGTTTTAAAAATTGAATTAACACAACTTACACATTAAAAAGAAAAGTCTATCAGTAGCATAGTCCAATCGAAGAGCAATATTAAGATGTTAGTGGGGTAAAAAAGCAATCAAAATATACTTTTGAAAAGTAGTGAAAGATAGTTCTTTTGTGGGAGTGGTAAAATGAGTGCAATTTCTCTCTTTCCTTTGTTATAAAATACTATATGCTAGTGTTTCCTTAAGCTTATTTGTTGTGTTGTGTTCGTGAAAAGAGCAGTACCCATCTAAAACAAAATCAGTGAAATTAGTCGTAAAGCTACCATTCCTTTTGTGAACGTAATAGTGATTTCCAGTTAGTCTGTACCGTACTTTATAGAACACAAAAACACAGCTAAAAGAAAAACATGGAAAAACTCTTTCGAGTTTCCAAACTCTACGCTTTTAATATTCACGATTTGCACTTCAAGATATAAAATTAGCACACATTTAGTGTCAGTAAGAAAGAACTGATTTAGATTTAGATTTAAATCAGTTTGAGTTTTGGTGTATTAAACAACATAAAACAAATTTAATTTCTCAGTTTAGCGTATTATTTTAGATCTTAGTTATCTTATTTAATTTATAAGAAGTATCTTGTAGCTATATTGTTACGTTCACACTTTTGGTGTGAATAAATACGAATCCAATTCCCGGTAAGATTTTATGTAGTTGCGACCCAATTAAACTGTAGATTTTATACTAAAAATGCTGTAAAAGATATGTGAAATTCCAATCAAAAGCATAGTAAGCAATTGCAATATTGAAGTGATTATAGATAGGCTTTCACATTTTAAAAACAATTGATCATAATTTAAGTTTTCTCTTTGTAGGCAATCCTTCTCTTGGCTCTCTTCGCCGTTGTGGCTGTTTCTGCCCAGCAGAGACCAGCTCCCAAAGAAGGACTTCAAGGAGCTGAACAGCTCTACCTTGGATATGCAGGCTACTACCCAGCTGCTGTTGGTTACGTTTATGGACGCTAGAAGATATATTTAATTAGATGGTTTTCTCTTCAAGATGACAATGGCATTTTCACTTGGACAAATGACAGCTTATGCTTTCTATTTGTTTTCTTCGGAATCTTGGCAGTAGCAAACTTTTTCTGAATAAAATGTGCTATTTTTCTTATATCGCTTGTTCTTATTCAATCTTTTGAAGATAAAAAATGTACAATAACTTAAAAACAAGGGTTTCTATATGTCCCGGTGTCCCGGAAAATAAATTTCAGGATTCATATATGTCTCGGTTTTCCTCACATATTTTAAAGATGAAAGCATAATGTTCCAAATTTTCACTTTTAAAATATATCATCCCTACCTGCAGAGTATGAGACCACGATATACTAAAAAGTAGAACGAATTGCATGAGAATCTATGGCGCAGTATTTACTTTGACTAAAGAATTAAATAGTAGGTCTATGACATTGAAGCTCAGATTTGCACCACCATGACAGCAGCATCTCTGAAAAGATTCGGGGTCTCTGTTTCTTGATTTGTTGTGTAATGCATTAAGCTGAACTTCATAACATATATATAAGAAACAATATTGTAGTACTTTTTAAAAATCGCCCCCTGCAGTCTATTTATAACATTTATCCTCAGAGATGATGTAGAGAAAAAGGGAAGAAAGAGATGTAACGGAGAGAGGGTCGACTAAGATGTATTTGATTCATTAAATATCTACATATTGAGGATGCAGGAAACAGCAAAGTCGCTTCACTAGAAGATAAGAGAGGGGAAGAGAAATTAAAAACTCTAATTTTAAAAAATCTTAGAGATGTGTAATATGATTATTTTGCAGTCTCTCTAATCTATTGTAAAAAGAGGCCTCTTTCTGGATATGTAACCAACCATTAACAGGATTCATAATAGCCTTCTCCATGCGCAAATACTTCGTCTTCAGGTGTGTCTTCAAAGTAGGGAATAGACGATATTCTGAAGGTGCTAAATCTACTGAATAGGAGGATTTTGGCTCAACAATTTAAAGCTACATGTATGCAGTTATTGTAATTTCTGATGTACAATGTGGCGCTGTGCGCTATCATGAAGAAAGAAAACACTGCGTTCTAGTTAGTCAGGCCTCTTCAACTGAATCTGTTGTCGTAGCTTTAGGAAATAGTTCAACCCTTCGGAACGAGATGCCGAATCATTACACAATTGGCGATGCGCTATTTATTCACATGGATCCATCCTGGTTCACAATTCCAATCACAGAGAAGGAACGACTCAATAATAGACATAGAAGACCCCATAGGAAATACATTTAAGACCTAACATTCATGGATCAGAAATACTTTTTTCTGTATCAAGGCAGAAACTTTCCAATTGACTCTATTAGATATATAAGCAAAATTTCTTCATACTGAGCAAGAAAAATTGATAAAACAGCGTAAAGGATATAACACTAGATACCAGAAGCTGGAGACACTTTGCTATACGTAGAAGAAAGTATAACGCAATAACGCTAGTATTTTCGAGATAAATTTTCAGCAACTAAAAGCGCTTACGTTAAGCGCCATGTACGCCCCATTAGACAGACAGGTGGTTCGTTCAACGGATCGCGTCGGTCCCATGGGACTGACATGTCTACTCTGTTTCGTTACTTTCTTAGGGGGAAGTTAGTCCGATCATGGTGAGACTTCAGCATTAGAAGGGGCCGACCGCGGCCCCTTCGAGGAGCTTTTTTTAACGGTCCAGAAACATTTCATTTTATTTATTTTTTATCTACAAAACTATTAGCGGCCCATAGAAAAAAAATCACCGCGGCTCTATTTATATCTTGAACTATAACCTGAATCTATTTATAGGAATCTGAAACTAAACAGCAAGTCATTGTTTGGATGATTCAAAGTGATTCGAAACTATTGTAACGGGGTATGAAGTCCGGACCGGCAACTATATTTATATTCAGCTTAATCAGTCACCCATCAAGAGTCCAGCAGGCTTCGCAGTTGAAGTTCATCGTCTGTTAGATGTCATTTACATCAGCCATCGACATCGTCAGCCGTCATCATATTTTCAATTAGGAAATAATTAATCATCTTCTGTTTGCTCTATTACAAGGAAGTTCTTGTATTTGTAATCAAAATGTAATAAACACAGGTCCTATTTCCTATTACCTTATCCCCAAGTCTCACTCGCGTTAGCGGAAATATAATTCTGTTTAGATCAGATGTTTTCTCAATAAGTTTGTTTCTACTGAACTCTCATTGTCATGCACCAACATCGAATCAGTGCTCGATCCGATCACCAACCTGATAGACATTGACACAACTAGAAAATAATATTGTTGAATGTGTAAGTACTTTGATTCTGGGAAGTCACTCTTTTCCTGTTTTGAGTCTGGTGATCCCGACGACGTTTGCAGCTTCAGTAGGAAGTGTAACTGCTTGGTGCTGTGTCATCGATAGGAGGACATGTGTACTTCAGTTGTGTCAATTTGTGGCAACTGACTGTGCATGACATGGAGTGGGTAACCATCTTCGTTTCCTGTGTGACGTCAGAGAGACAGTCGAAACAAATAGTTTTGAGAAAGCTTGATCGGGGCATTTGGTCATTTGATTCGGATCGTCCAGCTTGTATTTCGGATGGTGACAGTCTGGTCCCTTGTGGTCATTTGGCGGCCACCCTATCTTCAGTTCTAATCAACAGGAAGATTTCGTTCGGTGAGACTTAACCAACTTGAGTTGCTTTTATTCTCTAACTTCCGATATAACGTACCTCCCTAATGCTACCACTAACGTAAGTTGCTTATGAACTTTGTGTTTCTTTTAAACGCCCCTAAAGTATTCCTTCATCACTTTAATGACGCCTCATAAACTTGTTTAGTAAACCCCATTCGATTCTTTCTACACTATGAAAGATTGTTCATTCGTGTAGTAGCTGCCAAGCAAATGATTGTTTCATTCTTCTGTTGTACCGGATATGTGGAACCATAGCTTTAGAAGATCGAAGGTCACTAAATGCTGAGTTGTATATAACAATTTCTTTGCCAGATTCCATTAATGAATTGCGTTAAAAAATCCGCATTGTCGTATCATTCGTCACCACAACACCAGTTACTACTCATAAGAAACTCTTAATTTTTATCAGTAAAAAAATGATGTCAAATTAATAATTCGTATTCACCAAATTTATCACATAATGATTTCGTTTTGCTCCTCCAGGAAAAATAAGATACATGGTGAGTTGCCTGAAGCAGCTATTGACGCATTCAGAACAAAGTTTCTGAAGTAGCCTCAGAGTGGTGAAAATAATGAAAAATCCAATAAAATTAAGCCTCGAATGCATACTGTTCAAATAATTTATAGATAAAAATTTTAGTGTAACATCCTACGATTATACCCTTTAGCCTGAAGAAGGTGAATGAAAGAGGATGATTGTGAAAACAAATCTTCAGTGCCCTTCCACTGGAAATCGAACCATGGATTACGTGAATCAAAGGCTCATACGATAGCCACTACACCAGCAAGGAGGCTTTCACATATTTTAGAGACAGATCGCTGTCTTTAGGGAACGTCTTACTCTAAAGATGTGATCATGCAATTGTTTCCATTTGTATCTAATAAACACACTATTTCTAGCATTTTATCACTTTATACGCAACAGTCCGCAGTAGGAATATTGGTCACTTGCTAATGAATAGATAAATTATTCAGTACGTATATTTTAATTTAATATATTACGATAGGCCATCATAAGGAATCATTGATTGTTATTTCATATGATAGCAGGGTATTTTTTTTAAAGTTCAACTAATAATATAATTGTACTTGATCGTACTAAAACACATTTTCCAAAATTTAAAACCATGTTTCTACCATCACGGATGTAAACAAAGCATATACGCACACAAAAATATATTGATTGGTATATTTTCACCTTTGAGCACTTGCCCAATTTTCTTTAATTTGTTCAAGTTGTCAAGTCACCGCAACAAACACTAATTGAGGTGACATTTTTTCCATACATCCGGATGGAGCCTATCCTGACCTAAACGAAGTTCCGGTTCTTTCTCTGTTGATTTAAAATTTCTAGGATGCGAGAGAAACTTGTATCGAACAGACCTATGAAGTAATTCCTAGAAAGTATTTAATTTCAAGCAAATTCCAAGAATTGGCAATATCACAAATTTAAACTTTGATATAAGCAATATAGAGAAGCTTCCGTGAACATTCCTAAACAAGTGTTTTTCAAGAAGTCACCTGCTTCTGCATGCGACCGTAACATTGAAATTATGAATAGGTTAAATAATATTTCTACAAAGTGGACACTTAAATATCTAGGATCAACATTAAAGGACCAAAATCATATCCACGAAGAAATTAAATGTCGACAGAAATTAAATGTCGACTGATATAGTTATGCCTGTTCAACTGTACGGTTGCGAAACATAGTTGTTTTCTTTGAGGGAAGAACAGACTGAAAGTATTTTAAAATATAATCCTGAGACGAATATTCATCCCGAAGAGGGGCGGGAATGGGAAATGGTGTTCATAACGAGGAGGTGCGTAATTTATTACATACTGTTTAACCAACAGTGTTAGCGTTCTTTACTCTAGGAAGCTCACGTAGGCAGGTCATATAGCCACACTGAAGGAAATTGGAATGCTTTTGAAGTTTTAACTGAAAACTCAGTCGAAAAAGAACCATATCGTAAGATAATTAACCCTTTAATCCACAAACAAAAGCGAACAATTTTTAAGTTACTTTGTAAGCTCTTGTTTACTTCATAGCCTGTGAAATGTCTTTGCTTACATCAAAAACAGAGGATTCCGTTAAAATATTAGTGTGTCCAAGTTTGAACAAATTGCCAAAGAGATAATTACACTTCTATTACTACCGAAAATACTATAGTATATTCATACAGTAATATGTTCATTAAAGGGTTTACTGCATGGATCTCACAGAAATAGGAATATAAAGTTGAAACTAGATCCAGTTGGCTAAGGACCGAAGTCAGTAGAGAGCTTTCGTGAATGAGACATTGAACCTCCGAACTCTATAAGCTATTGAGTTCTTTAAATATAGGTAATATATAATAGATCGAAATATGCAAAATATTTAAACCAAATTTGCTGAAATTGCAGCATTGCTTTCCAATAGTACTTCCGTGCGTTCATTTTTATCGTATTTTAACATTACAAATTAGGCTCTTTTTGCCTAACAACCGGTCTCTAATTATTATATTAGGATATGTATATTTGTTATCATTATTACCGCCTCCCTTAGTCTCGATGCATAAACATGGGACGCAAAACTAAGCAAATTCAGAATTCCCAAGTGACGTATCTGAATAAGAAACAATTAGCATCTATTAACACTGTTTCTATTCCATGGTATGTCTAAAGACACCTCATTAATCATATAGGACTAATATATTTGATTTCCTACGGAATGTTACATGAAATAAGTAAGTGTAATACTTCTATTTGTATTTGATATCAAATAGTTACTTTTTTTTTTCAAGTTTATATTCTTCATATCTGCAATAGTCTAATTCGTTGTTTTCTTTTCTTTCACACGTAATCCAAGAATAATAAACGTAACATATTAATATCTTCAACATATCAAATGACCTCGCAAAATAAGAATAAATGAAAACACTTATCGTCATAATAATAGTACTTTGTCCTTCATGTAATTTAATGTTCCATTTTCTATGCCTAAGCTATTCCGCCATTTTATTTAAATCAACAATGACTCACCTTGTTTTCACATATTCGGACACGCCTTGACAAAGTTTGCAATATCTTATTACAAAAGAGCATTACAATATGTCTTCCAAGGTCATTAGGTTTACCGATAGATACATATATAAAGCTTAGCGAATTATAATGAAATTAAACTGACACAGAAATCGAATCAGTATTAAACCAACATGAAATTCTTGGTAAGTGAATCTACACTAGTAAGAAATATTAACACTTCACCTTCAACTTACTTAAGTTAGACGAAGATCTAAATACGATCTGGAATACAATTTAATACCAAAATTTTGCTTCAATTTTTAAACTCGCCTGTTAATAATGTTGCAAATTTAGACCAATAAAATCTTAAGTCGTGTTCCTATAATGCATATGTTAACGGAGTTGAATACCTGCGGGCCTTAATTTCTCTCAGTCCATTGATTTATACTTCTATTTGTATTTGATATCCCTTTCCTTGAAGTGAATTGAAATGTTAATGATGTGAAAATCAGTGATTTCAAATCAACACGTTAGCCGCCAAGCCATATTTCGCGGTATTTAGCACCATACTATTTGTGCATCAGAATTATGTACATGGCGGCAAACGTGTTAAATGTCATTTAGTTCGTGAAAATTAAATTTTCTTATGGATAATTTTAATATTTAATAATCAAATTTAAGTAATATTAAATTTATATATAACGAAAATCCAGTTTGAAAAAGTAAGAGACACTTAGGTAGACCGGTACGACCTATTGAATTACTGGTAGTAGAGTAAACGGTGTGTGGGTTTTTCTTTAGCTCTGATCAGCTGCGTCAATTTAGATTTTGTTTGGGGGTAAGATGGAGGAGAAATGTTTCCCACCAATATAACAGTTTCACATTTTTATTAGTATATTAGTATCCAATTGATTTAAAAATATGTATTTCTTAAACTCAGGGAGGACAATTACCCCCCACATGCCTTCATTAAATGGCACTCCTGTTTCCAATAAAATGGAAGCTAAAAGAATACATTCTTCCTAAATAGAAGAATTTCCTAGCTAGCAAGTGCTTATATTACGCGCATTAATTTGTCGAATGTTAATGTTATATTTATCTCATTTATAGGCCATCCTTCTCTTCGCTCTCTTCGCCATTATGGCTGTTTCCGCCCAGAAGCCTGCTCCTGTAAAGGAGGGTCTTGAAGGAGCTGAACAACTATACCTTGGTTATGGTGCCTACTACCCAGCCGCTGTTGGTTACTATGGTGTCCTTGGACGATAAGAAGAGAATATATATCCTACTTCAAATTGTCTAATTCACCTATATATTCGAATTCCGAAATGAGAAATATAAATTGATTTTCAGGAACAAAACTCGCAACTCCATGTTAAATGTGTAAAAATCAAATCAAGCATAAATTACCTGTACAGCTTATACAATAAAAATTTGCTTTCATGTCAATCAATTTATTCAATTCTTGATTATTACATAAATTTGTAGTTAAAGTAGAAGAAGCATTCTAACAAGCTATAGACAGTATAGACAGAAGACAAAATAGACAGTAAATAACGCGTATCAATCTTTGGTTATCAAATCACAGAAATAAGGCAACATAAATAAAATATTATTCAATATTAGAACAACAGAAGAGAATGAAATTAGTGTAGAATCAAGAAGTCACTCGATGTGGTGTTAATTCCACAATAAGCACATATGACCTAAAATCGTACCGCTGTTTCTGCAATCTACAGTAGCTCGATAATCAAATTTCACTTTACCAAGCTCTTGTACACTTAAGTCATCGCTCATAAGTAGAAAGTTTCGGAATTTTGCAAAGGGAAAACATACATCAATCATAAAAGTAATGAATAAAAAAAATCTGATTAATGTTTTCCTTTGAGAACTAGCGACTCAAAAAGTTCACCAATATTGAAATTTTGCTGCTACTGTTATGTAAGAGTAATCTCGTAATACTTGTGTTAACTGTTAAATTGTGTAACAGAGTAAGAAACTCTAATATTAGCGCTCTTTCCACAGGTCTACTAGTCTTTGGTGCATAGGATTCCGGCTTCAATTCCTATGGGAGAACCTTGAAATTTGAACGTATTATAGTGGTTCGGACTTAAACTTCCAACTTAAACTATAGATCCACGTCTCAGATACACATACTGTATATCTGTGTATGTTAGTCTTGAAAAGGAGAAGAAGAGTTACCAGAAAAGAAACGCTACATTCCAATTCCAACCATTCATTAGATTACGTTTTAAAAGGTGGAAGTTTTTCTTTCTAACATTGTGTCGCAGCTCTTACTGGAAGGATTGGTTTACGTGGAAATTAATACAGCGAAAAATAAATTATATATATTCGTCTCTAATGACAAGACAGTGAAATTGAGACGCTATTTTAAAAAAATATTGAATTAGATCAACACTCAATAACACCACAAGAACCAATTGTCTGTTTTGTCCAGAAAGTAGTTCAAATATCAATCCAATCCTTCAGATATAATAAGATTTAAGACTTTTACATGTAAAAAAAAAAAAAAAAAAGAAAAAGAAAAAGAGAAAAGAAAAGAAAGAAAGAGAAGAAAGGAAAAGGAACGATCTTTCTTTTTAAAGGTAACATATAAAAGTACACATCATAGGTATCAATGTCTGTTGTTGTTTTTTTTTTTTAATGGGTGCTCACACTTCGGTACTTACCAATAAATCATGCCGTCTCATGTCTCCTACTTCCGATTTTAGGGATGGACTTTTTTAATAAAAAAAGCTGAATTTTTAAAAAGGAAAGGGAAATGTTAGACTTATTGATCTTTTTATGATTTTCTTGTTCTTTCTTGTCTTGTAGTGGATTCTACTGATTAAGAAGTGCCTTTACAACATCCATTACTTATGAGCCCTACGTTCATTTGGGAGTTGATTATTTTTATTAATTTTCAAATTGGAGTTTCATTTTAGCCAGTAACTCTAAGTTATGCAACCCACATTTCAAAATGAATATGCTGGTTGTCTAAGCACCTTTTCAAGTTCCTGAAAGTTATACATCTATAATGTGTGTTGTACTGGTTGCCTAAGTTCAAGCAAGCAGACAAGAAACCGACACAACTTCATGTTCCCGTCTTGTATAAAATTTCGCTTATATCTCCATTCAGGGAACACTTTGTGAGCTTCAGATATTCTACTAGAATCTAATACAAGTTCAGTTTGCAAATTATAGCTATGAACGAAATTTTGGATATGACGTTAATTTTAACGGTAGTAAAAGTTCATTATTGACAGAATTTTTTCTTCCTTTCTTTGTATTGTAATAATATATTTGAAGTAGCAAACTTGATTATAGCGTTATAAAGTTAATATTCTCTAGCTCGAATATTACCGACTTCAATAAATGCTATGTATACAGAGTGTCCCACAAACGGATTCAGACTATTTAACGTTAATAACAGAGAAAGTATTCAATATCAAATTGCTATTATTTGGTGCTCTCATGACCAGTGTGTGTAGCCATTCCTTTGTTTTTGTCTTCTTTTCAATTCATTTATTTTATCTTTCTTTTACTTTGAGTGTAGTTGCCACTAGCGATAAGTAATTGACAAGATGGCTAGGAACCTTTCCTTTCAGCAACGAAAGCAGATTTTAAAATATTTCTGGAAATGTAAGAATATGAAAGAAATGCACACAGACGATGGCAGGAAGAATATGATACTGCGCCACCGTCACGTATAGCAATTACGAAATTACGCGACAAGTTTGAGAGGGAAGGAATTGTGTGATCTGAATTGATGTTCAATGGGATAAACGTTAAAACCGGAAATGACTAATCTGAACTATTTCCGGTTTGAATAGAGAGTTAACGGAGGAGATGGAACCTCGGGACGCTCAATCGATTGCGAAAAAACACATTTTGACATCTCTTACTGTTTTGTTCTGTAGAAATAATTATTGAAACCGGAAGTAATATTGAATTTGAACCACTTCCGGTTTTGGTAGAGTGTTCGGGAGAGTCAAGGTACGTTGTTTTCTGTCTTTATTATAACTAAATGGGAAGGGGGATCTGTGTTCTATTACCTTGCCTCCATGTTGGTTATGTTACCGTTACATTGACAATTATAACTTTCTCCACTTTTCTTTACAGTTATTTGCTTACCCCATTTTCTAGTCTGTTTTTTTAAGATTTATTAAACCATGACTTTTACTCACTTTTAATAGATTTTCCTGATTATCACCAGCCATGTTTACAAAACAAATGCTCATTACATTCCCATAATCCTACCATGAAGTAGCCTTGCGCCAAGTACTTCCCTCCGCTTGCTAAATAGTTCCATGTTTAGAACCGTTTATATAAGAAAATAAAGACAACTTTCAGTCTCTTCATACATTATCAACACAAAAACAAGCAAATTATTCATTTCTTCACGGTAAATTTTCAAAACTTTGCTAGAATCGGACGACCAACTTTGGAACTTTTAACCCACAGAAAATTATAAATAAGCTATGGAGAACTAAGTTAAAATCTTAATTCGGGAAAGATTTTCTCCCTCTCCCTAAACAATCTGGCACCGTAAAAATGAAATCTGGAATACAAAATATATATAATTAAACTTTTCAAAATTCTACATTTTCATTAAAACTCTAAAATTTTGGATCACAGGTATACTAAATAAGAGTTTCGAATTGATTATAATAAACAGCAATACAGTAGAATATTGTTATATAATTATCAACCGAGTAGCAAATTGAAGGGATTGATTAAATGTTTCATAAGTAGAGAATCAACATTTCTTATAAAGTAAGCTACACAAAAGTTTTCGTTACGCGCGTATATTCTTTCATCTGGAGATTCTTATTTATCAATGTAATGGAAGTCGACAAGTCTGCAAATAAAACAAATATAAATATTAGTTAATATAGTAAGAAAAGAAAATATGTAGATTAAACATAATAATATAAGATATATATATAGAGAAATAAAGTTAATATGAATAGAAAGGAGAGAAGTATAAATATAATAAAAGAAATGTATGTTAATGAAGAAGCATAAAGTCATATACTTACCACTCATATAACCGGATCTTCGAAGGACACGTCGTGTGGAATCTACGTCGAAACTGAAAGAAAAGAAAAAAAAAACATTAAAATAAAATAATGGATTTACCACTAAATAAAACAAGTAAAAAAATAAAATGCCACTTACTACATGATATTCAATGTTCTATATATAAATATTCAAAGTAATAAAAGTCAGTATAATTTAAATTCTTACTTGATGCTGTAACAGTACGTATTAAGTTGTTTTTTGTGTTGATCATAAAACAATGTTACGTGTAATTATAAAACTTCCTTAAAATTCATTTCTAGCACATAATAGAGTGGTGTATGTTCAACTTAATTTGTGTGAAGCTTTTACGTACCTTACGCTGTGATCCCACCTTACGCTGTGATCAATATACTTCCCCATATTTCACCTCACATTTCACCAAGGACCTTTTTCTTCTGATTGATATTCCTATGCCATTACGCGTGCGGATGGCGATCCGTTTCTGCACGGCCAAAACATTTGTTCAGTTCTTTACGCCGATAATAATATTGCTCAAGAGGACTGCGCTTTTTGTTTTCTTTCAACATCTTCAATTCCAATATTTTTAAAGGGTTGTGTGTGTGTGTGTTTTGGGGTGAAGATCGAAAAGAAGAGGAATATATAAAATAGCATCAGATAACGATAAGGTTACAGCCCTTTCTCATTTGGTGGCGAATTGCCGCGCGCGGCGGCGGCGAATTGCCGCGCAGGGTAGAAAGACTGCAAGCAATGGAGGTTTTCATATATGCGCGGCGGTCGCCGCAAATTTGCGCGGCGAGGAAAAACAGCCGCCTCTCCCTGCTAGAAAGCGGCACGGCAGATTGCCGCGTATAGCGAAGCGAGACATTGCAAGCTATGGAACTTTTTACATATAGGCAGCGATATGCCGCTTGAATGTTGTGGGAGGTAGCAAGTGTTACCAGGAGAGAGTAGAGAGTGGTTGCGATAATATGGATGTGTGTGTGTTTTACGTATGTATGTGTGGAGTGTGTTTGTGTATGTGGTTATGTTCTAGCTTAGAACACCTGGAGTGCTTTCAACCAAACTTGTTACATACAATATATGGGAAAAGATAATATGTAAAAATAATCGAAAACGACCGATACTACCGAAGTTTCGAATCCATAGATCGTTGATTAAAAAGAATTCAAATCAATACATTTTTTCTATGTAATAGAAGATTGGGATAAATGTGCGGACAGCGCTGGGCAAATGAACTTGTAATTCTATAAATTTCTTGTGTTCCAAAATTGAAATATATATACTATCAAATATTTCAACAATATTGCATATTTTACAGTCTTTTGCTATATATATATATATATATATATATATATATATATATATATATATATATATATATATATATATATATATATATATATATATATATATATTGTTACATAATAATTCGTAATCCGGATTTTAGTAATAATACTGTACCTTAGCAATGTACCTTAGCATCACCTTGATTATGTGATATTTGATAAATATATCGTATTTTATATATTTTATAACTCTTAACAGTTCTATGGGTGTAATTCCTTGAATAGTCCCTTGAATTCAAGGATTAGAGCAGTGCTTTAAAGAGAATCGAGTCAATAGTCGGAACGCTTAAAACAAACGAATAAACCCGACATACTATAACTATAATAATAATAATAATAATAATAATAATAATAATAATAATAATAATAATAATAATAATAATAATAATAATAATACCTACAGACCAGCCTTGGGCTCAGTGGTTGAGTGTTGACTTGGGATTCTGGGATAGATCTCAATCACCGACTGTTCTTAGACTTTATCCTGTTTTTTCCAGTCACAATAGTTGAATATCGGGATGGTATTTTAAATATCCAGACCTGGCCGCTATTTTGCTCAAGTCTATCAATTGTGAAAACAGTATAGAAAAATCTCCTTCAAGATACCACTTCTCTAAAAAAAAAGGTAAACGTGTCTTTTTTTTCTTTCTGTCTGTTTTAACAAGGCGAGTAGAAGACACTTTTTGCGTCTCTCCATTGCAACCACCACAACACGACAAGAGTCACAAGGTTTTGTTTCTTCAGTTGCACAGCAACCCTGTTCGCATATTTTTCATTCGCGGCAAAAGTCCGCTTAATATAAAATGGTACACTTCTCATGCGGCAAACTGCCGCTAGCGGCGACGGCAAATCGCCGCCTCAATGTGAAAGAAGCGTTACTTATTAAACACCCTGTATATATATATATATAGGGTGAACAATTTATCTGGAACATCTGTGATAACGGAGAAACCAGAACAGGGAGAAAAACGAAACTTTGCATGAAACAACTATAAGGAGAGGGACATCGATTTACGTATAAACAACACCACCCAGTAAAGAGTTTTGCCATCCCACTATAAAGTTATATTTTTCAAATGGCACGATGTCAGAGTATTACATATTCCAAATCAACATGTTAAACGAAAACTTAAAATATCACATTTAGTATTCAGTGTTGCAAACTAAGGATGTTATAGTATCACAAAAACATCAACAATTTAGAAGCCCTTGTCACACATACAGCACAACGGAGATGGACAAGACAACGAACACCGAAAGTACCTTAGCGTTGGATACTATGATCGTGGTGTAACTTGTTTCGAATGAATAGCCACAAAGTTACAAGGGCTGGAAAATTAAAATTTTCTGAAAGACTTTATTTCGAAAACATGGTTAGGTAAGTATCACATCTAATTACTTGTGTAGTTTACAATTGGCAAACAAATCATTTTGCCGTTTACAGCATTTCGATATCTTAAGCTGTGCCGGAGATATGATAAACATTAAAGTTCGCAACACTGCTGAAAATTGTGTATTTCTGGACAATATTTAAACTGATTGTTGTTTTCCTTCTCTTTTATAGCATTGGAGGAATAACTTTTAGCAGGTGTAATTACAAGTTCTCGCAATTACATGACTTAAACAGTGTTGCAAACTTCAGCAAATTTTATCATATCTCCGGAATGGTTTGTGATATTGAAGTGCTGTAAATGGCAAAATAATTTACACATCCATTGCAAACCACACAAGTAACTAGATATTATACTTATTTAAGCATTTTTTCGAAATAAAGCCTTTCGAAAAAAATCAAATTTTCAAACCCTTCTAGTTTCGTTGCTATTCATTCAAAACAAGTCATACCATGACCATAGTATCCAACGCTAAAGTACTTCCGATGTCCATTGTCTTGTTCATCTCCGTTGTGCTGTATTTGTGATAGAGACTTTCAAACTTTAGATGTTTGTGATATTATAACATCCTTAGTTTGCAACACTGAATAATAAATGTGGCATTTTAAGTTTTCGTTTAACATGTTGATTTGAAATATGTAATAATCTGACGTAGTGCCATTTGAAAAAATATAACTATACTGGGATGGCAAAACTCTTTACTGGGTGTTGTTTAATACGTAAAACGATGTCCCCCTCCTTATAGTTGCTTCATGCAAAGTTTCGTTTTTCTCCCTGTTCTGGTTTCTCAGTTATCATGAATGTTCCAGATAAATTGTCCACCCTGTACGAATATGTATTATCCTTGAAGGGAAGAAAACTGCTTAGAGTTGCACTTACTACGTACAATAAGATCAGAGATGTAATGGAGTTTATACGTGAGTATACAGCGTATATTCACCTAATATTTTTAATAGTGAAACATGTACTCACCTTAAATTTACAAAAGAACGACTGCATGGGTATATGCTATACTTTGAAAACGGTTGAGTTTATACCTACCAAAAATTCTAGAATTATATCCTTGAATAAGATGTACTTGTCTCTGAATCCCTTAAGCTTAAAAGTCGTGAAATTTGGTCTTTAGACTTTTCTCATAAAAAATAAAATAAATTAAACACGTGTTAAAGCGCTTCTATATGTTTGACCTAGAATGGGAGAAAGAGCAATGGTGTGGTTCACTAAGATGCCCATACACGAGGCATTCGAACATCGTGCGCGACTTCCAGTTTAGTTGAATTTTATGCATATGAAAGGCACAGAAAGAAGAACGCAACATATTGTCTGCAGTTATATGTGTATGGGAAGGGGGCGCTAGTAAGATAATGTTTAAGACATATTTCGGTATTTTCATCGCCAGTTTCACCAACATTTGTAAAATATGTTTAACACCTGTTTAATAACAACAACAACAAAATTATGAAAATGTAAAAAGTTAATTTAGCTAACTGCATTGTTCTATTATGATCAACAATAACAGACTGATGAAATAGTCAAGTCAAGGAAATGTTAAAATCGTGTTTATAACAGACTGATGAAATAGTCAAGTCAAGGAAATGTTAAAATCGTGTTTATCTATATATATACGAATGTTAATGATCCTTAGTGAAATCGGCAGTCAGTTGCTTAAACTTTATTCACGAATGTTGTAAAATACACTTATTACCAAGTAATTAGTAGAACATTAAAAACAGAATAAACGAATAAAAAGTAGTTATGGAGAGGAATGGAAGTAAATTCATATATGATTTTATTTATTTATTTTTTTAAATAAAGTAGATCAAACATTATTGATTTTGATTTCATTGCTACCTTCTGCTATCTGTTTACTCGGTAATTTGCTCTTGAACATGTTTGTACTACATAACAGCATAAGGTGAACAATAACGTTGCATGTGAAATCTTGCCTATCATATTTGTACAATCGGATAGATAACTTAAAAGAACATTCTGTTCAGAAACTCTTAAGACTTTTCGTACCACTTTTATTTATTGTTTATTAAATCCTCACTGTAACAAATTCATCTCTCCTTTTTTTTTTTTTTTTTTCATTTTACGATTTTAAAAATTTCCACATAAGCTTATTAACTTCATCTGGACTATCATGCTGAACAAAGTGATTGCTTCCATTCACAAGTTCAAGTTGTAAATTAACAGCATATTTCTTCGCTTTTTCTAACAATGCAGGATGCAAAAAGTCATCATGTTCGCCGAAAATGTACAGTCCAGGTACCTTTATTCCGTTCTCTTCATGTTTTAAATCCAATTCATTCAAATGTACATCTCCAAATTCTGCTCGATAATAATTTATAGGAGGAGTAATCGCACCTGCAAGTAATAATAATAGTACACAGTGAAGCGAAGGCGAAAGTTCTACACTATAGATAGATAGATAGATAGATAGATAGATAGATAGATAGATAGATAGATAGATAGATAGATAGATAGATAGATAGATAGATAGATAGATAGATAGATAGATAGATAGATAGATATTGATATCTAGTCTTACCTTTACGTATGAGAAAGAGGATTTTTCTATGAGCCCTTCCGGGTAATAAAGGAAACTGAACAGAAGATTACTACTTACAATTTGAGTAATAACGTGACAACCAGTTTCCGTGGCTATATATATACATACATTATTGTTCATCTTTTACTTAAAAGAATAGAATTTCAAAAATAAATTTAAGATTGTTTCGATTATTCAGAGTGCACCAGTAAGAGGAATTTTCGTGATAGCTGAACCTTTGCTGAGTTCGCTCTTACCACCCGAAACATTTCATATGCAAATGCCACAAAACAGCTTATCTTGATCTTGCATATGCTGATCTTTTTATACTGTTTTATTTATTTTATTTTTAAAATTATTTGTTATTTAGAAGAAGAAATTAACGGAATTAATACAAGAATTGATACTTAGAGAATTAACAATAAAAATAAGAAAATCAGAATAGATGGATGATACTTATTTAAGGGTGTTGCATAACTCCACCATATTTATTCTCCTTTCTTTAAAAAGAAATGTTCTTCAATGGTTTGATTTTACTGATTTGTTCTTCAGGTCCATTACTTAGTATAAATTAATTTCTACGTTATATTTATCTCTCTCTCTCTCTCTCTCTCTCTCTCTCTCTCTCTCTCTCTCTATATATATATATATATATATATATATATATATATATATATATATATATATATATATATGTGTGTGTGTGTGTGTGTGTGTGTGTGTGTGTGTGTGTGAAAGTACTATAAAGTAATATAAAGTGTGAAGTAAACGAAAAACAATGTTAGAGAAAAAAGAGAGTTTTCTATTAGATAAATTACAGTTCCGTACGAAAGTTTGCACAAATGTGAAATAGAAGTGTGATCCTGATTATAATGCAATGTTTCACGAAATAATTAGCTATATGATAGGACGTATAAAATCAGAATGAACTAATTAGTGCAGGATGATGATTAAAATAAATTAAAATACACGGTACACGGTATTTTATAGTGATTGTATGATAATTTGCATTGATGACATTTGATATTAAGGAGGGCGTTCTTTTATTTTAGTGTTATTGTAATGCTATTGAATGATGGAAACTTACTCCGTTATGCCTGCAAGTTAATTCTACGTAGTATCTAATCTCTTCAGATAGATTTGATTCTGCTGAATCATTTGTATTACAATTGCTTTGTTTATGTTTTGACTTGAAAATATTTCACTAGTTTAAAAAATGAATATGTTTATAGGTCACTGAAATTATGGGAAGAAGCACTTTCTACAAAAGAAAAAATATACTCCATATTATTCGAATGAAGATTAAATGTGTATAGCACGCATACTATACATATTGCAATTGACGTACCTGGTTGAGAATAAGTGTATTTGTAAGCCTCAATTTCCTCTTCAGTAATATTATTTGGTTTATATTTGTTCTTGAATATGGTTTCAAAAATTGCAAAATCATTCTTTTGGAAATATAACTCGGGAAGCCAAGGTAATTGGAAGAAAAAGATATACCTAAAAAGAAATTAAAGGTGTTAATTATGATCTAAAAGCATCTTCTAGTGTATATAGAAACCTACAGAACATCCAACTGCGAATACAACGCGTAAGATGTATCAAGTCGAGTAAACTTTAAAAATGTTTTTTTATTTTTTTTTAAATATGATATTTTCATACAATTATGATATTTTATTTGCAATGTACAATAGAATTTTATATCACGAGAGTGCATGAGATATAACACGGATGTAAATTACACTTTTATCGACAATTTTAGCTTTTGAAGTACCTTAAAACATTTATGACAGATATACAAAAACAAAAACAATTATAGTGTAGACAGAAATCACGTGATTTTAAGTCCCATAATTTCAATACTAATTTTTTTAAAAAAAAAAAAGTACAATGGGATAGGAGACAACTATTTTACTATCAGGAAAAGAAATGTGTTGGTTTCAGAGTGAATTACTGATCCACAACATATATGGTGTATGTACCTGCAACCAACTAGACCTACAGGAACAAAATAAAATAGATACAACATAATCCATCTGTCTAGCAAAAGACTATATGTCAAGATCTACCGCAAATTCAAAATCTGTATCCGGTGCTCACAAGAAGTAAAAATTCTTCCTCAATTAAGTTACCTCATCCTGCTAATATTTTACAATATTACTATTAGTATTAGTGGAAAATTCACTCTTTTTACTTTGGTTATCCTGCCTCTAATAACTGAGCAAAATAATAATACATTGCCAAAAATCAAGTAAGTAAGCAGAGCAAGAATTCTGTAAGCACAAATGATATCATATTCTAGTTACTTCTCAGTAGTCACACCAATGCAAAATAATAATAATAATAATAATAATAATAATAATAATAATAATAATAATAATAATAATAATAATAATAATAATAATAATAATAATAATAATAATAATAATAATAATAATAATAGTAACTTTTCGGGCCGGAAGTACTTTTCTCATTAAAAACCGCTCTTTAGAAGAAACGGAAATTTTCGACTTTTGTTTTTTACTTTTTATGGCTTTCTTGTTCAAGTACCATTTTTGTTTCCCTGTAGTGAATTCTACAATTAAGAAAGTGCGTTTACAACATCTAGTACTTGTGAGCACTATGTTCAGTTCGGGACTGCTGTCTTGATTGTTTTACAAACTGGCATTACAACCGTTTTTCAGCAAGTTTATATTATGGAACCATCATGTCTCAAATGTCATTTTGGTTGCCTAACCGTTGTAGAAAGTTTCTATAAGTTATATATAGGTACTGTATCTTGATGTATGTGTTTTATTAGTCACCTAAATGCAATCTGCTAGGCAAGTAAAAAGTCCATAAACTAAGAAATAGATACAAAACTTTTCTTGAAATATCAAAATATTTTCTTGCTTACATCTCGTTCTCTATTCGAAGAACATTTTATTCTGAGCTTCAGAGAGTTCAGTTACAAAATTAAAGCTATAAACAACTCATTTGGCTATGATGGTAATATAACATTTTAATTCACAACTTACAATTATTACTTCTTTCCTTATTGTTCTGTCGTGTCAAAATTTTTGAAGTAAGGAATCTGTAGATATCGTTTTAAACGTTCTCTTTCTCGAATTTAAATGTTCTCAAAAAATGTTCGAGGTCTCATTGTCGAAAGGATTAGAGATAAACGTATAAACTTTTCTTTGGGGACAAATAGGGATGCACGCGAGACGCGAGAAGTCTCGTCTCGTCTCGCGTCTCGTCTCGCATTTGCGAGACGAGACACGAGACGAGACTGAAAATTTTATGCGAGACGCGAGACGAGACTAAACCTTGCGAGACGAGACGCGAGACGAGACTCAGTTAAGTCTCGCACGAGAAGTCTCGCGAGACTTCTCGCAGTCTCGCAACATTTATGAATTACATGTAATTATATATTTAGTGATTTTACATTTATTGAATATTCTAAGTTGAGCGTTAATGCCTCCAGGAACAAAAAAGTGATTGGGGCAATAAACATTTTATGAGATTTATTATTATTCAAGGTTGATTTTCAGAATTAAAGCTTTCTTTAGTTTCTAAACATCATTAAAAAAGAAAAGCTTTGTAAATTGGAAATTTATTACAACAACATGGATTTAGGACTTTATTTTGCGACACAAACACATACACGCGGGCGCGCACGAATACATGAACTTCTGTTTTTTGGTCTGAAAAGCGAATAAGACTCCCTATTGCTGCAAAATGTGATATTTCTGTTGTTTCTGTCTTTTTCACATTCCTACTAGCGATTTATGTTGGGGGATGGCGGGGAAGTCCCCTCACGTCAAAGTTTATCCCAGGTCCGGCTCGCAGAAATAACATGATATTTTTTACATGGAATAAGTATTTTCTTTCTATATATTTATCAAAAACATCCCCCTCTAGTTCGGAAGTTTAATTCAAACACTAGTTTGGTAGGATGGCCCTATAGGTTTGATGCGAGATGGTAGGAATGGCCCTATATCTGTCAGTAATTTTATTTTCTAGATCTGGCAAACTATATAAGTTGAAAGCGAAAGTTGATAAAATGCGATAACGCAACATTGCTACAAGCGCGAACGAACCAAAAGAATTGGGTCGTATTGAGTTGTGAGGAGCTCTTTTGTTGTCTACAAGCTCTTTTTGGTGGTATAAAAACATCTTTATAATGGAAAATAACCCTTCAAGGAAACGACCAAAACGTGTAAGTGTTGATAGTGGCGACGATATTTTAGAAGAGCCAAATATTGCTGGAGACCTCTAAGCTGGAAAACAATGTTGGATCCAGCAACAATTTATGCTGGTTTTGCTGTAAATTATGCTATTAACCCTTTGGAAATCCCATGGTATAATTTGTACCATACGGGGTGTTTCATGGTACATTGCGTTATAACTCTCCTATTTGAGCTTTTTCATCCGTTTTTTTTTCAAGTCCAGAGGCATTGTAGAAGACCTTACGTATGGTTTCACACCTTCCTGCGTCGAGACATAGGAGGTGATGACGTCATAATTCTAAAATATATATTTTCTTTTAATATTGCGGGGCCCGTCTATGTTCATTATTTTTTGGCGGGCTTATTTTTACACGTAGAAGATTGAAATTTTGCACAAACATTCAGTCCACAGAGTAGTATTTACCAGATTTTTTCAAATTTCTGCGTTAAAACAGGGGGGGGGGGATCCAGAGGGTCAAAAAGTTGAAAAAAGGGATATTTTTACCCAAAAATCCCATTTTTCCTCATTTTCCCGCCTTAGATACATGATGGAGACAAGTGAAAGGCAGTTCTATTCTGAAGAGAATGATGTGCGACACATGACCCTACGCTAATTAGGGAATTGTCAGGGAATTTTTATGAAAATATAATTCTGTATAGGGGAATTTTGGACATTTTCTTTATTATTTTTTGCGGGCTTATTTTTGCACCTAGAAGATTGAAATTGTGCACAAACATTCAGTCTACCGAGGAGTATTTACAAGAATTTTTCGTACTTCTGTGTTAAAACATGGGCGTACAAAGGGGCTAAACGTTGGAAAAGGGAATTTTTTACCAAAAATCCCTATCACGGGATTTTCTCGCTTTAGATATATGATGGAGACAAATGAATGGTACCGCCTGAAAGGCAGTTCTATTCTGAAGAGAATGATGTGTAAATCATGATCCTAGGATATTTAGGGATGTCTCAGGGAATGATTAAAAATTTCCCTCTGTATACGGGAATGTGGGACATTGTCGGTATATATATTTTTTTTTTTGGCGGGCTTACTTTTGCACCTGGAAAATTGGAATTGTGCATAAACATTCAGCCCACCTAGTAGTATTTATCAGATTTTTCAGATCTCTGCGTTAAAACATGGGGGTCCAGAGGGGCTAAAAGTTGAAAAAAAGGATATTTAGACCCAAAAAATCCCTTTTTGGGGATTTTCCCGCCTTAGATATATGATGGAGACATGTGAGTCATATCGCCTGAAAGGCAGTTCTAAGCTGAAGAGAATGATGGGCGAAATATGACCCTAGGGTAATTAGGGATGTCTCAGGAAATTTTTTACCTGAGATCATGGTGTTTTACGGTAATTTGGGGCATGGTGGGAATTCCTGATAAAATTTCTTCCACCCTTACTATTCAAGATAGAAACTTGAAATTTGGCACACACATTTAGTATACCAAGTAATATTTATCAGATTTTTTTAGATGGGTACGTTCACACAGGGCCGCTCCAGAGGGGTCCAAAGTGCGAGAAAAAATTCCCTCCGTAATTTTCCCTTTGACATCATTTTTCCCGCTCCTGGTATATGATATGAGTGGTACCATTTGAAAGCCAGCTTCATTCTGAAGAGAATGAGGTATGAACCATGATCCTAGGATAAATACTGACGATGCAGTAGCTGCTTGACTGAAAGTCTAAAAAATAGCCCAAAAAGCCGGGTACCGGAAAGGGTTAATTTGACGAAAATTAATGGTCCAGGAATCAAATTCCAGCACAACTTTTCTTTTAATTTGGAGCGGAGGGGACACAAGCTCGGATACCATGTTGAACTTTAGGTTCCGTCTCCTTAGGATGTTATGAACATTCATCCCATGGAAAGCAATGGCAAACCACCAAGGATTCAGCTTGCCAA
The DNA here is from genome assembly GCF_964235325.1 of Thermobia domestica. Taxonomy (NCBI): domain Eukaryota; kingdom Metazoa; phylum Arthropoda; class Insecta; order Zygentoma; family Lepismatidae; genus Thermobia; species Thermobia domestica. The sequence goes on from NC_137454.1 coordinate 95,870,076, forward strand.
GGGACTTTTAGGTCAAATACCTGCCTTCGAACAGAATATCACATCATCATTCATTAACAGCCATAGAATAACACATTGCAAAATTTTGACCAGAATATATGCGAGACTGCGAGACCATGCGAGAAAGTCTCGCGCGAGACGCGAGACGAGACTCAAAATTTTTTGCGAGACGCGAGACGAGACTTCACATTTGCGAGACGAGACGAGACGCGAGACGAGACCAACATTTGAGGCTGCGAGACGAGACGAGACTTTTCCATTTCTCGTCTCGTCTCGTCTCGCGTGCATCCCTAGGGACAAACATATAAACCTAGCATTTTAATATATAGATTAATTAATAATGCATATACAAATAAAAAGAACATAAACGAAAGCAATTAACACCTGTATTCCTTACTACAAGTGCCTCTGTCACACTGTTATCATTACATGACTTAAACATAAGGGAAACGTGTCCTAAAGCTGAGATTTGAATTAACAACAATTCAAACAGCATTCTCGTTTCAAAATAACGGTATAGCATTGTCTTGTTAAATTGAATTTCTTGATTAAATATGCTTGCTGAGTCTACACTTAAATAATTGCAAGAATCCTATCGTGAAAATTCTAGTAAGTTTCTTTAAAAAGAGAAACAATACTGAACGTACTCTTTTCAATTAAATAAAGTTCGAATGTGTACGAGACTCATCAGATACTAGTCTTTTTGTTTTTGACACCTTGTAGGGAAAACCGATATCCAAGTCTAAGATTTTCCCTCCGAAGTCTGAAGTGTTCCATAACCCAAGTAACTTCCCTGCTACATCATATGGGACCGCAGTAGTCCAGTGATAGAGCGCTTACCTCTTGCGCGTGGGTCCCTGATTCGATACCACCTCCCGCCGAGTGGGCTTTGTGGTGGACAAATACCAAGTGGGTAGGTTTTGTCTGGGTTCTTCTGTTTCTTCCAACTTTCGTTAACCATCATCGTCTCTCTTAGCTTCAGTGCATAACTACGATACATTAAACTCCAATAAAAATGACACCACATTTTATCTCATGTTCTCATTCACTATAGTTTAAAGTGAGACACAAATTTTCACTCAAGTTTATGTCCAAAATAGCTACTACCACCAGAAATCGAACCCAGAACTACGCATATAGAAAGTATAAGCGTTACCTATTCAGCTGTGGAGCACTGGATATAGTTTATATGTGTATTTTATAAAAATTACGATTGACGAAAGTAGAAAGAACATATTATGATTGAGGGAAAGTGGTACAAAACAATATCCTCTAGTCTATGGGTACACGCTATATTTTTGAAAACGGTTAAGCATATACCTGGCCATGGGAACACTCGCGGGGGTGTTCACTGGGCCCGGCCTTCCCCCGCCATACTTTCCTAGCTCAACATACATTTGTACACTTTCTGAATAAAACTGTACCTATTTAACAGAGAAATTATTGATGTAGCATGAAAATTTGATCTTACACTTCATCTGTATTTTTCCCCTTATACAAACAATATAGTTCTATCATTTCTTTCTATAAAAAAATGTAGGAAAGAGTATTTTACAATAACTTATAGTCTTGTCGGGTGCAGAACAATACCTAATCAATGTATTATCTCTATAGTACCCTGTTCTGATACCCTATAGTCGTAGCAGTTTGTAATATTCCAAACCCAAAATAAGCTTGGACCACTCCGAACAAAAATTTCTGGGTGGGTGCCTATACCTCGCAATCATTTTAGCGTTACTCCACCGGTTATCAAGAACTCGTATGTTTATTATCGAACGTGTGGTCATCTGATACAGTTTCAAGAATTTAATAAAGAGTACTACAAGCAATTTCCATGTTTTATTGTTATCAAAGGTGGAACTATATACAAGCCCTCATTCTGAACTGGAAAAGGAAGCGTTATTATTTCAATAATCGCATATTTTGTCCTCCTGTGTTAGAGATTTCTCTCTATTGTTCACGTAGATAAAAAAGTATTTACGAATGAATGATATAAAGATGTCACTCAATGTCCAAGGGAAGAAACTTATCGACCATGTGTGGAGATACAACTCCAAGAGATCGCAAAATTTTGCCTTTTAGATTCAATTTAGTCTTTATGAGTGTTTCTTCGAGCTTTCTAAGATCAATTTATGCCTTCTACGTATACAGTTTTCTCTTCCACAGTGACTTAAATAATGGACTTGTAAACCACGCATTAAGTAGTGAGGAGCAACTACATGTAAACAATAGTATGTATACATCATTACATATGTAGCAAGGCTTATGGGCTTGCAATTACTTGATAACCACAACGAATGAATTACATGATAAAAAAAGAGGGTTTCTTTATATTGTTTCAGGTTGACCTCGAACCAATAGTTAGCTACTACTTTATCTTCATATTGAAATCTGTCATTTTCAAAAATATGTCTGACTAAAACACTGCCCTACTTTAACTATTCCATCAGGCCTTGTTTCCATTATTTCCAAATTAAAGCAACAAGACACTGAGCAAGGCTATGTGATAATATATAAAAAAGACAATTGCGTAACAGTTCCACACAATAACTGTTTTTGAGTGTTTTTTTAAAGATATATATTATCACATAACCTTGCTCAATGTGTGTGTTTACTTCTACTTTGTAATTTCCTAACTATACGTTTCTAGATCCAAAGTCTTACAACATATTTGTTTAGTGCAGATACAACGAAGAGCCAACAAGAGCCAACAATCATGGCGGAAACGAAATTAGCCAATCAGACGATGGTAGAAACGAGAGTAACCAATCAGGCATGCCGATGCTCGGTTGCTTTTTGGCTTCACCGATTTAATAGGATGAAGATACATATAAGCAGATCCTCTATTTATAACATCCTTGTATAACACAAAATATCTAAATTATTATTATTATTATTATTATTATTATTATTATTATTATTATTATTATTATTATTATTATTATTATTATTATTATTATTATTATTATTATTATTTACGTAATTTCTACTTCTTCTTCTTGATAGCTTGTGCTTTTAAATAGTTCCTTTTGCCCGAAAATAAAAATGATACTTAAAAACGTACATAAGAAATATACATTATCGTTATATTACCATGTAGCACCTACTCTTCTTTAAATATTTCCGCTATGATTTACTTTCATAACGAAATATTTCTGTATTCATATAACGTACCATGACTTTAAAAGCTGATCTAGATCTGACGTAATTAGCTCCTGGAGGACACGCGGGTAAGGAGCATCCATAATTATGAATTTATCGACCATGTCCTGATGCAGTGCCAAGAAGTTCCAAGCTAATACACCTCCCCAATCATGTGCTACGAGAATACATTTGTTCCGACCTGAAAATTAAAAAAAAAAAAAAAAAAGTATCGGGGAAATACATCAAGTTATGATATACTTTCATGCATCAAAATACAAATAAAATAATATTATAACATGTCAGTGAAATTTTCTTTCTAAAATTTTGAAATAGCTACATTCAATTCTCAACTTTCGCCACTTGCATTGTGCCATGGCCGATACCTGCACTTTTTACAGTTTAGATTGTGATCCATAAAATAATATGTATGTAATTGAGTATGTATAAAAGTAAAATAAATTTCAGAAAGTGTATTTGAACACTTGAGCGTGTATTCGAACTAATACAATAAAATGTTATAAACAAAAAGTATTGTACAATACACATTGTTTTCATATGCTGCTGGTAAATGTGGTTCTATATAACGTAAATTTTTCGGGATATTGATATTCTCTGATCAACTTGTTTTCAAATACTCGCTTAGAGTAGTATTGTTAAGGATGATGCAGTGTATATTTGGGTACCTTGTGCATAATACCAGACCCGTGGACACATTTATAAGTGGAATATAATTCAAGTTAAGTAACATTTGAAGTACTTATTAAATGATCAGAGTAGTTACTGGATCACACTCACCTTCATAACTGATGCTTGTCCTCATTGACGATAAAACTTTATCCCATATGAACCTTAAATCTTTTGAAAAGGTTAACACACACTTATTAACAAATTACCTTCTCCAACACCCCATAGATATTAGGTTATGTTTCTTCTAAACTTTGCGTAACAAGGAGTGCTGAAACTAGATTATTTAAAATAATAGAAGATTTACTACTAACGTTAATCATTCAGTAGGAAGCAAGGCTGTAGCGAGAGGGTCGAGCCGTGCCATCGCCCAGGGAAAAGTATACTATCAAAATATAATGCTTCGTAATAGACCCACATGGAGAAATAAAATTGTGTTCACCTGAGAATGTAACTGAACTTACTTAACTCACATTCAGAAAAATACCCAATCAGGAAATTCGGAGCATTCTCCTTCATTTTCAATTATAAAACTACTAGCCACAGGCAAGGGCGCCGATCCTGGGGGGCCGAGGGGGCCCAGCCTCCCCTCCAAAGCTCATGTGGGCCCCCTATTGTATTTATGAATATACAATATTTGGCATAATTTGAATGCAATTTGTCTTAAAATCCTCATATATATACCTTCTGAATCTGAATGCCCCTCCAAAATTTACAGAGAAATCGGCGCCCTTGGCCACAGGTATCTCGTTCAATATTTTCCTTACAGTGGCGTAGATAAGATTTTCAGCTAGAGTGGATAAGACTATCAAGGTTTCTTTTATATTTTTTCTATTCAGCAATGTTCTAACGTTCCACTGCGAATATGCAAAAGGTACACTCGCACTTGAGACAGGCCGTTCTAGTCTTCAGCATCTAGAGACATTTAGGTTATAACAGCGAGTTGTTAACCAATTTACTGAGCAAATGACACTAATCATTCGTTTTGTACAAATTACATACAGTAATGGGGAATGCCTTGTAAAAATTGCGAACAATTCTTGGTTTCCTACCGGTAACAGACATCACTAGTCTAGGACTCAAAGAAGTAATAATTAAACAGAAAAAGAGAATGAACATTCCTATCGAAGACATGAGGAGCCAAGGATACGACAGTGGTTCCAATATGAAAGGCAAACGTTCGGTATTCAGAAGAGAATTTAAGAAATAAATCCCCGAGCCTCCTATGCTTCTTGCGATAGTCATTCACTAAATCTTGTCTCAACGATGCAGCCACAGCACCTCAGTACACCGTTTCATTTTCTGTATAGTTAAAAAAATTTATGACTTTTTCTGCGTCAGTTCAACGTTGGTCCATACTAAAGGAACATATTAGCAGTCTCACTTTGAAATCATTAAGCACCACAAGGTGAGAGAGCTGAATTGATGCTTTGACTCAACTTAGATATTAAATAGGGGAGGTTTATGATGCTTTACTTCAGATAAGTAACGGCAATAGAACAGATAGAATGGTCGCCCACGATGTTCTGTGTATAGTAAACCAGCTGCGTGGCTACTTTCCTTTGCTCACTCGTTTTATTTGGTATGACGTTTTCTCCACACAAACATAGTAAGCAAAAGTCTCCAAAGCACTGATTATAACGTGTTGGATGCAGTCGGGTTTCTTGAAAATATATCTGAGTACTTTGAGAGGAGAAGAAATAATGCAAAGTTTCAATCTTACTTCGTTGATGCGATGGAATTGGCATCAGCATTAAATATGGATGATCCACGGATAGATAATACAGTGCAAGCTCGAAGTCGAAAGAAGCGAGAGTTTCAGCATGAGGCAGAGAATGAAGCCATTGAAGGTCAACAAATAAGATACAAGATCGATTTTCATCACAAAGTTCTAGACGTAATTGTGATAGCTTTAACAGAAAGGTTTGAGCAACTTAAACATCACAGCGAATATTTCGATTTTCTTTACGATATAAGTAATCTTAAAGATATGCCACCTGAACTTTTGTCTGAAAAGTGTGCTAAACTTACCAGCATTTTAACACACGAAGAATCGAAAGATATTAACCCCAGTGATTTGAAAGACGAACTGAAAGAAATGTTATCCGCTATATTTAAGCCTAAAAATTCACCAAAAAGAGACTTTAAAATTAATTAAGGAACATCACTTCGCTCCGAATGTCAGTGTTGCACTTAGGATTTTGTTAACCTTACCGGTAACAGTGGCAAGTGGAGAAAGTTTTTCGAAACTTAAGCTTAGTAAAAACTATCTACGTTCTTCCATGTCTGAAACACGCTTGAATAGTCTAGCGATGATATCAACAGAACACAAATTGGCTGGAACATTGGACTACGCGAATGTGGTAAAGGAATTTGCTCATAACAAATTAAGAAAAGTTTCTTTCAATTAAGGTGTGTTAAATTTATGTCTATCTATTGTGTTCTAGTGCATTATACGGCTTAGGCTAATCACTTAGTTTTGCCGTAATATCTGATTCACTATATTATCTTCAATGTTCCATATTCTATTGGAAACACCTTTTGATATCAAATAAGCTTAAAAATTAAAATTCTTAATCGTGACTAAGGCGTAATTTTTAAATTTAATTTTCTGTATGCGCTGCTGCACATTACAGGTTACAGCGAAATCGAGCATACTGAATATTGTGTCATATGTGGAGTGGAGTCGTTCAAATATTAGGTAAGCATTCGAAAGACATAATTCATTTATTTTTTTTATTTTTCCATTTCATACATGTTTTTAAATGGGGCAATGGGGCATACATGTTTTCTCGTGACACTTGAAACTCTTCTGTCAAAATAAGGTTTGCGGATTAAAGGGACGGCATGTGAAAGTACCGCCCAGGGCGGCAAAACTGCTAGCACCGGCCCTGGCTGGAAGTTAAGGTAAACGATCCATACAATTTACACATCAAGAAGACTGTCTGTCTGCATGCAAGGTATGTTTCAGTCAAAGTGAAGAAATATGTCTAAGATATAAACTTTTGAATCACGGAAAGCGTAATATTTCAACTATGAAATGTGTAAACTGTATGAAATGTACAATATATATTTTTTGAATATCTTAACTATTAAAAAAAAAAAAAAAACATTGGTAACAAATAGCAAATTTACCTGAATTTTTACAATTAGTAGTTTATACGAGATCCTACATATAAAAATCAATACAAGATTTGGACATTATTTTAAATGAAGAGGTCATTTTACCCCAAGCACAAAATGATGTCATCGTAGTACATTCAAATATAGATATTTTAAATTTCTAAGAAGTACTGACATTTTGGGTACCTAACATATTTTGTTACTGCATAAGGAAGTTTTTCTTTCACAATTCTTTTTATAGAAATGAGAAATAAAACACATCACAAAACTGTAAAATACACAATAGATACTAACCTAATCCTTGAATAAATTGCCTAATATCTTCTACAATTTTGCTGCTTGTGTAATGCTCAACTCCATTTGGTTTATCAGAATTGCCATATCCTCGCAAGTCAACAGCTACTACCCTGTAAACAGTCAAGTCAAATAGCATTTATTTTCAACAGTTTTATTTCCTGCGATAAATTTTTAAGTTCTTTCCGAAGAGGGGTTCAAAAGTAGACGCATGCTGTAAAAAGGCTGAATAATCGTTTTCTTCACTGCGATATCGTTCATGTTAAATCTTCTTAAAAATACAAGTGAATTAGTTTTGTTTCACAATGAGAAACTACAGTAGACTTCCAAACCATACGAATTCAATACTCAACTAGTACTTCTATAGCTGTTGGTTGCAATAGAGGCATATCGAAGATAAACCTGTTCCTCGGACGGTGAAACCTTATCAAAAAGTCATTACTCCTTATCCCTTACTGTTCTGGCTCTATGGAGATTAAATATGGAAACCGGAAGTACTAATTGATATTTATCACTTCCGGTTACAATAGCGGATTAAAATCAGAGATGAAACATATTCTTGAATCTATATATAAAGAAATTGTCTGTTGATATTCATTTCCATTTTATTCATTATGCGATCAGTGTCGTAACCGGAAATCGAAGATTTTCACCATCTCTGGTTTGAATAGATAGTTAAAAGTCGAGACAAAACTGACTCTCGAGACGCTGAATCTATGGGAAGAAACTGCTTTCTGATTATCTCTTATCGTTTCTGCTCTATGAAAATAAGCAACGAAAACAGAAGTACTAGCAAATTTTATCCTTTCCGGTTTTAGTAGAGTATTGTGGGTGGTGTTGGTATGTTCTCTTGGGACGTTAAATAGATCGCAAAGACACAGCTTGTTGCTTTCTATTACCGCGTCTGTTCCATGGTGATAAATGTTGAAATTGAAAACGCTTGATTTCTACAACTTCAGATTTTAGTAGTTTTAACGGCGTAGATGGAACCCATTCTTGGAACGTTGACTCGATTTAAAAAAACTTTTCGATATCTATTACAGTTTTTGCTCTATGAATATCAAAATTGAACCCGAAAATAATAGTAAATTTTAACTACAACCAGTATTGATAGAGTGTTGTATGTGGAAATGATATGTTGTCTTGAGGGATGATATGTTGTGCGTGGGGATGATATGAGTCTATTGCAAAAACTCACTTGTTACTATATAGCCTATTGACAGTTTTGTTCTATAAAAATCAACGTTGAAACCAGAAACGGTTGATCTATTCTCGGAACGTTGAATCGATTGCAAATAGCAGCTTGTCTCTGTTACCGTTTTTTTTTTTTTAAATGGCAATAATCGTTGAAACTGGAAATGGTCGACTTCTACCATTTCCATTTTCAATAGAGGGTTAGTCGAGGTGCTGGAAACTATTATTGGGTCTCTAAATTTATTGCAAAAACAGCTTTACGATGTCTCTTACCATTTTTGTTTTGATACTTGTCGACAAGCAGACTGACGGATATAGGCGTTTTAAAAGATTTCCGAAACTTACATATAGCATAGTTTGAAAGTCTAAAATTGGAGATCCATTTCATTTTCAAGAACTCTGTACTTATTTATAGTAAAATAATTTGTGCGAAACAAAGACATGTGGAGCCCTATGCACAGTCGTTTTTAGCGTCGTACTAAGCATTTGACTAACATGTGATGCAAGCTTCCGTATCTCGTAAATAAAATCATTGTTGATGCGATGTATAAAACGACTCTGCGTATGACTCTTGTTCTTTATCTGATGCTCAGAGTATTTTTTTCTAAGATATTTGTAAAATGTACGAAGAAATACTTAATGCTATTTGAAATATATATATATATATATATATATATATATATATATATATATATATATATATATATATATATATATATATATATATATATATATATATATAATAAGTGGGGATTTTAAGTGTGACCCCCATACATTATTACGTGTGATCCGTAAAAAGTTAAAAATCGTAGTGTTAAAAATCTAAGTAATGGTCTATAAGCAAGAAATGATGGCTGAGTTTGTTGTGAATGCAATGTTGCCAAAAATTTAGCCAGCCCAAAAATTTAGAAGGGGGGGGGGCGGTCCAATCATATTATAGTTCATCACTATATTATAGTTCATTTGCAAGCCTACCGTGAAAATTTTAGGGGGGCCAGCAAAAATTTAGGGGGTGCCCCCCCTAGACTACCCTTGGATACGGGTCTGTTTTAAGCCATGATCCGTAACCTTGTTTGACAGGTAAGGCATGTAATAATATGAGGAACACTTACTCGAATACCCCCTGTCACTGATTCGCCTGCTCCTTACGGGCACACCCCACGCTGTCATGCGAGCTCACCAGCTTTGCTTTCTTCTGACTGTTAGATATACTTCTCGCTATTAGTGAACACTTAGCACTGGTTGATTTGTGTTTTTGGCACTCGAACCTTCTACTTATAACCGCAACTGTTAAACCCTCCTAAAGTGAATTTGCACTCAGGAATACAATTTCTCCAATAAGAGAAAAATTATAAGATACTAGGAGTAGATTTCGTGGAAATCCTTACAGCGGGTAATGAATTATGCCTTTCAGCGTTGCCAGGTTAATCTATAGATCTACAGATGCATAGCAAATATTCACAGAAAACAAGAATTTTTTGTATGATCTGCAGATATTTATAGTACTACTTTCCAGTTTTGTATGTGAATAATAATAATAATAATAATAATAATAATAATAATAATAATAATAATAATAATAATAATAATAATAATAATAATAATAAAAGGACAAATTCTTTTATTTTAATAACTACCAACTTCTCTTTCAAAATCGCTGTATTCTTACTCACAATCGGGATTCAAACAAAATGTGGCTCTTCTTTGGAAAATTCAAATCTTTATCTAGAGCGAGAGTAATAGAATTCCATATGTAGACCCTATGGTTCCCAGAATATGATGTTTTAAATAAAGTGAGTGGTCCAGATCATGCATAAAAATATTTTTGAATGTGTTAGTGAATGTTTGCAATGCCTCTTTCCTAATAATGAACAAAAAAATTACAGGTGCTCCGTTTGGACGCAGATCAATTGTATTGAAGAATTAACAGTAGCCAGAGGTAAGAACAAAATAATTACACATATTTCACCAGATATTACATCTCATGTATATTATATAAAAATATACGTAAGTATGTGCGTATGTTTCAGGATTTATTCCGGGATGCTTACATCAATTTTTACCAAACTTTTACCCGTATTACTTACAATCTGAAAAAAATAAAAAATAAAAATATGTCGGGGTACCACTTCCTAGTACACCTAGGAGGCTATCGGGAGAGAGTAACATATAAAATTGATCGGAAACGACGGATGTTAGTGTCGAATCCATGGTTTTCGGGGTCTCTAAGTTGAGATTTCCCGTTCCCTTTAAGTTCAACTCCCAGTGGTAATAAGACACCCTAGCGACTGTAAGCAGCAACAGAAAGAAGCAAACATGTAAAAACACTAAAGGAGTGGCACGATATGATCTATGTTAGTACAATCCATAGTTCTCGGTCTCGCTGAAATGATGAGTGACGCGCCCAATGCCGTTTAACTTCATGTTCAGCAACGTCGGAAGAGGAAAGAAGAACGAAATATAAATTGTCAAAATTGACTAAAATTAGTGTTGAATTCATAGTTTTCGGGGTCGGGGAAACGGCTGACCCATTTATATGACTTCTGGAACACAGTACCCACTTCAAGCTGATCTTCTTAATAACGTCAATTTGATATTTTGATTAAAGGGTGTATTCTGTGCGGGTAGAGTTTTTCAAAATTTAATGCAAAAAGTAGAGTATGCCTATATTCTGTTTTTTTTTTTTATCATTACATTTTAATTGAAATATGCATCCAAAAGAAGGACATACAAATATTTTTCATAAATCTACTTTACCCCTTGCGAAGAACGGGTACTTCAGCTAGTATTTTCATTTTTAAAAATACGGACTTTTGTAGATATTTTATGGCATACCTACAGTTATTTTTGCTTTCCGACCTGGTAACACTGCTTGTAACCCAACCAAATACACAATTAGAATCATTAAACGTTGGTGAAAGGTTCTGACACATTGTTTAGAAACGAATGTCTTTTGTCGTAAGGAAACCGTTTACCCCTCTAGGATTGTGTCCAAATGAAAAAAGTTCTCTTTCTAAAAAAAGAAAAAAAGCTTTTACATATATATATTCTGTTAGTGTAGGCATATTAGCATTTACATACACAGAGAAATTTATAAAGTCTAATATTTAGAGCTGCAAATAACACCATCTGCTTTACTTTTTTCTTTTATGAAATGTTGGGTCCTCTCTTTTCACCGACCAGCAATAGTCCCCCATCATTGCAGGGTCCCAACGTCCTTGATATCGAGTTTCCATCGTTCTTATATCCTGGTGAAACCATTCTCCCATTTCGTCGCTTACATCTGCAAGATTTTCTGGAAAGAAGTTGAGGTGGGAGTGCAGAAAGTGAATATTCAAAGACATACGACATCCCAGAGCTTCATATGCGACCAGAAGTTGCTGCACCAGAGTCTCGTAATTTTGAGCTTTAGTTTTGCTCCCAAAAAAACTTTTACAACTTGAACAAAAGCACGCCAGGCATTTAACTCTTCGTCGTTTAAACTCTGTTCAAACAATTCGTCATGGATAAGTTTGCAAACGTCAGGTCCTGTGAAAACTCCTTCTTTTAATTTATCATTACTTAGTTTTGGGAAACTGTCTAAGATACTTAAATCCTTCACCTTCTTTGTCCATAGCTTTTACGAAATTCTTCATGAGGCCCAACTTAATATGAAGAGGTGGAAGCAGCACCTTGGTTGGATCGATCAGAGGCTCGTACTTGGCTGAGTTAGCACCGGGCTTAAATGTCTCTCTGGGGGGCCATTCGTTTTCTGCAAAATGTTTTCCTGTGGTTCTCAGAGACACGAAGACACAAAAAAACAATAGTACTTTGTAAATCCACCTTGCAGACCAAGTAATATTGTAATAACTTTCAAATCTCCGCAAATTTGCCAACCCTATTCTTTGTAGTTAATACGATTTAAAATGAGTGCGAGATTCTCGAAAGTCTCTTTCATCGAAACAGAGTGTGTCACAGGAATAGACGGCAGCTTATTTCCATTATGAAGTAAAACTGCTTTCAGACTGTACTTAGACGAATCTATGAAAATACGCCAATCGGAAGGATCATGTTTCATTTCTAATTCATTCATCAGACCATTGATGTCCGTGCATACGCAAAGGAAACCTTCCATTCCGTAGTATTCTGAAAAGGGCTCGTTCCTTTTTCTGTAGTGAGTGTAAGTAGTTCCAGGAGTCAGTAAATTCCACTCTTTGAGTCTAGCACCCAAAAGTTGAGCTTTTTCTTTCGAAAGTTGTAACTCTCTCACTAAATCATTTAACTCATGTTTTAGGATGAAGTGAGGCTCATCTTTTACATGGAGGAACTGTCTCTCGGATCTTCATCTGCAGATAATGAGTTGGTGTCCTCATCGATTCCTATAGGCGCTGTAATATCGATAGTTTCCCAATCTTTCGCAGGAGTAGGTACAGGTAAATTTTCTCCATGGGGCACTGGTCTGATCGCGGGTTGCAAGTTTGGGTATTCGATGGCACGTTCTTTCATCTTGTTACTTCCTGCTGTATTCGTCATACAGAAATAGCAATCATCATAATGATTCCGAGGTTCTCTCCATATCATCGGAACAGCAAACCGCATCCTTCGTTTGGTTCCCTTAAGCCAGGCAGTCAGAATCACATAACACATCAAACAACAGACATGAGGGCCCAGCTTTTATCTTGATCACCGATCTTGCAGCCAAATTAAAAATAATATGCTTTTCTAACGTCATCATTTATTGATCTAATCTGCGACTTAACCATAAATACGCCACAGATATAACAAAATCTGTCCGGTGAGTTTTTACATCCTCTGCGGGAAGAACTTGACATTTTGCACAGGAAAGCAAAACTTAGAGCAACATCACAACCACTTATTCCATAAAATCAGTAAAAGATACTGAAAACACAGGCAAACAATTCTAAAAGTACGGTACAATAAAACTGAAGTTACTGACGTAAAAATTCCAAGTCAATTCTCCCGATAAAATACTTATACACTTAAGAGACTACTTACTGCAATGCATAAGAGCAAGACTGAGCCACGCAATAACAGCGCAGTCGGCGCTTTTTTCGCACGCGTCATCGTGCCGCTCATTGTTGCCGCTCTATAAAAGCCGAAACCCGAAAAACCGACATTTCGGTTTTCTCCAAAACCGGTTCTGTTTTTCACCGAAACCGGTTTCGGTTTTCTCCAAAACCAATTCGGTATTCTGCAAAACCGGTTCGGTTTCTCACCGAAACCGGTTTCGGTTTTCTCCAAAACCGGTTCGGTTTTCACCGAAACTGTTTTCGGTGAAAACTTTTCGAAAACACATAAAACTATTTCTGTGAAAATGGATTCGGTTTCCGGAGAACAAGGAAACACCATTCTGGTCAGAAATAGAACAAATTTAAAAAAAACGGAATCGGTTTTGAAGAAAACCGAAACCGGACTAGGTAAAAAAACCGAACCGGTTGTGGAGAAAACCGATAACCGGTTTCGGTGAAAAACCAAACCGTTTTTGAAGAAAACCGAAACCGGTTTTTCTAAAAACCGAAAAACCGGTTTTTGTGCCCATCGCTAATATATATATCCAACAACAAGGAAGGTCCTATCTGTGGGCAACTGAGTGAAATCTAATTTATTTCTTACTCAAATAGCATTGTCAGACCGGTTACTTCGATGACAACTGAAGCCGTCCCTACAAAATGGCAAAATTGACAACAATGCATAACGCCAAAATACGAGCTAATGTAGTAAAACGGCTATCAATTTCGAATTCAGCATCCTGAAATTAGTCAGAATCAGAGGTTTTCCTTTCTGTAACTAAACTGACGTCGGCCAGTGTAATTAGCTCAAGAGTATGGAAGCTTCTTTATTTGTGGGAAGTAACCTAATAATAATAATTATTATTATAGTGATAATATACTATAATTATATAAATATAAATATAAAATTGTAAATGACTATGTAGTCCCAAATATTTTGAGGAGTGAGTTCATGGAACATCTACTTTCTAGATTAAAAAAAAGAAAAAACGGAGTTTTGTGTACTGTATGTCTATATGCGTTCAATGTATGTGACTAATACCTACGATGTTTCTGGACTGTAATTACAAGAACAAGTGTAATTCTTCTTATCAAATACTCTGTTGCGTAAGATTCTCGCTTCTATTCCGCTATTATATGGAAAATTTACAGAATATAGGAACGCAGTACAAATGTGTTTGAGGGCTTTCTAATGAAAATATTCCTTATAGAACTTACGTCTCAAAACATGAATTGTATAAATTTAAATAAAAACTCATTTCATCAAGAAGTAATAAAAGAAATCTATATATATAAAAGAGAACGTACAAATCCTTTGTCCGCTCATCACGCTAATACGGCTGAACCAATTTCTTTTATTTTTGGGGGGTTATTAGGATTTGGACCCTAGATGGTTTTTATCATATCACTTTAATTTTCAATTACCAGTGTCTTGAGATAATTGACCATTCAGGTGTCCTCCTTTGTTAGTTCATCATAGGTATAAAAATAAACGTATGTATATGCAACCCGCATGACCGTGTCACTCGGCGGGTTAACATAAATGACAGGCGTTATAATGGTTTTTATCATATCACTTGAAAGCAAAAAAGTAAAAATTATCTAAGTAACAAAGTTTATTGCGTTCGGGGGTGACCGCAGCGAAGCGGGGCGGGTTAACATAAATGACAGGCGATATAATGTTAACATTTACTGCAATCTTCTATGGTTTTTATCATATCACTTGAAAGCGAAAAAGTAAAAATTATCTAAGTAACAAAGTTTATTGCGTTCCGGGGTGACCGCAGCGAAGCGGGGTGAACGCTGCTAGTACTTGATATTCAAATTTTCACCATGTTATAGAAGTTTGTCTCCTTGTGAAACAAAGTAACATGTGGGGAAACTGTGTTAAATACTGTAGAATAATGACAAAATTATGATTGCTAAGAACAACATTTAAGTAGGCTTCATATTTTTCACTAGTAGGAGCTTTCGACACGTCAAGATAGATAATTAGCTACCAGATAATATTGCTCTCTGTAAATAGTGTCATAGTAACAGCCAATTCTGAGATATCAACCAGTTGCTGGGTACTAGATCAAGAGTACATAGGGAGTTCATAAAAATCAAAATACAAGTCATGCGAAGATGTACGAATGAATTCGTTGGAATGAGTATGGGAGAGATCAAGAATGCGTGGAGAAATAGCATAATGATTTTACTTCGCTTTCTCAGAGAAGGGGTTGGTATAGGTATTGTGCTTCCACTGCTTTCTCACTTCTTGTGTTTTGAATTATTGCATTCACGCAATCATTGGAAGAAACGACGTAAAAAAAAATCTTCATTAGGTCAATGGACGAAAATCTGTTCTAGTGTTAATTATAATATTTTATTAATAATTTCATCCTGTTACTTACCAATACTCTTTCGAAAATTCTTTCAATTGGTAGCGCCAAGAATACCAAAATTCCGGAAATCCATGAAGTAACAACATTAAAGGTTTTTCCTTGTCTCCATTCTCTACATAATGAAGCTTAACCTCCTGAAATTAAGAAACATTAGTAAATGTAATGAAGTGAAATTTTCAGTTTAACGTACCACGATTATGCCGTTTTTAGGCTAAGGGAGACATTGATTAAAGCACGTGAATGATTATGGAAGAATTGGTGAAATGATAACTTGAGAGGAAACGGGAGTACCCCCGGGAAAACCCACGGATACGATGTTGTCCACCACAAACTTTCTTAGCCGGCAATCGAACCAGGGATCCCGCATCAGAAGGAAGCGCTCTATCACCTCAGCCACCACACCCCCTAAAGAACATTAGTATAAGAGAAAGGTTTATTTGCTATTTATTTAAGTTGGAATTAAATCATCTTTTATATGTTCTAATTATTTTTCATATCTATCATGTTTTAAACTACAAATTAACCTATATTTTTTGTCATAAATTTGATTATGGTTAGTAAGAGTTCCCTTTTCAGCACCAAAATTATATGACACAAGGACCTACAGTTTAAGATGGAATCTAAATCATTATAGTGCGTTCAAATTTCAAAAATCTCCCACCGGGAATTGAACCAGGAACCGGGTGCACGAAGGGCGTTAGCAATTAGTCCAGCAGTGAGGAATTTATAGCCTAAATTTGAAATTGTGGCCAACAGCAAATTACCATGGCCTGCCTGCCTTCTCAGAAGTCCTGTGCAATTCAACGGCGCCGACTTTCCAAAATTTATGTGGGTGCATATCAATGGCGGGATGTGTTATATGTTTCCAGGGAAGTCTTGATATTTTTGGATTGATTTCCTTTCAGTTAAAATCATTTATAGGCACTGTCATAAAAGGTTGTGCTAGAGTCTATTTGCAATATAGTTCCATTTTTTATTGTGGGGACTGCCTTTTACTAGGCCAGAGACAGGCAAAGAATGGGGGAGTGCTTTGTTGCCTTTGCACAAACACATTTGAAACAAACAAACATGTTTTACAGGTTAGAAATTTTAACTTCCATCTCAATGTTTTAATTGCTTATTATTTTTGATAATGGCAATTTATAAATATTTATTTTACTTTGTTTCTATTAAACTAAAAATCTTGTGGGTTCTGGAGCCGCGGAGCACCCACGTAGTCGGCCCGCATGGTGTAATTAGTACCGGTATTACACATTATTTTGACGTCTGTACGGAAATCCAGCTTGCACAATCCTAAACCCATTCCTAAGAGCCTGATGTTTTTCCTTAGGTTGCTGATTATAGTAAATAATTAAATAAGTAAATGAAATCTTTAATATCCTACGCCTTTTACGCTAAACGACATGGATGATTAATGAAAATGAATGCTTATGAAATAATTAATGGAATGAGAGTGGAGGAGGAAAGGGTCGTGACAAAAACCTGAACACAATGTCATTTACCACCAAGTCATAAGGCCTGGAATTGAACCAGAGATCTCTTGCATCAGAGGCGAACACCCTATCACTTTTTTTTTTTAAATCATATTCAATTCTTTCTTGGACTTCTGAATTTCTACCGAATTCGAAAGGAACACGAATAAGAAACACAAAGGGCAGTGAAAGACGTTCATACTCTTCGAAAAGGACACCAATAAGCCACACTGTACCCTCATTGCTGATTCCAGTCAGTATCGTAAGCTTTTAGAATTAAATCGATAACACTTTCGTCACTCGTTCAAACAAAACTGACTCAAGTATACAAAAGAGAAACGCAATACCGAACCATTCTCCCCATGTCTTTCTTGAACTGTAGAATCAAATATTCACTTGGACATGCCAGAACTTCCGTTACAGTTTCGTCTTAAAATACAGTTATACTTTAAACATTGCTTATTTGGTTATAATCTTATATTACTAAATAGTTACTAACCTTCAACTGAAGATATGAACGTTGGCCCAAAGTAGGATCTTGTAAACAAGAAGGCGGTTTATCACGATGCTTAGTTGAAAAAGTTATGGATGGATCAAATAACAGTTTTGAAACGATCAAAACCCCATAGAAATAAGGCAGTGTGTATCTCAAGAGAAAGAATAACAACTGCTGTCTGAAATTCATTCTGTAATCAATGTTTGGTCTGAAATAAATATGTATGCTCTTTATCGTTAACTTAATTAACTGTATGAGTATGTTTTCATTTTTTTTTTACCCAGAAGATTCGAAACAGCAAACTGGTTTTCTAAGAAAGTATGTTTTTATCTCTACTTATTTTTTCTTTCAGACGAAATACAAGGTCCATGTAGTCATTTGGCTCTTAGCCAATACATGTAATGTGATGGCCAACATGAAGTTCAGTTACGCTGATGGAAAAGCATATTTTGACAGAAAGGAGACATTCAATGAAGTTCGTGCCATCAACTGATCATTATTTTAAATGTCTCCATCTCTAATAGAGATAGGTTGATAGATCGATAATTACTCGTAGGAAAAGCACATACATAACTACATGTATATAAGTAGTGATGGCACTTCTAGAATATTGTAAATATGTAAAATAATAATAATAATAATAATAATAATAATAATAATAATAATAATAATAATAATATTGTGGAAATAATATTGTGTGCAAAAGCGGTCCAACTAACATTATGTTCAAGCCTGAAGTTTATCATTCATTAAAGTTCTGAAAATTAGAGCTCACATTTGGGAGGTAATATTTATAATTTTTTGTTTTTAGGAAAAATGAATTGAAGATAAGTTTATCCTACTATCAAGTCTGCTGAATACTTTTAGTCCGTGCCTTACCCGCCTAAATTCATCTGACATTTTCCCTTCCTAAAATAAACCAGTACCTACTTTTAGAATAATTCAATGGTTCTAGACTTGCAGTGCCCATCCTCTCCCAAATCCTAGTATATCTAGGGATAAAAGTGAGAGGGAACGCGCGAGGACGCTGTTACAGCAGTTCCAAAAAATATCAATGGCGTCCCTCCACTTCCTAAAAAATTACAATGAACAAAGATAGGCACGGGGGACGGCGTGACGTGATCTGTCCCCCTACTTTTACAGATTCACTTTTGCCTCTGAGCACATCCTTAATTAAAAGAGCTGTTTTTCTATGAATTTTATTCATATAGTGTATTGTAAAAGATTTCTCATTAATTTTAATAAATTTCCTATCGATACTTGTTTAATTTCAATGACGCATATTGCGTCATATCCCCTTGTAAGCACCCTTGCGATTATTACGACGAATATTTTACTCTATGCTGTGTCGGCTTATGAGAGAAGTCACATCGATAAAATTAAAAAAAATATCGCTACCAATTAAGACAAGGAAACTTACCTGAAATACTGATTCTTATATACAAGAATTAATATGTTACAGCCTGATATGTTAGAAATCTTTCTTTGCACTTGATTGTGAAAAGAAGGGAACTGTCGACTTTCTTAGGGAGGAGGGAAGTAAAAAGCAATAGATATCGCTTCCACTATTAGCAACTGCAAAAATACAGTTTTACTAGTTTACACAACGTTTTAAGTAAGAGAAGTTGTAGTTTCATTAATTCCAATAAAGCTGTTAGGAAATATGTTAAATGAAATCGCATAATAAAGAAGCAATTAGTGGAATAAAAATTGCAATCGGAGGGAAGATAAATCCTGAGGAAACCTATGCATGCAATGCTCTTCCCTAGTAGCATTTACAAAATATCAACCAGGAGCAAAAGGGTTACTTTTTTTTAGTTTAACAATTATCCACCACAATGCTTACTTGTGGGAGCTGGGATCAAACCACGGATTCCACATGACAAAAATGGACGCTCAACCACTGAGCCACCGTGGCTACTTTAAAATTTTTGTATATATGATTTTTTTTTTTAATTAACATCACCTAATTCTGCACCGAGGGTAAAGGAGACGCCGATGGTGAGTGATAATGATGGAATGAAGGAAGTGCGAGGAAATGGATTAACCGCGTGAAAAGCCACGCACAAGGATTTGTCCACTACAAAATTAACTGTTGGGAGCTGGGATTGAACCAGGGACCTCTACACCAGAAATGAGCAACCGTAGGCCGTATATCTTAATATGGTAAATTGTTATTTTTTTCATAATATTTTGTTCCAGGAAGCTTTGCGTACTAAATTGCTGTCTACTACAAAATGCATGTGGCACGATGCAGGATTGAAGCATGTTTTAAACTAATTTTTTAAAGGTGCTTGTGCATTCCAAGCCTATAGCTAGAAAGTGGCCAGGGGCCAAGGTGACTCTTCAACCACTTGAGAACTTCTGAAACTTTCAGTTGTTTGTTTGTATGCATCTATGAATTTGTGTTCTAGCTACTATCTGATTCACTCTACAGACAATTTCACGAGCATATCTTCTGTTAGGACTACATACTGCTGTTCTAAGAAGCCATTATGTACTCACTTTTTAAAATAAGGTAATCAATTACAAACCGCAAGAAACAGATTACGACGAAGCTTCAGTGAAAAAAAACAGGTAGAATTTATGCTGTATATTTTCTTCTTCACAAATGAGCATTGCTCTGCATCGTTACACAGAACAAATTTAGCAATAGAGTTAGACGATGGCCAGAATAGAAACGATGTCTCATGTTTGTTTGTGAGATCAATAGACAGGCGTCTAAAACAATACGTTTTATTACGAGGAAAGCCCTTCATGGCTATATTATAAAATTCATGCACCACATTGCAAGGGCGCCTATTTCTCTGTAAATTTGGTAGGGGGAGATCAGATGCAGAAGGTATATATATATGAGGATTTTAAGACAAATTGCATTCAAATTATGCCAAATATTGTATATTCATAAATACAATAGAGGGGCCCACGCGAGCTTTGGGGGGCCGTGCCCCCCAGGATCGGCGCCCTTGCTACGTTACAATTAGCCTCTTTGACATCTATTTACCAACCCAACCAACTCAATTGTCAACGTAAACCCTACGAAAGGAAGTAAATTGCGATTAGGAATGCGAGGTCGAATCCAGGGGCGTCATTTGGAAAGTGTGGGAGGAGACAATTGCACACCCTGAGTTTGACAAATACATATGTTTTAATCAATTATATACCAATAAAAAGAGTTAAAAATCCTAAATGATTGGAGTATCTTATACCTCACTACCAAAATCTGAAATGGCGCAGCTGGTTGATACTTTTGGATAAGTTATTGTAAATCGTTGTCTGGACAGCATACACTTTGAGTTACTTCGGGTCAATGTGTATTTCAACTTTAGTCTTGCATTCATCTATTCCAACTACAATTAATAAATAAAGAAACTATTTGAATAATTTAATATTTAAAATGAAAGTAAATAAGTGGTTAAAATATTTCCAAACATTACATATATAGCTTACATGAAAGAATTCGTATTTCTTCACAAATAACCGTTTTGAAAAGCATGTTATGTTACTTTATTCTTTTCATTTTTCAGAAATTAGCACCATTATTTAAGATGTTCTAGTCTTCTATGGTTAGTTTCATACTATTCTTATTCTTAACATTTCTTAAAGTATATTAAGATATGTTGCAAAATGATACGAACGATCCAAATATGTGGCATAACTTTAGTAAATGCACGTCACGGATGGAATACGTGATATGTAGAGATGTATAAGGAGGATATGTTTACGGACCGTTGGATAGTTCATTCATTTCCACGGCTAACCAAATTGAAAACAAAAAACAATCAAAACAACATGATAATGACTGTTGCAAAATGATACGAACGCAATAGAAAAGCTAGTTCTAACAGACAATAAATGAGCTACTGCATAAGACCAGCTTGAACACTCGATTAAACATGATGTTTACCAGCGTTTGCAGCAGAGTCACATCAATTTGATTCAATTCAGCGATGATGGCATCCTGCAACTCACGAACATTGTTGTACTGGGTACCGATGGCGATCACTGAGCGACACAACATTTCCTAAAGATTTCCCATCTGGTTTTTGTCTGGGAAATTGAAAGGCCAACCAAGTACAATCACGTCTTTCTCCCGAAAGCAATCCTTGGTAGTTCCAACAACGTGGACAGTAGCATTATCCTGTTGGTAGATCCACTCGGGACCAGCAATTCGCAAGGTAAATGACAATAAATTGTCTGCAAGTACTGTTTACTACGTGGTTGATGTCATATGAGATGTAAGAAATTCGTGATTTGTTGTACCATAACAACCGAAGCCCTCCCACCACACATAATTACCGACTGTCCTTGCTATCGCTTGGAGTACATCTGCTCCTACTTCCGCAGATAGTGTCAACAGTATCATCAGCCATCGGGACCATTCAAATTAAATTTCTTTTCGTCACTGAAGATGACACGACGCGTTCTGCTTCCAGGTCACATGTATTTTGGTCCAGATCACCCGTCGCTCCTTGTGCTGCGCGGTGAGTTGTGGCTGACGCTTACGCTTCTTATATCAGAGATATGATTACAGCGTTTCACAATTCTTGATAGAGTAGACTTATGTACACGAATGTTAGGGTCTTGTGCCAACTGTGTAAGGGATATTCCAGAACAACTTAGCTTTCGAACAACCTGTCTTTGCTGTTGTGGCGTGAATTAACGCGGCCTTCCTGATGATTTCCTTACTTCATACCGCATCCCAAGTTTAAAAAAAATGTTCAGGACACAAGCACATTGCCCAATTCAACGTGCAATTTCATTAACAGATACATCTTCTTCTTTATATGCCATTATTTGGCAATTTTGGCACTCAGATAATACTTTGCCAGGTCCCATTATGCTTCTCTTACTCGGCACCTCACACAGATGTCCTCGCCGTAGTAAACTAGCCTACACTTCTATCACTCGTCTGCTATACATTTTGTCTTCTCGTCTAGCGCCCTCTATGTTCCTAGCAGAGACCTAGCTACATATTATTACACTAAACATGTCATCGTTCGTATCATTTTGCAACACTTTTCTTGGGCTGATTTTTCATTTTTCTTTCTCCCTGTCCTCTATACGTGTATATTTCCACAGTACCTGTGCTCGTGTAACATAAATACAACACTGTTTCATTCACCCTCACTTCTATTTTCCGTTTCCTCTCCGATCACATAATATGACGATATCTGGTATCGTTCGTATCATTTTGCAACGCACCTTAGTTCCTAATAATCTTAGAGGTTTTATTAGAATCACACGCGTGGTAATCAGAGATGAAAAAAAGTCTGCTTTTTCTTGAATTGGAGTTTTTTCGATAAAAAGCCGACTTTTTCATTGTTTTTTTAAAGTTACTTTTGCGGGGTAAACTGGAAATTTTCTTTTTTCTTCGTCTTTTTAGTTTTAATGGTTCTCTTATTCAAGTATCACCTTTACATTCCTGTAATGGATTCTACAATTAAAAACGTACTTTTTCAACATTCGCTACTTATGAGTCCTTTGTTCAATCAGGAGCTGGCTATCTTTGTTGATTTAACACTGGACTTTCATTGATTTTCTTGAGTGCTGTATAATATAATTTATAAATTATACAAAATATAAAATTCTGGAATTTATTCGTTCGCCATTTTGTCGTGATCTAGTTGTAAATATTTTCACAAACATATACAAATATTTCTACAAAAAACTTCTATAGCACGATCTACAAATTCCACCCCCGCACATTCTCTAGGTGAATGCGGAAATCGACCCTGACCTCGAGAGTTGTGTTGTCTTTGTAAAAATGCAGACTAACTCCCAGGGTGTGGCAACACACAAAGAAAGGCAGTGCTTGAAGTATCAAGTTGCAGATCATATGATCTCATTTCCAACTGAAAAGGAGAGAGAAAATAAAATAATTATAACACAATGAACATAGTTTATAAATGAAGAGAGTCAAGAATAATAACGAAATATTTTATTTTTGAAAGTTATTCTCAAGTTTTAGTTTTATAAATGGATACTAGTGCTAATGGTACTCAATATTTGCATGTCCTGTTTGCTCCTTCCTTTTTCAAGTCTAGATTATTGTTGTTCCTCGTTCACGAGGCGAGAAGTACCTTTTCAAATTCAAGATAAGATGAAAATATCTCATCTCGTTTCTGAGGTGACAGTATTAAACACGAACCTTCTCTCGTGGATTTCTCGTGATGCAAAAGATTTTGGTAACTTCTCGATGAAATTAAGAACAAATCAAGACATACATTTTGTACATAAATTTACAAGACAAGATGAAAAGATTTTCAAAACGTGAGGAGACGAGAAAACCTAATTTCTTGTCTCGTCTCGTCTCGTCTCGTGGGCAACACTAGTTTCAATAAAGTTATCATAATAATGTAATGCAAGAATTCCCATTGTTTGGAAAAGTTTTTCGTAGAATTATCCAATAATAAATCTAATCCTACATTTTTTGCATTCCGCACACGTATCTTCCACAATATCTGTCATTAATAGATATTAAATCTACTATCCATTTCATAAAGATAGGCCCCTGACTTGGCGGTGCTGCCGTGACGTCCAGTCAAAACTTATATTACATTGTCGTACCTCGTTGGAATTGTTGGAATGTTGTCTTTTCAATACTTAAGACATACAAATTTTCTTTGTACTGTGTAGTGAGAAAAAAATAGAAATTAATGAAAAAGTGCGTATTTTTTCGTACTTTTTTGGTAAATCAATGTTTATAGGACTATATCTCGGAAAGGAGATAACATGAAATAATTTCCTGTGCACCATATGTAGATGCATATGTTATCTGTAAGTTCTGAAAATTTCATCACTCAACACGTAGTAATTTTCTTGTTATTCAGTAAAAAGTGAGACATCATTATCTCTGAATTGCTGCGGTGTATTAACAATCTTAAAAAACTTTTAGAAAGATCTTAAAGTAGCTTTTTCAACCAAACTGTTTTGACTTGTTTTAAAAGATAAATAATCACAAATATGACATTATGATTTTCTCAGCTTTGCGCCCTTCGCTATCGCAGTTTATACGGAGTGCTACGTTGCCACATTTTCCTGGCGCGTATACACTCTCAGACGGACGGGTATTTAAACTTGTCACGCACACTGTCCGGCACTTTTTAGAGATATTTTTAAAATTTTATCTCCACAGATTTTAAACCAATTCCTTAGAAATTAACAGGATATACAGAAAATGTGCCAAATGTTCAAAATTAGAAAAGCGAACTCTTATTTTGTTTGGATTTGCATGTGATGGTCTTCGAAAATTTGTTGCTTTTTATCAGTTTTTCACTTACTGCACGCAGTACAAAATACACTTGCACAGAAACAAATACAAGCATAAACTTTATTATATGATACAACCTTAGTTGATATGTAATATTGAGTTTACACTTCACAGAAAATCTGTTCCACCACTTGACAGACATACTAATAGCTCTTGCGTAGTTGATTTGTAAAACCGCGTAAAGCTGGCTTCCGTACAAGGCTTATGTGAATAATTAGTGTAAAAAATTCCTTGTTTTTAATTAAAGTAACACGCTTTCATTTAGAAAACAAAGATTTTTGTTTTAGTATTTTTTTCTTTTTCTCAATCTGCTGTTTTGCGTATTGATTCATAACTTTTACTACTATTCCTGGGAGAAGCTCATGTAGTTTGGATTCCACGTTAATCAGTAGGTCGACGTCTCATATAGCCTCACTGCTGAACAAGACGTTCAACTCAAAATCAATTCAACTT
Organism: Thermobia domestica; assembly: GCF_964235325.1. Lineage (NCBI taxonomy): Eukaryota > Metazoa > Arthropoda > Insecta > Zygentoma > Lepismatidae > Thermobia > Thermobia domestica. The sequence continues at coordinate 95,895,605 of NC_137454.1, forward strand.
TTTTTTTTACTATAAAACTTCATCGGTAAAAACAGCTGAAACACTTTATATGCGGAATACTCTGTAGATAGCCCAGCATTTTGATCAATTTCCGGGATACCACTAAACAGGGGTATGCATTTACTTGAATTTTATCGCTCCAAGCTACATCAGAATCTGTCTTTGAATAGGAACGACACTTTTTTTTCTCTCTTTCCCGGCACAGCCTCAGGTTCACTTGAAACAGAGTTACTATCTTGTTCACTCCCGAATACGCCACTGAGCACAGAATAATCAATGTCATTACTATTCATTACTAACTCATAACCGTCTGAGTCGGAGTCATTCATCAGTTCTGCAATTTCATTATCCCTAAAAATTTTGTCTCTTCTTTTTGTAATACCACCGCTCGTAAAGGAATATCCATATATATATATATATATATATATATATATATATATATATATATATATATATATATATATATATATATATATATATATATATAATCAAAAGCCACGACATATACTAAGGAAAATATAAATGCCTATTCGTCCGTCTCATTGCAATGAACCCATATGGTGTGAATGCATGTCTAAGTTTTTGACGCCTACGAACCGAAGGAAGTGTTGAAGACGTAATCAGTGCAACGTGATTAGACCCAAATACAGCCCTCGTCACCTACTCATTGCTTTGATTTTTTTTTTTCGTTGAAAGAAAACAAAGGACCCATTCTGTGTTATTGTATACACGACTCCAAAAGTGCATTACCACTTGCTCTTCTCCTTTTCCTGCAATAGCAGGCAACCCAGAAAGCTCGGCGGTCAGGTTGGTTGCGAATTCGAAAGGCGTTGGACCAAACCTGAATTTTGTAACAAATATATTAGTGTGACAAACTCCAAATAAGAGAATAAAACAAATTGTTAAGAATGACAATTTTATTATCGTGACGGAGTTGGATGACATCAAAAGCTACAAAATGATCTTACTTAAGTAGTTCAAACAAAATGAATGACAACAAACAGATACCAGAGGAAAGCATTTCTCTTTCCCCCAAAAAATAATCTCATAAAAACGATAAAGTTACATAATGTAAAGTTTTAATATAAAATCCACACAAAAATTTAAAAAGTTGACACCCGAAAGGCAAGAACAACTGAACCGGTGAATGAAATTGTGCACAGATATTTAAAACATAAAATGAGGGACACGGGTTTCGTATTTTCTAAAAAAAAAAAAACGGTTGGAGGGGAACGGACCCCTCCAAACACTTGATCACGAAATATCAATAGTGCTAGTAACAGTACGTCAGATGTGTGTAAAGGACAGAAAGAATTCCAACAAAACTTATCGTGTGGGCAACACGCAAAAAATAAACCAATACGGGCATTTTCATTTTCCAGGAGAAAACGGTTTTACGGGGCAAAAGACCCACCTAAAGTTTTAAAGTTGAAGCCCGATAGGCAAAAAGAAGTGAATCGAAGTTAATGAAATTGTTCACAGATATTGCAGACGCAAAATAAAGATACGGGTTCCGTATTTTCCTGGATAAAACGGATGGGTGGGGCACCGACCCCTCCAAACCTTTGATCACGAAATATCAAAAGTGCTAGTAACACTATCTCAGATGTGTGTAAAGGACATGAAGGATTGCAAGGAAACTTTGTGTATGGATAATAGCGCAGAAAAAAGGAATACGGTTTGTTTTCTATTCTGCGGAAAATGGGTTTCAGGGGCAAAAGAACGCGCTCCAAAATTTCAAAATTTGACGCCCGAAAAGTAAGAAGTGAACCAAAGTGAATGAAATTTTGTACAGGTATTGTAGTCACAAAATGAGGGACTACGGGTTTCGTATTTTCGTGGAAAAGACGGTTAGGTAGGGCACGGACCCCTCCAAACCTTAGATCACGAAATATCAAAAGTGCTAGTAACAGTATGTTAGATGTGTGTAAAGGACGTGACGAATTGCAATGAAACTATGCGCATGGACAATGTGCAAAAAATAAAGGTATCCTTTTCATTTATTTTCTGCGTAAAAACGGTTTAAGGGGGCAAAAACCCCACCTAAAGTTTTGAAATTTGAGGCCCGAAAGGCAAAAAGAAGTGAGCCGAAGTGAATGAAATTATACACAGATATTGTAGACATAAAATTAGGGAATACGGGTTTCGTATTTTCCTTTAAATGGGGTTGGGTGGGGCAGGGTACCCACCAAACATTTGATCACTAAATATCAAAAGTGCTAGTAACAGTATGTCAGATGTGTGTAAAGGACATAACGAATTGCAACGAAGCTATGCGCATGGACGATTTGCAAAAAAAGGAAGGCATACGTTTTATTTATTTTCTGCGGAAAACAGTTTAAGGGGGCAAAAGCCCCCACCGAAAGTTTTGAAATTTGAGGCCCGAAAGGCAAAAAGAAGTGAGCCGAAGTGTATGAAATTGTACACAGATATTGTATATATAAAATTAGGGAATACGAGTTTCGTATTTTCCTTGAAAAAAGGGTTAGGTGGGGCAGGGTACCCTCCGAACACTTGATCACGAAATATCAATAGTACTAGTAACAGTACGTCAGATGTGTGTAAAGGACAGGAAGAATTGCAACGAAACTTTACGTGTGGGCAACACGCAAAAAGTAAACCAATACGGTCATTTTTATTTTCTAGGAGAAAACGGTTTTACGGGGCAAAAGAACCCACCGAAAGTTTTGAAATTTGTGGCCCGAAAGGCAAAAAAAGTTAGCCAAAGTGAATGAAATTCTACACAGATATTGTAGACATAAAATTAGGGAATACGGGTTTCGTATTTTCCTTGAAAAGGGGGTTGGGTGGGGCAGGGTACACACCAAACATTTGATCACGAAATATCAAAAGTGCTAGTAACAGTATGTCAGATGTGTGTAAAGGACATGACGAACTGCAACGAAATTATGCGCATGGACGATGTGCAAAAAAAAGGAAGGTATACGTTTTATTTATTTTCTTCGGGAAAACAGTTTAAGGGGGCATAAGAACCCAACCGAAAATTTTGAAAGTTGACGCCCGAAAGGTAAGAAGAAGTGAACCGAAATGAATAAAATTTGGCACAAATATTGTAAACATATAATGAGGGTATACGGGCATCGTATTGTCTGGAAAAGACAAATTGGTGGAACACGGACCCCTCCAAACCTTTGATCACGGAATATCAAAAGTACCAGTGCCAGTATGTCTGATGCGCTTAAAGGACAGGAAGAATTGGAACGAAACTTTGTGCATGGACAATACGCAAAAAATAAACAAATACGGTTTTTTTATTTTCTGAGGAAGAACGGTTTTCGGGGGCAAAAGCCCCCATCCAAAATTTCTGATATTGACGCACGAAAATCAAAATATGTGTACCGAAGTGAATGAAATTGTGCACAGATATTGTACACATGAAATAAGGGAATACGGGTATCATATTTTCATGGAAAAAATGGTTGAATGGGGAATGGACACCTACAAATCTTTGATCACGGAATATCAAAAGAGATAGTAACAGTATGTCAGATGTGTATATAGAATATGAAGAATTGAAACTAAGCCTTGTGTATGGACAATACGCAAAAAAATAAACGAATAATGTTTTTCATTTTCTGCGAAGAAACGGTTTTAGAGGGCAAAAGCAACCACCTAAATTTTGAAAGTTGACGATCGAAAGGCATAAGGAAGTGAGCCAAAGTGAATGAAATTGTAGGCAGACATTGTAGACATAAAATGAGGGAATACGGGTTTCGTATTTTCCTTGAAAAAAGGGTTAGGTGGGGCACCGACCCCTCCGAACATTTGATCACGAAATATCAAAAGTGGTAATAACAGTATTTCAGAAGTGTGTAAGACATGAAGAATTGCAAAGAAACTTTGTGTATGGACAATCCGAAAAATAAAGGAATAAGGTTTGTTTTATTTTCTGCGGAAAATGGATTTCAGAGGAAAAAATAGACCCCAAAATTTTGAAAGTTGGTGCCCGAAAGGTAAGAAGTGAACCAAAATGAATGAAATTTTGTGCAGACATTGTAGACACAAAATGAGGGAATACGGGTTTCATATTTGCTTGGAAAAGACGGTTAGGTGGGGCACGCACCCCTCCAAACGTTTGATCACGAAATATCAAAAGTGCCAGTAACAGTATGTCAGATGTGTGTAAAAGATATGAAGAATTGCAACGCAACTTTGCGTATGAAGAATAGGCAAAAAAAATAAACGAATACGTTTTTTATTATCGAGGGGAAAACGAGTTTTGGGGGCAAGAGCCCCCGTCAAACTTTTTGGAATTTGTCCCAAAAAGGCAAGAAGAAGTAAACCGAAGTGAATGAAATGTGCACAAATATTGTAGAGGTAAGATGAGGGAATACGTGTTTCGTATTTTCCTGAAAGAAAAAAAAACTGTTGAGTGGAACGATTTGTTGAGTTTCGGGAGGAATGAACCGAAGCGAATGAAATTGTATATAGATATTATATATGTAAAATAAGGCCTTTCGTGTTTTACAAGTGTCGTGTATTCATCCGATTTTTTCAAATTTGGCATATCAACTACAAGCACAAACAGAATAACGTATTTTATAGTATTTCAGGAGGAATGTTTAACCCTTACAATGTTTTTGCGCACAAAAAAACGTGTCAATTTATTTCCAGTTAGCTGTTGATCTGCCAAATTTAAAGCAAAACGAATTGGGACACTTGAGAAAGACGAAAGGCCTTATTTTACATTGGGTCTATATAATATCTACACACAATTTCATTTGCTTCAGTCCACTCCTTCCTGTGCTATTACGGTAATATTTACTTTTTTGTCGGAGGGGCCTAGGCCAAAGCACTGTTTTTCCTCAAATATTAAAACACGTTTCATTTATTGTTTTGCAAATTGTCCCTGTACGAAGTTTCGTTGCAATTTTCTAGTCTTTACGAGGTTCTGACGTATGCTTATTTGCACTTTCGATATTTCGTAATCAACGGGTTACAAGGTCCGTTCCTCACTCAACCTTCTTTTTTTCAGGAAAATACGAAACCGAATTATCTCATTTTATGTCTACACTATCTGCCCACAATATCATTCAATTCGGTTTATTCCTTCTTGCCTTTTGGACCTCGAATTTCAAAATTTTGGGTGGGTATTTTGCCCCCTAAAACCGTTTCTCCACAGAAAATAAAAAACCGTATTTCGTTTATTTTTTGCGTATTGTCCCTACACAATGTGTCATTTCAATTCTTCATGTCCTTCAAGCACTTCTGGCATACTATTATTAGCACTTTTGATATTTCACGATCATAGTTTTGGAGCGGTCTGGGTCCCACCTAAACGGTTTTTTTAGGATAATAAGAAACCCGTATTCCCACCGGTGGTGACGAAAAAAATTCGCCTGTAGAGGGATAATTTGCTGAGGTTTTTTTTTTAATTTGGCCAATCAGGGCACCTTTAATTGTGTATATTCGACGATAACAGCTTTGAATCAGATAAAATGCACTCGCCATGTAATTTTATTACAAAATGACGCGTGTCTGTTTTATTTCATAGTTCTCCCATATTAACTTTCTATTGATCGGCGACAATTTCCATTTAAGAGAACTGAATACCGCCGGAATTTTTAAAATGATCCCCATTGATTCATACGGGAAACTATTCCACGTTTTGAGCCGAAACGAGACTGAATTTCAAGGTTATGATTGTATTGATTCAAATCATTAATTGCTCCTTTTTAGTAACTGCATCTTATATTGCCATCTAGTGGCAAGCAACAGAACTCAGTGATGAATGGATATTGGTCTCGCGGAGGAATATCAAGCTCGTATGTTTCTGCTACTCTCAAGCGCTAAATTCAAAGTTTAATACTTGTGTGGAAAAAAATCATGCTACGAATAAGTAAAAAGGTCATTAGGTTTTATCAACGAAGAGAAAGAAGGGGATTGAACTTAAAACCTTGGAGAGAAGAACAAACTTTTGTAAGCGAAGTTCAACATAAAATATAAAATATAATTTTTGACATTATAAAGAAACCTTGAATGTAGGTTGGAAGAATCATTCAGAAATTTCAGCTCGAATTTGTTTCAGGCGGGCTCGCGTGTGGTGTTGTCAATTATCCCGTACGCGTTCTGAGTGCGGCACAGTCACTATTAGATCAGCTGAGAAAAAAAAGAGAAAAACAGCTCGCACAATCAGCGAGTTGTTATTATTCTCACTATATTTACGTTTTAGTTTTGTTTATAACTAAGCCATGACCTCTGCAGATCACAGTCATCTCCAATAATCAGTGCCAGATCTGGGGAAAAGGGACAAACGCTCCGAGCGGCAATTTAGGGGACGACAAGCTACAAAGTAAAAAGTAAAAGCTCCTACAAAGGAAATACAATCACCTATTGAATTCAATTTGGCCTAAACGTCTTTCAAATTTCAATACCAGTATGCTCATATATTTGTAATGTTAATGCATACAACGTACCTTCCTCTGCAATTCAAAATACGTAGGCAGGTCTCCATTGAAAATTTAAAAAAATGGACTACATGATGCGAGGCCATGGTGGCCGTCACGTCGGCTAGTCGTGTTGTGTAGCTAATAAAAGATGACTTCTCCACTGCCCTGATCCGGCCCTTCAAACTTTTTTTCTTCTATCGAAGCCAGGACTGCCTATTTGGGAAAAGTCTCAATGTTGACGATTGCTAGTTATAAAAGCGATGCATCCGCCGTTCTGTTGGAAAGGGAGGCGAGGTGTGGAAAGTCCCGCAAAATTCTACGTTGCCCAATGGGAAAATATCTAGATTCTACACTACCAATCTATATATATATAATTGAAAATAACTGTTTGTGAGTAAATCTCCTGAACCGCCCAACCGATATCGATCAAATTCTTAACATGGATTAGCTTCAAGGCTGGGCTGGTTTTAGGCTATTCACTTTGATGGTAGAACTGAGGGGAGGAGGAGGGGGTGTAAAAATAAATAAAACAATAACTCCTGAACCACTCGACCGATCTCGATCAAATTTTAAACATAAATGAGGTTCAAGCCTGGGATCACTTTTATGATTTAAATTTGACGCAGCACCGTGAGGGACGAGAAGGAGTGGGACACACATAAAAATCAATTTATATAAGACTGAAAGCGACTATTTTGTAACTTAATACCTATTGAACTATCTGACCGATCTCAATCAAATTTTCAAGATATATGAGGTTTGGATCTGGAAACATTTTTCTAATTTCACTTTAACGGTAGGTCCTAGGGGAGGGGGAGGGGGACGAATAAGTAAAAACTAATAAAACCTAATATCTTTTGAACCACTCAATCAATCTCGATCAAATTTTCAACATATATGAGGGTCGGGCCTTGGGTGCTTTTATCGTTTCATTTTGACGAGCCAACGTAGGAGAGGTGGAGGGAAAAATATATGTAAAAAATAAAAATAAAAATGACTACCTTTGTGACTTCATCACTCTTGAACCACGTGACCGATCTCAATCAAATTTCCAACATACATGAGTTTAGGGACAGGGATTGCTTTAGGTTATTCACTTTGACGATGCAAAGTAGGGAGGCGGAGGGTTAGAAAAATTTGAAAATGATCAAACATGACCGATATTGGAGTTGAATCCATAGTTTTCGGGGTCGATGAGAGAAACAGTGACACTTCTGCTGTTGTTTCAATCCAAGTTCAACCCTAATAGTTGGGGAGGGGGAGGGTGCAATGGAGGAGAGAGGATAAATATTTAAAAATTATCGAAAATGACTAATATTAGAGTCGAATTAATAGTTTTAAGAGTAGCAGAGATTAACAGTGACAATTCTGGTACCGTGTGCCGCAGCACGAAGGAGGGGTAGGGGAGCTATATAATAATAATAATAATAATAATAATAATAATAATAATAATAATAATAATAATCGAAAATGACCAATATTAGTGTCTAATCCACAATTTTCGGGATCATTCTGATGAACAGTGACATTTTCGATCCGGTTTAAATGCAAGATCAGCTCCGCCACTTGTGGGAAGGCGAGAAAGTGATATATATAAAATGATCGATAATGGCCGCTATCAGTGTCGAATTTATAGTTTTCTGGGTCGCTTAGATGAATAGTGCTACTTTCTATCTCGTTTAAATTCAAATTCAACCCCACAATTTGGGGGAGAGGGAGAAAGAGATATTTAAAAATGATGGAAAATGACCGAGTGCTGAATCCACACTTGTGGGGGGTCGCTGAGATAAACAGTGACACTTTCGATGCCATGGCCCGCAACATGGGGGAGGAGGAAATATACATATAAATGACCGAAAATGACCATTATTGGTGTCGAATCCATGATTTTTGGGGTCGCCGAGATGATCAATGATCTTTCCGATGATATTTAAATCGATGCCATTAAAAACGAAAACAGCATATTTCACGGGTACTAAACACATGAAATACGGAGTTGTGCATTTAAATTTTCATTTCAACTCAGCAAAGCTGGTAATATATGCTAGTAATATTAATAAAACTCAGGCACTGTCCTTTCTCTATTTCAAAACCAGCTACAAATCTCTTTCCTAGAATATCTATTACTGGAACTATCGTTATATTTTTGTTTTTCGTCCTTATACAACACCAAGGTTATAAAAGAAGGTCTTTTTGATGTGGGTTCGCAGCTTGAATCTGATCGACCGTTCCCAACCATACTATCTCGCCTCCAGAAAAACTGGATTACAGGGCAGAGTCTAAAGCAAGAAATGTATATCTCTTTTGGTAAAAAAAAACTTTAGTTCGCATACTAGTCACAGCACATGCTTAGAGGTTTTTCAACGAATCTGTATGAGACGAGACCTGCAAATGACACAGGACTGAAAGTTGAGCTTACACCAGAAGTCGAATCTGGTATCATTCTAAGACAAAAAAAATCCTAATGGCTGACTACTTTAATGCTCATATTTCATTCTCATGTAAAAATTTAGGGTGAGCCCGGCCCCCTAGACTCCCCGTGGATTCGGGCATGTGTGACCCCCCACCCTCGAACACAATTTTCTGGAAGAAAGCCTCTATTCTTCCTTTTTTCTGTCTAGTTTACTGAAAACATGAAAAGCAAACTAGGTCACAGAGCATAGAGTTGGAAATGATTGACATGTTGCATTGCAGACATATTTCGTACCATTGATGATTTTGGGAGGTTTCCCAGGGACAAAATTCCCCTCGGAGTTATATCTCCTATGGTGCTCAATATGCGTTGAGTTGATTTTATCGTCCCTTTCAGCAGCGAGACTATATGAGACGGGACCTACTGATTAATCGTGAAATCCGATCCACATGAGCTCTCGGTGGGTATCGAACCCGGGTTTCTCACGTCAAAGGCGCGTACGCTAACCACTTAGCCACGAAGAAGCTCAGTGCTCATATTAGTAAAGAAGAAAGCACATTATAGAACTTTCAGTGCAGATAACTAAATACGACGGCTGTTAAATGAATATTTTTCATCTTGAATATATTGTGATAATTTTCAATCTTATTTGATAATGTCATTTTTTAAAAAAAATAGCATTCTCTTTTCTGTAACTCACTACAGTATACAAGTTAAATTTCAGACAGTGTGCAAAAGAGGGGAAGTGACTACAATGTACGATGGACCTTCTTGTAAAGCATTCTTTTAAACCGATGAACAAAACCTTTCTTGTAAAATTCAACGTTGCAAACAACCTGTGTGGTTGACTGATAGCTACACATAAACTGACAGAACGAGTCTTAATTTGAGTACTGAAGCTGCCTCAGTCTAAAAGCAACCTGCCCTCAGGCGTTGTTTTGTGCCTTGTAAGATTGTGTTTAAAAAACAGACACAGACACAAGATAAAACAACTAATAAGGCTAGTTTTCTGTTATACAAAATTATATTTCCCAATTTGTTGTTGAAGCCTCTTTATTCCTTATAAAAAACAACATATCCAGATTTATATTTATCATGAAAATATATTTATCATTCAGGTCCTTTATTATTATTATTATTATTATTATTATTATTATTATTATTAGTAGTAGTAGTAGTAGTAGTAGTAGTAGTAGTAGAATTGGTATTATTATTATTATTATTATTATTATTATTATTATTATTATTATTATTATTACCGCATAATATTTTTCGCTAGTCCTCACAGCAATTAATATTTAGCAGCAGGGGTAAAAGTGCGTGGGAACCCGGGGGAACCCGGCCCCCCACCTCCAAAAAATGTGTACGGCGTCCCCCGAGTTCCTAAGCAATTACAATGGGCAAACATAGGCATGGGGGACGGCGTGACGTCATGCAACTACCTACCGTCCAGATGATTCCATCCCATCTCGCCTAATCCCACCTCGTCTAACGATTTATCAGCCACTTATATCTCCAAGAGAAGAATGTCTACCGTTTTAGGCGAAATGGGAATTCCCATATTGCCTAATCCCATCTCGCCTAATATCGCGGTAGGATGCAAGGAGGAAATTTCTGTACTAAAGAGGGAATTCTTCTACTAGCATTATAACCAGATATTTCAATCAATATTGGCAATCTCTGTAAACTACAATTTAAATATATAATAATTACTATACAAGAAGAAAGCATAGGGGAAGGCGATTTAGTTAATTTAGTTCACTTTTGAATTGTTTTGGGAATACTGGAAATTGATTGGCAAACAGGAGCTAATCAGAAACAGGATAGAAATATACAGGGTGTTTCAAAGCAACACTGAGAACCTTTGGGAGCTGATTCCTGATACCAAGATAAGAACCTGGGTGCACAAATACTTCCTTTTGGCGCTATGACCAGCCAAAAACCTGTCGGGGAAATGCCCAAAATGTAACTCGAGAACAGAATGTCGGATCGAAGTCAGGGCAAAGGAAATGTATATTATTTTTAGCCACAGCTTTCATTAATGCACAACTCGATATGGTACAGGGGCAGCACAAAGATCACCCCAAAGGAATTGAAGAATTATTGGGATATTTTATGAAATGTTGACTGAGGCAAGTTAACTACAATTAAATACGATATTTCAAATAACAGGAATCTTAGAACACGGTCGAAGTTACAAGAACATCGTTAAAATTATAAAAAGGGAAGATGCACATATTTGATTGATCTACTTTGTCTCAGCATAGAATTGACTATCGAGAAAGAACTGAAGTTATTTAAAGTCCATAAAGTTTACATGTTATGCCTTCTAGGCTAAGGAAGACAGAGAGATCACGCATGGTTATGGGGTAGCGTGTGCGACTTTCGCATAGGAGACCCGGCTCCAATTATCAGCGGGAGCACAAGCAGTTCGGATCTCAAGTTAATCCGTAGCTCCATGTCTCATGTAATTTTGCAACCGAAGGGATATTAAACTGAAATCCGATCCAATAATAGAGAGAGATAATAGATGGAAGCTATTTTTTGGGGAAATAATTCGTGAAAGAAGAATGTAGGAGAAAACAGGATAATCCCGAGAAATCTCACGGGTACGATGGTATCCACTACAAACTTTTATAGTCTGAGATCCATCCCGCCATCCGGCATCCAAAACGGTTTTAGGGGGCAAAAGAACCCACCCCAAACTTGTGAAAGTTGACGCCCGAAAGATAAGAAGAAGCGAACCGAAGTGAATGGAATTTTGCACAGATATTGTAGACATAAAATGTTGGTATAAGGGTTTCGTATTTACCTGGAAAAGACGGTTAGGTGGAGCACGAACCCCTCCAAACATTTGATCACGAAATATGAAAAGTTGTTGTAACACTATGTCAAATGTGTGTATAGGACTTGAAGAGTTGCAACGAAACTTTACGTATATACAATACACAAAAAACAAAGGAATACGTTTTTTTATTTTCTGCGGAAAAATGGTTTTAGGGAGCAAAACCTCCCACCCCAAACTTTTGAAAGTTTACACACGAAAAATAAGAATTGAACCGAAGTGAATGAAATTTTGCACACATATTGTAGACATAAAATGTGGGTATACGGGTTTCGTATTTACCTGGAAAAGACGGCTAGGTGGGGCACGGACCTCTCCAAACATTTGATCACGAAATATCAAAAGTGCTAGTGACAGTATGTCAGATGTGTGTAAACGACATGACAAATTGCAACGAAACTATGCGCATGGACGATGTGCAAAAAAAGGAAGGTATACGTTTTATTTATTTTCTGCGGAAAACAGTTTAAGGGGGCAAAAGCCCCCACCGAAAGTTTTGAAATTTGAGGCCCGAAAGGCAAAAAGAAGTGAGCCGAAGTGAATGAAATTGTACACAGACATTGTAGACATAAAATTAGGGAATACGGGTTTCGTATTTTCCTGGAAAAAACGGTTGGGTGGGGCACGGACCCCTCCAAACATTTGATCACGAAAACATTGAAATGTTAAAGGTGCCTCCTGAAATACTATAAAATAATATATATACTGTTTGAGCTCAGTGTTGATCTTCCAAATTTGAAAAACCAGATGGATACACTTGTGAAAAACGAAAGGTCTTATTTTACATATCCAATATCTACACAAAATTTCATCGCTTCTGTCCACTCCTTCCGCCACCAGACTCCTCGATCCACGCTAAAGTTTTTTTTTTCCTTTAAGGAAATTACGAAACACGTATTCCTCCATCTTACTTCTACAATATTTGTGCACAATTTCATTTACTACGGTCCACTTGTTTTTGCCTTTTGGGCGTCAATTTTCAAAATTTTCGGTGGGGGCTTTTGCCTCTTTACCGTTTTTTCGCAGAAAATAAAACGTATTTTTTTATATTGCCACTACGCAAAATTTCGTCGCAATTCTTCATGTTCTTTAGGACTTCTGGCATACTGTTATTAGCACTTTTGATATTTTGTGATCAAAGATTTGGAGGGGTCCGTGCCCCACCTAACCGTTTTCTCCAGTAAAATACGAAACCCGTATTCCCTCATTTTATGTCTACAATATCTGTGCACAATTTCGTTCACTTTGGTCCACTTGTTTTTGCCTTTCGGGCGTCAACTTTCAAAATTTTGGGTGTGAATTTTTGACCCCTGAGACAGCTTTAACGGAGAAAATAAAAATACACGTACCGGTAATCGTTTATTTTATGTGTAGTATCTACCTACCAAATTTTATCAAAATCGGAGTGTTACACTGGGGAAGTGTTACTTGTCAGTCATTGTAGAATTATTTTCCCTGTTTCTCCACCAAGAAGAAATTGTCTGACAAGTAAAGGGTCCAAATGGATGAATCGAGTTGCGGAATGAGACGTAGTGTGACTGATAGAGGATATGGAAATATGTAAATGTGCAAAGTTATAAGGGCTAAACGTCATAAGAAACGGAGGGGGTCAAAATTGATGGGAGAAGGGCTATGCTATGTTATTGAAATACATAAAATAAACTGTTGAATCGTGAAAATAGTGAAAGATAGACAATGCAAATGGTGGTAGTTTCACATATTGACAAAATGTGATCTACAATAGGCAGAGTAAATCATGAACTTCCGGCTGCACCTTGAAATCCGCCATTTTGAAATCTGTGATAATTTTGGAAATGGAAAAGTAGTGATGTGATATATCAGTTAGGGCAGCATGTTCTCAAAAGTCAATTATGAACTTTATTGATCGTTATCTGTACTTATTTGTTAGATTTAGGATAATCTTCATAGTTATTTACGAAAATTTAGAAGACTGATACTCGTACGTTGAAAGTTTGGACTATCACGAAAACACATGTAAGTTGAACATGTTCAAAGCCAAGAAAACTAACCTCGATATTTGATATCCAAGTTGTATATTATTAGCTATATTTCACTGTCGAATATCAAATTTCAGTGTTAGTTTTCTTGGTTTGTAGATATGTGAATTATTTCTTGTCCATAATACGACTAATAACGCTAAAAGACTCACAAATAAAATTTAGTTCGTACCTTTAGCATTTCTTACAATCAACGTACAATTGTAGTTATCAGCCTTTCGATAATTATGAGCCTCATAGACTCCTTCTTTCTTACAAATATTAGTATCAAGTATTAGTATCTTAACGGTAACCCACTGATAAACTGTAAGCAACCCCTGTAAAATGAAATGAAGTGTTTCATTTTAACGAACATGATTATGCTCTTTAGACTAAGGGAGGCAATGATTAAGGCAACTAAATGTTGATAGAAGATATGATGGAATGAGAATGTGGAAGGAAATTGTAGTATCCCGAGAAAACCGACACACGATACGATGGTGTCCACCACAAAGTTTCTTGGCATAGGATCGAACCACAGGCCCCACGTAGCAGAGACAAGCTGTTTACCACTGAGTCACCGTATCCTCCCCAATCCCAAAGAGACGCGGGCATCCAGTTAAGAATAACTGACAGAAAAACGTGCTTACCATTTTCGCACGAAGGAAACTCCACGAATTCCACATTCTGATCGTTTGTACTTTTTGTAGGTTGGTTTACCATACGCAATATTTAGTATGTCTATACATCTGTCAGAATCATACTGTTTCCTCCAAAGTAGGGGCAGGGTGACTTAGTGATAGAGCGCTTACTTCTGGTGCGGGATGGACCTCGTTCGATTCCAGACTATAAAAGTTTGTAGTGGATACCATCGTACCCGTGAGATTTCTCGGGATTATCCTGTTTTCTCCTACATTCTCCTTTCACGAATTATTTCCCAAAAATTAGCTTCCATCTATTATCTCTCTTTATTATTGGATCGGATTTCAGTTTAGCATCCCTTCGGTAGCAAAATTACATGAGATATGGAGCTACGGATTAACGTGAGATCCGAAAATGGTGGACATTCTTATCTTGGAGATGTAAGTGGCTGATAAATCGTTAGGCGAAGTGGGATTAGGCTAGATGGGATGGAATCATCTGAAAAGGTAGGGGGACGGTAGGTAGCGGCATGAGTCACGATGTCTTCCATGCCTATCTTTGCCCATTGTAATTGCTTAGGAACTGGGGGGACGCCATACACAGTTTTTTGGATGTGAGGATGGGGTCCCCGCGTTCCCACTCACTTTTACCCCTGCTGCTAAGTATTAATTGCTGTGAGGACTAACGAAAAATATTCATGATAATAATAATAATAATAATAATAATAATAATAATAATAATAATAATAATAGTAATAATAATAAAGGATCTGAACGATAAATGTATTTTTTAAAAATTTCTTTACAATTCCTGTGGGTTTCCGTGAATCTGGCTATATTGCTTTTATAAGCAATAAAGAGGCTTCAAACAACAAATATGATTTGTATAAAAGAAAAAAAAGCCTTATCAGTTGACCTTGTGTCTGTCTTCACAGAAGCCACGAGTGCGAGCAGCTTGCTTTTTTCCCTGAGGGCAGATACAGCAATAAAATTAAGACTTTCATTCTGTCAATTTATGTGTAGTTACCAGTTAATCACAGAGGTTCTTTGCAACGCTGAATTTTACAAGAAAGGTTTTCTTCATCGGATAGGAAGCGAAGTCCATCATGCGTTGTAATCACTTCCCCTCTTTTGCACACTGTCTGAAATTTTACTTGTATACTGTAGTAAGGTACAGAAAAGAGAATGCTATTTTTTAAAGAGAGAATGACATTATCGAATAAGATTAACCATTATCACAATATATTCAAGATGAAAAATATTCATTTAACAGTCGTCATACTTAGTTGTCTGCACTGAAATTCCCATAATGTGCTTTCTTCTTTTCTAATATGAGCACTGAGCTTCTTCGTGGCTAAGTGGTTAGCGTACGCGCCTTTGGCGTGAGAAACCCGGGTTCGATTCCGACGAGAGCTCATGTAGTTCGGAATTCACGATTAATCAGTAGGTCCCGTCTCATATAGCCTCGCTGCTGAAAGGGGCGATAAAATCAACTCAACGCATATTGAGCACCATAGGAGATATAACTCCGAGGGGAATTTTGTCCCTGGGAAACCTCCCAAAATCATCAATGGTACGAAATATGTCTGCAATGCAACATGTCAATCATTTCCAACTCTATGCTCTGTGACCTAGTTTGCTTTTCATGTTTTCAGTAAACTAGACAGAAAAAAGGAAGAATAGAGGCTTTCTTCCAGAAAATTGTGTTCGAGGGTGGGGGGTCACACAGGCCCGAATTCACGGGCAGTTTAGGAGGCCGGGCTCACCCTAAATTTTTACATGAGAATGAAATATGAGCATTAAAGTAGTCAGCCATTAGGATTTTTTTTGTCTTAGATGATACCAGATTCGACTTCTGGTGTAAGCTCAACTTTCAGTCCTGTGTCATTTGCAGGTCTCGTCTCATACAGATTCGTTGAAAAACCTCTAAACATGTGCTGTGACTAGTATGCGAACTAAAGTTTTTTTTTTAGCAAAAGAGATATACATTTCTTGCTTTAGACTCTGCCCTTTAATCCAGTTTTTCTGGAGGCGAGATAGTATGGTTGGGAACGGTCGATCAGATTCAAGCTGCGAACCCACATCAAAAAGACCTTCTTTTATAACCTTGGTGTTGTATAAGGACGAAAAACAAAAATATAACGATAGTTCCAGTAATAGATATTCTAGGAAAGAGATTTGTAGCTGGTTTTGAAATAGAGAAAGGACAGTGCCTGAGTTTTATTAATATTACTAGCATATATTACCCGCTTTGCTGAGTTGAAATGAAAATTTAAATGCACAACTCCGTATTTCATGTGTTTAGTACCCGTGAAATATGCTGTTTTCGTTTTTAATGGCATCGATTTAAATATCATCGGAAAGATCATTGATCATCTCGGCGACCCCAAAAATCATGGATTCGACACCAATAATGGTCATTTTCGGTCATTTATATGTATATTTCCTCCTCCCCCATGTTGCGGGCCATGGCATCGAAAGTGTCACTGTTTATCTCAGCGACCCCCCACAAATGTGGATTCAGCACTCGGTCATTTTCCATCATTTTTAAATATCTCTTTCTCCCTCTCCCCCAAATTGTGGGATTGAATTTGAATTTAAACGAGATAGAAAGTAGCACTATTCATCTAAGCGACCCAGAAAACTATAAATTCGACACTGATAGCGGCCATTATTGATCATTTTATATATATCACTTTCTCGCCTTCCCGCAAGTGGCGGAGCTGATCTTGCATTTAAACCGGATCGAAAATGTCACAATTCATCAGAATGATCCCGAAAATTGTGGATTAGACACTAATATTGGTCATTTTAGAATTTTATTATATATAGCTCCCCTACCTCCGTGCTGCGGCACACGGCATCGGAATTGTCACTGTTAATCTCTGCTACTCCTAAAACTATTGATTCGACACTAATATTAGTCATTTTCGATAATTTTTAAATGTTTATCCTCTCTCCTCCATTGCACCCTCCCCCTCCCCAATTATTAGGGCTGAACGTAGATTGAAACAGCATCAGAAGTGTCACGGTTTGTCTCATTGACCCCGAAAACTATGGAGATTCAACAATAATATCGGTTATTTTTGATCATTTTTAAATTTCTTTCCGTCCTCCTCCCCTACGTTGCTTCGTCAAAGTGAATAGCCTAAAGTAATCCCTGCCCCTAATCTCATGTATGCTGAAAATTTGATTTAGATCGGTCAGGTGGTTCAAGATTGAAGTCACAAAGGCAGTCATTTATATTTTATTTTTTTACATATACTTCTCCCCCCCTCCCCTACGTTGGCTCGTCAAAGTGAAACGGTAAAAAAAAACACTCAAGGCCCGACCTTCATATATATAAAAAAATAGATCGAGATTGGTTGATTGGTTCAAAAGTTATTAGGTTTTACTAGTTTTTATTTATACGTCCCCCTACTCTCCTCCTAGGATGTACCGTTAAAGTGAAATTAGGAAAACGTTTCCGGATCCGAACCTCATATATCTTGAAAATTTGATTGCGATCGGTCAGATAGTTCAATAGTTATTAAGTTACAAAAATAGTCATTTTCAGTCTTATATAAATTGGTATTTATATATCTCCCCTCCTTCTCCGCCCCCACGTTGCTCCGTCAAACTTAAATTACAAAAACAATCCCAGGTCTGAGGCTCATCTATGTGGAAAATTTGATCAAGATCGGTCGAGTGGTTCAGGAGTTATTAAGTTTTATTTATGTTTACATTCCTCCCTCTCAGTTCTACCATCAAAGTGAATAGCCTAACCAGCCCAGCCGGGAAACTCCTCCATGTTACAAATTTGATCAAGATCTGTTATTCGGTTCGGGAGATTTAGAGTCAAAACCATAGTGTTTTTCAATTTTATACATATTGAAATTAGTGTAAAATCCATAGTTTTCGATATTAGTGTAAAATCCATAGTTTTCGCGGTCGCTGAAATATATATATATATATATTAGTAGTGTCGAATCTAAATATTTTCCTATGGGGGCAAGGTAAAATTTTACGGCACTTTCCACCAGCCCCTCCTCCCTTTCCAACAGAACGGCGGATGCATCGCTTTTACCACTAGCAATCCTCTACATTGAAACTTTTCCCAAATAGGCAGTACTGGCTTCGATAGAAGGAAAAAAAAGAGTTTGAAGGGCCGGATCGGGATAGGGGAAAAGAAGATTCACAGTGTTAGGCAAATTTCAATTGAATTAACAATTAACAATTAATCTGTAAATTTAAATGTTAATTGCAATTAACAACTGAAGTAAGTAATGGTTAATTGTTAATTGCAGTTGGCCATTAATAAAGGAGAATCAATTGCAATTAATCAATCGATTGAAAGTAATTGCAGTGGAAAGTAATTGCAATTGATTTCCACAGCAATTACTTTCAATTGATTGATCAATTGCAATTGATTTTCACTGATAAATTTTCAACACTGTAGTTCAGAGAGGGTGTGGGGCAATGAAAACTTTAGCCACGACCAGTTGACCTATCACCCATCGTGACCCACGACCCACCGTGACCCACTCTGACCCACCCCCACCATGAACCACTCTCACCCACTGTGACCCACAGACCCGTAGAAACCCATTATCATCAACTCTGACCCATAATTCATGCCCTCTTCTCTACTGACTAAAGAGTTTAAACTTGTAATAAAACAATGTTATGAAATTATCACTCATTGGAGTTTGAATTTCTACGATCAATTACTCAAGCACCGCTCTATTACAATAACGGTGGATCTGACCTTTCTAATATAAATAAAATAGAGTTTGTTTGAGTGTCTGTCTGTCTATCTGTGTGCGGCCTGTGAACCAGACGAGTGGACGAAAGTTTTTGGTCACGAGTAGCTTGGTCTAGGCCCCAGATCAAGACGAACAGTGTTTTTTTTTTCAACCGGGACCGGCCTGGGGACTAGACAAGTTGGCCGAGAGTAACCAAATTTTGGCCACGAATACCTTGGTTCAGGACCCAGACCAAGGCGAAGCGTTTTTGACTAAATTCGAACCAGGGGGTCTCAGGGGGCGTTTACCGGAACAAGTAAAAGTAGTAGAAAATGACCGAAATAAGTGTCGATTTGATAGTTTTCGCGTTCGCTGAGATCAATGGTGAAACTCCGATCGCATTAACTTCCAAATTCACCCTATTCGGCTGTGGGCCGGGGGTCAACTGAGGGGAAGAGATACCGAAACGTAAAAGTAATCTAAAATGACCGATATTAGTGTAAAATCCATAGTTTTCGTGGTCGCTGAGATAAATGACGATACTGTCATTAGCGATTATTTTCTAATTCAGCCACCATTGTATGCGGGCCGGGAGTCACCGGGGGTGAATTGCGAGACATGCAAAATTATGGAAAATGGCCGATATTAGTGTCAAATCCATAGTTTTCACTGTCGCTGAGATGAATGGTGATACTCCCACAGGCGTTGACTTTCAAATACAGCCGCCATCGGCTGCGGGCCAGAGGCGTTGCTTTTTCAAAATTGGAACCAGAGTTCATAAGGGCTTTTACCAGGATATGTAAAAGTAGTAGAAAATGGCAGATGTTAGTGTTACATTCATAGTTTTCGCGGTATCGGCTGGAGGCCAGAGGGGATTTTTTCACAATTGGAACCAAGGGGGTCTCAGGGGGCGTTTACCGGGACATGTAAAAGTAGTAGAAAATGACCAATATTTGTGTCGAATCCATATTTATCGGGATTTCTCAGATGTATAGTGACATCCCCGATAGTGTTTACGTTCAAATTCAGCCCCCATCGGCCTTCCCAATGAAAACACATGTATGTTGTTGAGTATATATTCACACAAAATATATCCAATTTTAGAAATGTTTCTTAATTGTTCTTCCGTTGTTCAGTTTGTTTACATTGATACTTTATATGATCAGTGCGAAGAACGGGCATAACAGTTAGTACGAAATGGTAACGTGTTTCTCATGGACCAAATTACAATGAATTCAATTACATAGATAATTATTATAATTATCATTGATAATTATTACCTTGTTGAATTATAGATACTTTTCAGTGGAAAAAGGATTAAAATTTGAAATCCAAAATCAAGGTAAAGGAGACCAACGTAAATGAAAAAAGTATAAAATTTTTCATATAATTAAGCGTACCGAAACATAAAATTTCCATGTAATTAAGCTTACTGTACAAATTGTATATCTCTTTTTCCCACAATTTAATTTCCTTGTGCTCTGAACGCTAAACACAAGCTTCAGAAATTATTATAATAGAAAGCAGTGGACATATAATGCGAAGCACTGTATTTTGTTTCTCAATTTGTTTCTCAACTAACATCGATCGTTTTCGATTATTTTTTACAAATCAACCCACTACCAATTTCCCATATGTAGAAAGTCCTTCCTTCCATAAAAGAGATTTAAAAAATGCAAGGACACGTTCTGTTTATTTTTAGCTCCATAAATTGATGTCGAGTTTCGTGTCGAGCCGAGTTTGACAAATACCTCCCTCGTTCAGCTCGTTTTAACTCGTTTTGAAATCATGATTTGATTATACTGGAAAGAGTAACCATGAAAAATGTAAACATTAATGTGGAATACTTTTAGTGGTGCTCATGACAGGGTTGCATTTTGTCTCGTACTTTTAGTGCATCTCGAGGGGTACTATTAGTGCATCTCGTCTCGTCTCGATAGCGAAACGACTATAGATTTTTATAACGAGACAGCGTCAAATGCCGTGAGCACCGGCGTCATTAACTTGTTCCGCAACCAACGAATTTCGGGATGGTTTTTTGCATAGTTTTGTGCCATTTTGTAGACTATTCTCACTTTTTGTGCGTCACCGCAAGTGGATCAAAGTGAGCCTACAAATATGGTGAAACAAGTTTTTTTATTTTCTGAGGAAATACGGTTTTAGGGGGCAAACGCAACCACCCAAAATTTTGGAAGTTGAGGCCCGAAAGGCCAGAGGAAGTAATCCGCAGTGAATGAAATTGTGCACAGATATTGTAGACATAAAATGAGGGAATACGAGTTTCTTATTTTCCTGAAGAAGAAAAAGCGCATAGGTGGGACCCAGACCCCTCCAAAACTTAGATCGTGAAATATCAAAAGTGCTAATAACAGTATGTCAGAGTACTTGAAGGATATGAAGAATTTGAACGATATATTTTGTAGGGACAATACGCAAAAAATAAACGAATATGTTTTTTATTTTGTGCGGAAAAGCGGTTTTAGGGGGCAAAAGCCCCCTCCAAAAATTTTTGAAATTTGGGGCCCAAAAGGCAAGAAGAAGTGAACAGAGGTAAATGAAATTGTGCACAGATATTGTAGACGTAAAATGAGACAATTAGGTTTCGTATTTTCCTATTAAAAACCGTTAAGTGAGTCACGAACCTTTTGAACCGTTGATTACGAAATATCAAAAGTGCAAAGAAGCATACGTCAGAAGTTCGTAAAGAATATGGAGAATAGCAACGAAGCTTTGTATAGGGACAATTTGCAAACCAATAAGTTAAACGTGTTTTAATATTTGCGGAGAAACAATGTTGGGGCCTATTCCCCATCTGAAAAAAGTAAATATTACCGTAATAGCGCAGGAAGGAGGGGACTGAAGCAAGTGAAATTGTCTGTAGATATTATATAGTCCCTATGTAAAATAGGGCATTTCGTGTTTCTCAAGTGCCTCTATCCGTTTTGCTTCAAATTTGGCTGATCAACAGCAAACTGAACATAAATCAATACGTGTTCTTGTTTATGCTCAAAAACTTTGTAAGCGTTAAAGCTGCTCCCTGAAATACTATAAAATACGCTATAGTGTTTTTGCTTGTACTCGATCTGCTAAATTGAAAAAATCGGATGGAGACAAGACACTTGTGAAACACGAAAGCCATATATTACATATCCAATATCTATATACAATTTTGTTCGCTTCGGTACACTCCTCTCGCTACTCAACGCCATGGTCCATTCAGCAGTTTTTTATTCTTTCAAGAAAATACGAAACACGTATTCTCTCGTCTTACCTCTATAATATTTGTGCACATTTCATTCACTTCGGTCCACTTCTTCTTGCCTTTTGGGTCAAATTCCAAAATTTTGGACGGGGGCTCTTGCCCACAAAACCCATTTTCCCCCTAAAATTAAAAAACGTATTCGTTTATTTTTATACTATTATTTATAGACAAAGTTTCGTTGCAATTTTTCATGTCCTCTAGACACATCTGACATACTCTTACTAGCACTTTGATATTTCGTGATCAAAGGTTTGGAGAGGTCCGTGCCCCACCCAACCCCTTTTTTTAGGGAAATACGAACCCTGTATTCCGTCATTTTATGTTTACAATATCTGTGCAAAATTTCATTCAGTTCGGTTCACATCTTCTTACCTTTCGGGCGCGAACTTTGAAAATTTTGTATGGGTTCTATTGCTCCCTAAAACCGTTTTTCCGCAGAAAATAGAAAAAAGTATTCCTTTATTTTTTGCGTATTGTCCGTACACCAAGATATGTCGCAATTCTTCGTGTCCTTTACACACATCTGACACATTGTTACTAGCACTTTTGATATTTCATGACGAAAAGTTTGGAAGGGTCCGTGCCCCACGCAGCCGTTTTTTTTTTTCAGGAAAATACGAAACCCGTATTCCCTCATTTTACATCTACAATATCTGTGCACAATTTCATTCACTTCGGTTCACTTCTTCTTGCCTTTCGATCAACAATATTCAAAATTTTGGGTGGGTGCTTTTGCCCCCTAAAACCCTTTTTCTGCAGAACATAAAAAACCCGTATTCGTTTATTTTTTTCGTATTGTCCATACACAAAGTTATATTGCAATTCTTGATGTCATTTACATACATCTGACATACTGTTACTAGCACTTTTGATATTTCATGACCAAAGGTTTGGAGGGGTCCGTGCCCCACCCAGCCGTTTTTTTCCAGGAAATTACGAAACAGGTATTCCCTCATTTTACGTCTAAAATATCTGTGCAAAATTTCATACCCATCGGTTCATTTCTTTTTGCCTCTCGGGCGTTAAGTTTCAAAATTTTGGGTGGGAAGTTTTGCCCCCTAAAACCTTTTTTCCGCAGAAAATTTTAAAAAAACGTGTTTGTTAATTTTTGTGTATTATCCATACGTAAAGTTATGTTGCAATTCTTCATGTCCTTTACATACACCTGACATACTGTTACTAGCAATTTTGATATTTCGTGATCAAATGTTTGGAGGGGTCCGTGCCCCTCGAACCGTTTTTTTTTTTAGGAAAATACGAAACCGTATTTCCTCATTTTACGTCTGCAATATCTGTGCAGAATTTCATTTACTTCGGTTCAGTTGTTCTTGCCTTTCGGGTGTCAACTTTATAAATTTTGGGTGGGGCTTTTACATTATGTAACTTTTTCTTTTTTATGAGATTCTTGTTTGGGGGAGTAGAGAAATGCTTTCCTCTGGTATCTCTTTCTTGCCATTCATCTTGTTTGAACTGCTTAAGTAAGATAATTTTGTAACTTTTGATGTCATTTAATTCCGTCACGATAATAACATTGCCATTTTTAACAATTTGTTTTATTCTTTTATTTGCAGTTTGCCACACTGATATATTTGTTACAAAATTGAGGTTTGGTCCAACGCCTTTCGAATTCACAACCAACCAAACCGCCGAGCTTTTTGGGTTGCCTGCTATTGCAGGAAAAGGAGAATAGCAGGTGGTAATGCACTTTTGGAGTCGTGTATACATTCGGCAGGGGAATTGACCGCAGAACTTAGGTGAACACGTGATTGCCAAGGATACATTTCTTTTTAACCTTTAACATGTTCGTAAGCTGGAAAGTGTGTATACTGATACAGGATCTTGAGGTAGAAATGGAGCCATTGTTAATAAGTATACAGAAAGATAACAGGAGCAGCGATGAGTCAACAAACCCATTACGAAAATGAATGAAGTAAATAGATGAGTTTTCGGATGTTTTACTTCAACGTTTTATTTCGATTAAATTGAGATGTGTAATGCATTATTATTATTTTTATGATGTTGTGAAAGGTTATAATAAATACTTTTTCCTATTACATTCTTATGAAGTAAGCTTCGCGCTACAAACTTCCTGAACGCGACAACACTGCACGACAGCGTTGCCGCACTTCCACTTACTGTATGCTGTTTCTTCATATAAGCGCGGGGAATTTAAAGATTGGGCTGCAACATGGCTCACCGCTTAACGCAGAGAACATGTTGAAGTAAAAAAAAATTTTAAAAAATAAATACTTTACCAACTAAACCTTTTTATGTTAATAGTTCCAAATATTTGGAACACTAGACTTCCAAATTTTCGAACAGTGTTTTGTACGTTTCTCTAACTACCATGGTAAAGGAGATCAGAGCGTCGTACATTTGTTTTAATTACACAAAAAGTATCAAGTGATGAAAATTGAACTTTTCACAACTTACAGTTAATGGATGCATCTACATATTGTGCACAGGAAATTATTTCACGTGATCTCTTTTCTGAGATATAGTCCTCTAAACATTGATCTACCAAAAAAGTACGAAAAAATACGCACTTTTTCATTAATTTTTATTTTTTTCTCACTACATAGTACAGAGAAAATTTTTATATCTTAAGTATTGAAAAGACAACATTTCAGCAATTCCAACGAGGTACGACAATGCAATATAAGTTTTGACTGAACGTCACGGCAGCACCACGAAGTCAGGGGCCTATCTTTATGAAATGGATAGTAGTGGTTCATGTCTTTCAATTTTCTATTTAATCTGCACACCCTATCAGCACACTTGGTAGGCAGTGCGTGAAGTAATTATTGATAGTTGGAATAGATAGTCTAAATGTGGGAATAAAGTTGGAATACACATTGGTTCGAAGTAACTTAAAGTGTATGTTGTCCAACCAATGGTTTACCGTAACTTATCTAAAAGTTTCAACGTGGAGCGTAATTTCAGATTTTGTTAGTGGGGGTGCAAGATCCTCCAATCACTTCAGAATTTCGCATTTTTTTTATTGGTATACAATTGATTAAAACATGTGTATTTCTCAAACTTAAAGGAAGCAATTGTTCCTCCTACTCCCAAATGACGTCCCTTTTTTGGATCTCACTCGCTCAATCCCAATTTTATTTCCTTTCTTAGGGTTTACGTTCACAATTCACGGCAAAGCGGCCGTTGGCTGGTAAATACACGGCAAAGCGGCCAATTGCAACTCACAAGTAAGGGACCATATGGTTGTCGCGCAAATCAGATGCAGACATACGCCATCTGATTGAGCATGAAAAGATATGGAGAACACAGAAATTTAAGGTGCTAAGGGCCATAGGGAGCGGAGCGAGGATAGAGGAAACATTGAATGTAGGCAAAATTGGAGAAAGTCAGGAATGACGGGAAAAGTTAATTTCTTGCAAACAGGGAAAGAAAGTCAACCAAAAGAACGAAACTAAACATAACAAGGGCATCAAGGACGAAGAAAAATCATAATCAGGGTTGCCATCCGGCCCGCAGTGTTGCCAGCACTGCATAATATTGATATGGAAGATATAGCACAGTATAGCAATTCATGCGCAAGGAAAAATATTAGTAACACAAAAGACAATTGAAAAGACTCTGTACACGTGCGTAAAAAGGTTTAACGTAGTCGTGAGTGAATATTACACCCGCGTGAATACAAATGGAGGAAAATAGAGAAGAATACACACCATTTGTAGTTTAATTGTAGTTGACGTGAAGATCACGAATGAATGCGTGGTCAACACACAAACATTTCTCGCAGTGAGCACAGCGGATGAAAGCAAGCTAGTCACACGCGTCTCTGCAGCATTCCTCTGTGAATCCTTTTTCAAAGCAATATGCGGAAGGTGTTTCAAACTATCCAGGTTGTTCATTGGAGTAGCCACATTTGATAGCCACATTTGAAAAACGCAAAGCGTATCATCTTTTGGAATCGCCTAGAGGAAAACTGGTAATGAACAAATGACTGAAGGCGGAGAAAGTTCTCGCTTTGCCACATATTAATACTGGAGAACACTAACGTATCTGTGATGAACTTCATCATGTTTTTGAATGGACGAAAGAAGAACACATCAGAAGGTTGAATAAGGCCTGTACATTTCGGAGAAATCAGCTTTTTGTAGAACTGAACACCGTCAGGAACTGTCATGTTGTAAAGAATGTTATCCTTGTTTGGAGTCCAGGAGTCAACCAAAAGCAAAACACGATCCTTACCCTGAAGATCGGGTCACAAAATTTCTTCCAGGAAGATTTGCAAATCCCGTTTGGTCATATTCGCTGATCTGCTTGTGTTACTAATATTTTTCCTTGTGCATGAATTGCTATACTGTGCTATACATTCCATATCAATGTTATGCAGCGCTGGCCACACTGCGGTCCGGATGGCAACCCTGATTATGATCTTTCTTCGTCCTTGATGCCCTTGTTATGTTTAGTTTCGTTCTTTTAGTTGACTTTCTTTCCCTGTTTGCAAGAACTTAACTTTTCCCGTCATTCCTCACTTTCTTCAATTTTGCCGACATTCAATGTTTCCTCTTTCCTCGCTCCGCTCCCTATGGCCCTTAGCACCTTAAATTTCTGTGTTCTCCATATCTTTTCATGCTCAATCAGATGGCTATGTCTGCATCTGATTTGCGCGACAACCATATGGTCCCTTACTTGTCAGGACCAACGAGTAACTTGCTTAAAATGTGTAGCCTATATGCGTTTATGATAATAACAATAAAGGGGTAATAAATTAAGTAAAGTGGATATATATATATATAATATACGGCTGCTATTTTAGCAGCTGTTAAGAAATATGTCCGTACAAATGCTTAAAAAACGTTATTTAAAATAAAAAATAATATTTATTATTCTTTCGAATTGCAAATTAGACATATTATACATCTGTCAACTTATAATTCGGAAGATTATGTTCCACGTTCGTCTTGTGCACAAGAAAACCCTACTGCTGTTACTAGTATATAAAAAAAAGAAAAAAAAATAATTGCTCGTAATGAGAAAAACTGGGTAATTTTTACACAACAACTTCCAAAATGCAAGGAAAATATTTAACTAGATGCGAAAATAAAAATGTGTAGTAATTAAGTTAATATTTATTCACCAAATTATTAGACCAAAAGCCAAGGGAGTGTGATAACTCACCCCCCAAAGGAAATTTTTGCCACTATATTAGAAATGTTCCCTAAAATCCTTAGAATCAGAAAATAGATGTTGGTCAACATATAAGAGCAATCCTGGGTCCTGGGGCCCTTAACCCTTTAGTACCCGTGTATATTAACAGGTTTCGATGGGATCTCTTTAAGTGATCGTAGATCAGACCGTTAGTGCAACACTGGAACAAGTATACCTTGATCGATTTGAAAGGTCCTAGGCTTTTAGTTTACGTAATTAACGGGACATTTCTATGTACAAAGTAAAATTAATTGAGGGATATTTAAGAAAATTTCCCTACAAAAGTCGCTTTTTGCAATTCTTTTAGTTCTTACGTGGCGTGTTCTACAATGAATACAACTTCCAAACATGTCTACTGGTATGTAAAGTTATCAAAAAATTCTCGAAGTTATATCGTATGGCATGTATTCTTAATATGTAGTTTTAATATGTAGTTTTTTTAATTGCCGTAATATTAAACACTTTGATATATTCTTTGTGTTCTTGTCTGTCTGTAAGTTAATAACAGTAGCCAGTGGCGTATTTACGATTTTGTTTCGGAGGGGGCTTTGCTAACTTTCGGGGGGGGGGGCTTTGCCTGAAAATGTGAAAATTCAGCAAGATATTTCATATACTTTACTATAGTAAGTAAGATTTCGGGAGGCCTTAAGCCCGGAAGCCCCCCCCCCCTAAATACGGCACTGATAGTAGCACATTCGCCATTCAATAGAAAATTCAATGGTAACAGTTTTGGTCTTGTTGGATCTTTCGAAGGCTTTTGATCTAGTAAATCATGAACTCCTACTGGCCAAAATGAAATATTACAACTTCTCGGAATCAGTTATTAAATGGTTCCACAGCTATCTCTCTTGTAGACAACAACAAGTAATACTAAGAGGAGAAAAGACTCAGGTATCGACCCCATCCCTGATAAAGGCAGGAGTTCCGCAAGGTTCAATATTAGGTCCCCTATTATTTTCACTCTTTTCAGCAGATCTTTCTACAGTCATAAAACATTCATCAGTTCACTTCTATGCGGATGATACCCAGATCTTCATCAGTAGTACACCTGAAAATATTATGGACACAATAGAGTTACTTAATACGGATCTTTTAGCTGTTAGCAACTGGTGCCTTAAGAATGGTCTTTTACTTAATCCATTAAAATGTGTTTTCACTGTATTAGGAACATCACATCAGTTGAGCAAAATAACCCTGATGACCTAAAAGTAACTGTAGAGAATTCCAGTATTCCATTTTCTCCCTTTGTTAAAGATCTAGGCGTAATAATAGACCAAGGGCTTAGCTGGAATAAACACATTTCTGAACAGTGTATTAAAGCTAAGCGCATCTTACGACAGCTTTATAAATTGAAAGGCTATTTATCGCAAGAAACAAGACTATATCTTGTTAACACTCTGATTTTGCCTCTGTTCGATTACTGCGATTCAATATATGGTAGTTCTCTCTCCACTCAAAATACTAGAGCAATTCAGAAAATACAGAATTACTCTATACGCTTCTCTCTCAATTACAGGAAGTCCCAGCATATTCTGCCGGTACTTAATGAAAACAATATCCTAACCATGTCCCGAAGACGATATCTCCGATACTGTTGTTTACTATACAAAATAAATTCACATAAAGCACCACCTTACTTGCATCATAAATTAACATGTAGATCAGAAATTCACCGTTACAATACCCGAGGAAGTAATAAGCTGAATATGCCCCGGCATTCTTTAAAAATAACGGAGAAGGCATTTTCAATCTCGGCAGTAAGAATCTGGAACTCCCTACCAAAGTCAATCACTGACAAACCGTATAATCTATTTAAATCATCACTCCAAACATTATTATTTAGAGATCAGAGACAAAGCATTGGCACACATGACAGGTTTACTACAGTTTGAAATTGGACTAGCAGTATGAGTATAGTTTTTTTTTTTTTTTTATTTACATTTACTGAGTGTTTTATTTATCATTAGTATTATTGAATGTATCATGTTATGTTGTTATTTGTATCTTGTATCTTATTTGTGTCTTTATTTTTTTCTTTCTTTTCTTTGTAATGATGACAAGGGTTAGGTTGCAGAGCAGCCTCCGGCTGAACCTCGCCCGCTGAAATAAAGAGAAATTCAATTCAATTCAATTCAAATCCACGCGTTTTCAGTTATTCTGGAGAAAGAAGAAGAGAAGCTAGTCAGACAGACTACATTTGCAACAAGAAAAGGGATTACTGTTGTGAAAAAATCGAAAATTCTGTGTAATACATTACGCATAAAACGAAATTGACATGAGGACGACAAAATTTCATCGGAAAAGCTTCCATAAAAATTTTCAAGTCAAACAACTGAGGCAAGAAAGTAACACTGCAAAACTGCACCGCTTAACATCAATTTGCATCCAAATTCCTACAGAATACAACACAAACAAACACGGTTTATCGCTGGAACTAACAGTTTCACAAAATTACCACGATTTTTAAGTGATTCTGTTGAATCATGTGTGATGGGAAATTGTACACTCTTAGTGGATAATTCACTATATTTGGAGTGTACTGCTATACGGCAATGTGTAGCCGACATCTGTTTAACGAGGAGCAGTGCGTATTTTGGCAGAAATAGAGCTAAAATGGGGATCACGAAAAAAGGGAAAGGATGTTTCTTGGGAAACGCTAGTGACATGTGTCACTAGAATAGTTGAACGTGCCATTAAAGGAACACCTATTCGTTAAGAAGATGAATCACTACTGTTACAGATTCAAGAAGTGGATCTCATAGCAGCCGAAATGAGTTAACACAACTTGTACCAGATCGTCAAGCTGAAATTGTTCATGGAAGAAACATACCTATAGACAAATCCGTTGAAGGCGTACTCTGTGCAGGTATGTTAGTAAGTGTTTTGGTTATTGAAACAGATTTACTGTTAGGTGTGAGTTCCTTCGTGATCGCCCACGACGGGAATGCTACTATCCAAGAGCTCAGAATTACCTAATCTCTCATGCAGTTTATATTTCCCCTTTAACTGTAAGTGATACGCAAATCCTCGGAAATTATCCCATAAAAAGGGGGAGAACACAGATGAATATTTTTGACTGATGGCTGTAGGTCATCATCCCTTTTGACAACACAATCATACATTGCTGTTTCTAATTCAAATGTTTGTGAATATGAAGATGAGTGGCCTGTAAGGTTGAGCAGAATTATTAATTCTGTACTGCTTGTGAGATATCTGACTGTTAGACCTAGAAGCATCTGCTTTGGCATCAACCATGGTACACCTGAAACAGCTGAACAAACATTTTGCGCTAAAAATTTGGCGACACGGGTTTTCCGAAGATTTGGGTCTATATTACTTCCAGCTAAATGGATAGATATAAACTGAAAAAGGAGATGAGGTATGTCTAAACTCTTGGAATGTAGCAATTTTGCCGTTGGCATCCACAAAAATCTGACGCTTGTCGATGGTGATCAATAAAAGCTAGCAGTAACAATATAACTAAAACACTTACTGACATACCTGCACAGAGCGCGCCTTCAATGGCTTTATTTTTAGGCATGTTTCTTCCACGAATAATATCAGCTCCACGATATGGTATAAGTTGTGGTACCTCATTTCGGCTACTATGAGATCCACTTCTTGAATCTGTAACAATAGTGATTCATCTTCTTATTGAATAAGTTTTCCTTTAATGGCACGTTCAGCTGTCCTACTGAAACGTGTCACTAGAGTTTCCCATTAAACAACCTTTCCCTTTCTTCGTGATCCCAATTTTAGCTTTATTTCTGGCAAAATACGCACTGCTCCTCGTTAAACAGGATATCTGCTGTATACTGCCGTATGATAGCACACCGCAAGTATCCACTAAGAGTGTACAATTTTCCGCCACACATGATTCAACAGAATGACTTAGCAATCGTGGTAATTTTGTGAAAATTTGAAAGTCCCAGCGATAGACCGTGTTTGTTTGTGTCGTATTCTGTAGGAATTTGGATGCAAATTGATATTAAGCGGTGCACTTTTAAAGTGTCACTCTCTTGCCACAGTTCTTTCACCTGAAAGTGTTTATGGAAGCTTTTTTGATTAAATTTGTCGTCTTCATGTCAGTTGCGCTTTATGAGTAATGTATTACACAGAGTTTTCGATTTTTTTCACAACAGTAATCCCTTTCCGTGTTGCAAATGTACTCTGTCTGACTGGCTTCTTTTTGTTTGTCATTCTTCTCCAGAATAACTGAAAACACGTGGATTTCAGGGCAAAAGTGTTACTATTATTAACTTACTGACAGACAAGAATACAAAGAATATATCAAATTGTTTAATATTACGGCAATTAAAAAACTACATATTACATACTATATTAAGTGCACATATATTAAGAATACATGCCATACGATATAACTTCGAGAATTTTTTGATAACTTCACATACCAGTAGACATGTTTGGAAGTTGTAGTCATTGTAGAACACCAAAACAAGTATTGTCAAAAGAACATAACGTAACTGCACAACAATAAAATCATTGCTTTGAAATAATTTCTATTATACCATGGACCAACAAACCATAAAACCTTCCTGGGGGAATTCTCGGTACTGGGAATCTATCGTAATATAACGAATAAGAAAATCAACTAGAATAAATTGTATAACTTGTTTTCTATAGAGAAATAAAACGGAACATTGACACAAGTCATACTCGTAGTTCCATGAAAATCAATTATTATGAATCCTGTGAAGAATACAAAATACGTATTTCCTCTGCTGCTATTTGATGGATCAAGACGAAATTTTCAGTTTAAATCGAACATAAAATGGGACACATAAATACATTTTATTATTCACCTAGTTTGCAGTGTTGTCACGTAATAACTGTACATTGACACAAAGTCATACTTGTACTTCCATGAAGATAAATTATTATGAACCCTGTGAGGACTATAAACTACATATTTTCTTTGCTGCTATTTGATGGATCAAGACCAAATTCTCAGTTTAAGTTGAACATAGAACATAAATACATTTTATCATTCACCTAGTTTGTAGTGTTGCAGTAGTAGTGGCCCCCGTATATCTAGTCGAGTCAGCAAAATTTTAGTGACGTCATAGGTCAAAGGTCAATGACCTTGGCCCGGGATCAATGAGTTGGGGTACTTAGGACCATCCTCTCTAAATTTTGGCAGGGGTGCCTTGGCCCACCCTCT
Organism: Thermobia domestica; assembly: GCF_964235325.1. Lineage (NCBI taxonomy): Eukaryota > Metazoa > Arthropoda > Insecta > Zygentoma > Lepismatidae > Thermobia > Thermobia domestica. The sequence continues at coordinate 95,928,257 of NC_137454.1, forward strand.
AAATTTTGGCAGGGTTACATAGGGCCACCCCTTAAATTTTGGAAATTGCCAAATCTAAAAATTGGGTGTATTAGCCTAGGACCAGGGTATGAACCTCTATTAGTATTTGGGGTCTATGTCGCTGTCTTTTATGGGTAAAAAATTGCCAAAAATTAAATTTCGGGGGTTTTCGACCTAATTTATCACCTTTGATGAGGTGTTATTACCTTATATAGTTATATGGGCATATACAGGGGTCCATTTCCTTTCATAAGATATGGGTATATTCATGCACCCCTTTAAATTTTTGGGAGAGGTACCTTGGCCCACCCCTAAATTTTGGAAATTGCTCAATTTCAACATTTGGTATTATAGTATAGGACCCTAATATGTATCATGATACATTTGGATGGTCCACCTCGTTCCCTTTTATGGGTACACAATTGGCAAAATATAAACGTAAGCAATACGTTGTACCACGTGTTTGGTTTTTGGTTCATTTTATCCCCTTTGATGAGGTCCTATTACCTTATATGGTTATATGGTCATGTATAGGGGTCCATTACCTACCATAAGACATGGGTATATTGATGCACCCCTTTAAATTTTTGGGAGGGGTATCTTGGCCCACCCCTAAATTTTGGAAATTGCTCAATTTCAACATTTGGTATTATAGTATAGGACCCTAATATGTATCATGATAAATTTAGATGGTCCACCTCGTTCCCTTTTGTGGGTAAAAAAATGCCAAAATAAAAACGTAAGCAATACGTTGTACCACGTGTTTGGTTTTTGGCTCATTTTATCTCCCTTGATGAGGTCCTATTACCTTATATGGTTATATGGTCATGTATAGGGGTCCATTACCTATCATAAGACATGGGTACATTGGTGCACCCCTTTAAATTTTTGGGAGGGGTACCTAGGCCCACCCCTTTAATTTTGGAAATTCTTCAATTTAACCATTTTGTACCACAGTACAGGACCTCAATATGTATTATGATAAATTTGGATTTTCCAACTCGTTCCCTTTCATGGGTACAAATTGCCAAATTTTAGTACAACCACGTGTTTGGTTTTGACCTAAGTTATCCCCTTTGATGAGATCCTATGATTATATAACGGTCAATTATCTTACATAAGACAGGTATATTAGTGCATCCTTTTTAAAATTTGGGAGGGGCCCACCCCTTAAATTTTGGAAATTGTTTAATATAAGCATTTGGTGTTATAGTATAGGACATCAACATGTATCACTATAAATTTGAGTGATCCATCACGTTCCCTTTTATGGGTAAAGAACTACCAAAAATCAAATTTCGGAGGTTATTGACCCCCCCCCCTTTGATGAGGTCTTATTACCTTATATGATTATATGGACATGTATAGGGGTCTATTTTATTTTTTAAGATATAGATACATTGGTGCATCCGTTGAAAATTTTGAAGGAGTACACTGGCCCGCCACCTTAAATTTTGGAGATTGCCAAATGTAAACATTTAATATAGTACTATAGGATCCTAATATGTATTAGTATAAATTTGGGTGGTCCATTTTGTTCCCTCTTATGGATAAAAATGTTAAAAATTCAAATTTCGGAGGTTGACCCCCTTTGATGCGGTTTTATTACCTTATATATATATATGAATGTGTTCAGGGGTCTATTTTCTCTTATAAGACATGAGAACATCGATGCTTTCATTTTAAAATTTGGCAGAGGTCCATTGGCTCACCCTTAAAGTTAGGAAATTGCCAATTTGGTATAATAATATAGGTTCTTATAAATTTCGTTTCCTTTCATGGGTAAAAAATTGCCAAAAATTTAAATGAGCCCTTTGATAAGGATGAATGAGTACAGAGGTTTATTACCTTTATATTTTTATATTCCCTTTTAAATTTTGTTGGGGTACATAGAATCATTTCTTAAATTTGGAATTATCAAATAACAAGTAGGTGTCCCTCTTATGGATAAATATTCAAATAACAAGTAGTTGTCCCTCTTATGGATAAATATTCAAATTTTAAAGGTTATTGACCTATTTTATCTTTCTTGATACGGCTTTATTATTGAATGAGTACAGGATTTATTACTTTTTCGTAAGACACAGGTGTATTTGTGTACCAATCTTAAATTTTGGGAGGGATACATTTCTCATCGTTAAATAAATAATTGGTAATTGTTCTTAAACTTGGATGGTATCTCATTCTTTGGGTAAATCATTGTCAAATATGAGTATGATCACGTGATCAGTTATTGGCCTATGATGGGATTAGGAGTCCAGGACATTGGTACATTGAAACTTTGTAGGATAATTTGAGAATTGTCAAATAAAATTACGTCATTAGTTTTGATTATTCCCGCCAAATTTAAACGTAAGCAATATGATGTACCACGTGATTGACCTTGATGAGGTAGAGTACAGGGACTCATTTCCTTTGTTGCGGTACTTCGTAAGTTTGAGTACACACTTCTAGGAAACAGTTGGTTCTACTAAGGTAAACAATTGACGGATATTATTGACTTTATTGAACATACATATAATGATATGGTTAATTTAAAGACAGGTATATCGAGAGAAGTATTCTTTAAATTGGAGTTGTGATAAACAGAATTTTAACATAAGGCGCGAAATTTGAAACAATACTTTGAACTTTAATCACAGCTCATAGTCTCAGATCATTGGTGTTGGTTGATTTGACCTTGAGCTTTAGAAATCTGATGGCTAACTTTATTGCATCTTATGACTCATAGTCTAAATGCAATACATGCTACAGTATTGCATATACAATGATTTACCGAAAGAATGAGATACCATCCAATTTTAAGAACAATTACCAATTATTTATTAAAAATGAGAAATGTACCCCTCCCAAAATTTAAGATTGGTACACAAATACACTTGTGTCTTACGAAAAAAGTAATAAATCCTGTACTCATTCAATAATAAAGCCGTATCAAAAAAGATAAAAATAGGTCAATAACCTTTAAAATTTGAATATTTATCCATAAGAGGGACACCTACTTGTTATTTGATAATTCCCAAATTTAAGAAATGATTCTATGTACCCCAACAAAATTTAAAAGGGAATATAAAAATATAAAGGTAATAAACCTCTGTACTCATTCATCCTTATCAAAGTGCTCATTTACATTTTTGGCAATTTTTTACCCATGAAAGGAAACGAAATTTATAAGAACCTATATTATTATACCAACTTGGGCAATTTCCTAACTTTAAGGAAGCCAATGGACCTCTGCCAAATTTTAAGATGAAAGCATCGATGTTCTCACGTCTTATAAAAGAAATTAGACCCCTGAACACATTCATATATTCATATAAGGTAATAAAACCGCATCAAAGGGGGTCAATAACCTCCGAAATTTGAATTTTTAACATTTTTATCCATAAAAGGGAACAAAATGGACCACCCAAATTTATACTAATACATATTAGGATCCTATAGTACTATATTAAATGTTTACATTTGGCAATCTCCAAAATTTAAGGTGGCGGGCCAGTGTACTCCTCCAAAATTTTCAACGGATGCACCAATGTATCTATATCTTAAAAAATAAAATATACCCCTATACATGTCCATATAATCATATAAGGTAAGACCTCATCAAAGGGGGGGTTAATAACCTCCGAAATTTGATTTTTGGTAGTTCTTTACCCATAAAAGGGAACGTGATGGATCACTCAAATTTATAGTGATACATGTTGATGTCCTATACTATAACACCAAATGCTTATATTAAACTAACTAACTAACTAACTCTATGGCCTATGGAACCCGGAGGTTCAGTGCTTATATTAAACAATTTCCAAAATTTAAGGGGTGGGCCCCTCCCAAATTTTAAAAAGGATGCACTAATATACCTGTCTTATGTAAGATAATTGACCGTTATATAATCATACGATCTCATCAAAGGGGGTAACAGGTCAAAACCAAATACGTGGTCGTACTCGACAATCTTTTGCCCATGAAAGGGAACGAGGTGAACCATCCAAATTTATCATGATACATATTGAGGTCCTGTTCTATAATACGGAATGCTCAAATCGGAAAACTTCCAAAATTAAAGGGGTGGGCCAAGGTACCTCTCCCAAAAATTTAAAGGGGTGCATCAATATACCCATGTCTAATGGTAGGTAATGGACCCTATACATGACCATATAACCATATAAGGTAATAGGACCTCATCAAAGGGGATAAATTAAATCAAAAACCCCCGAAATTTATTTTTTGGCAATTTTTTACCCATAAAAGGGAACGACATACACCCCCAATACTAACCAAACACGTGTTACAACGTATTGCTTACGTTTATATTTTGGCAATTTTGTACCCCTAAAAGGGTACGAGATGGACCATCCAAATTTATCATGATACATATTAGGGTCCTATACTATAATACCAAATGTTGAAATTGAGCAATTTCAAAAATTAGGGGGTGGGCCAAGGTACCCCTCCCAAAAATTTAAAGGAACGAGGTGGACCATCCAAATTTATCGTGATACATATTAGGGTCCTATGCTATGATACCAAATGTTTAAATTTGAAAGGGAATGGACCCCTGTATATGCCCATATAACTATATAAGGTAATAACACTTCATCAAAGGTGATAAATTAAGTCAAAAACCCCCGAAATTTATTTTTTGGCAATTTTTTACCCATAAAAGGGAACGACATAGACTCCCAATACTAATAGAGGTACATACGCTGGTCCTAGGCTAATATACCCAATTTTTAGATTTGACAATTTCCAAAATTTAAGGGGGTGGCCCTATGTACCCTGCCAAAATTTTGGGGGTGGGCCAAGGCACCCCTGCCAAAATTTAGAGGGGTGGTCCTAAGTACCCCTAGGTCATTGACCCCGGGCCAAGGTCACGTATATATATTATATATATATATATATATATATATATATATATATATATATATATATATATATATATATATATATATATATATATATAAAAGGTTTGCTAGCTACGGTGTAGCTAGCATCAATTGCTAAGGCTATACCCTCTACTAGGGAAAGAGATTTGACATAATTATGGGGAAAAGGATTGTTGTTGGGCAAAGGGACATTTATGGACTTTATTTAACATCCATTAGCATTTTTGTAATCTGAAGATGGAGTTCGGAAGTCTGAGTAGACTTACTATTTATGGTTTGATGAGTGAAATGAAATTATGATGAAATGCTGCAAAGACGACACAGCACAAAGGAACTGATTAATAAGACGAATGCTGGATTATAGTTTTCTGTCCAGGCGCGACTCTGGATATGAGGCGGCTCTGTTAATAACAAGTGAGTTTACTGTGCATGATATGAAGGTGAGATATGGGCCGGAATGTGTGACGTACTGAGGATACTGATGATGTTATAGTTCGGATGATCTGGAGGTACAGTATATTTGTATAATGCAGAAAGCAGTGATAGAGGTATAGGCGTGTGGCGATGGCTTTGAGTGTAGGGAGCGTCACTGTAAACGGTTTCAAAAAAGAGAGCGTGTTCGCTGTCATAACGTTGAGTGATAACGTTATAACGTGTCATAACGTTAAGACGAAGAGCTTCAAGATGGAAAAGAAGGTGAGGAAATGTGATGTGGTCATACAGTTCACGGGTTGGACTCGGTAACTGTATGCGGTAGGATAATCGGAGAGCATGTCGTTCCATTATTAACAGCTTTTCATAATGTTTTGCGCTTGCTGATATCCATGCGGTGCGGAACGAGACGGAGGAAGACCTTGTACATGTTGATGAGCGTGGAAGACTGGAGACCCCATGTTGTACCAATGAGACTTTTAAGTAAATTTAATCTATTTTTGGCTTTGCTTACGACGGTAGCGAGGTGTGGACGCCATGTAAGATGGCGATCAAATGTTATACTCAAGTAGCTCACTGTCTTTGAGTACTGTATTGCAGCATCATTGACTGAAAGGGCAAGACGAGCTGGGTTTCGATGAACTTGTGATCGACGTTTTGGTGGAAGAAGGACTATGGGCTGAGTTTTGGTAGCGTTTATTGTTACGCGCCAAGTCCGACACCAACCGCTAAACCGAAGAATAACTTCATTCATTGCAGTGTTTATTTGAGAGATAGTTTTAGCTAACAGCAGGAAAGCCGTGTCATCGGCGTACTGAAAATTATGAATATTTTGAGGTAAGGACGGCATGTCAGCGACATAAAGTAGATGAAGCCAGGCGGTTTGTAAGGAAATTATAGATGAAGCGGATGTACGTGATAGGAAGACAGAAAGACAGAAGTTTAAATAGAAGTCCCATGTGCCATACGTTATCAAATGCCTTTTCGAGATCGAATAAAACTAAACTGACAGTCTTGGAAGAATTGTAATGATTAGTGATCATGTTGGTGAGGCGAAGTAACTGATCATTAATACTATATTCTGGTCGGAAACCAGCCTGATGCAAAGGTAACTAATTTTTTGCTGTTAAGTGAGGTGAAGTCTGTTGACAAGGATGCGTTCCAATATTCTGCTGAAAGTCGGGGTTAATTGTATGGGCCTGTAAGATGATACGGTATTCAGTTGTTTGTGTGGCTTAGCAAACATGAGTGTTTTGGAAGTCTTCCACTAAGCCTGTGCGGAGAATAAACGTAAAGATAGTTGCCAAAAGGTGTAGTAAGACGAAATTCGCTTCTTTGACATGACGATAACTGATTGAGTCCAGACCTGGGGCGGTCTTGCGTTTGCGAGCCGTGACGAAGTTGATATCTGTTAAAGTGATAGGCGTAGCGAGAGGATGGTCAGATAAAATATGGGAAGTTCTGGTGAATTTATGTTAAAGATATGTGTGGCATGCCACGGAGGAATGGCAGCTTCAGATAGCGTGAAGATAGATTGTAGATAGGTTGCGAAGGCGTCTGCTTTCCCTTTATCCGTCTGAATAGGATTTTCGTTTTCTATAAGAGGATAGGTAGTGTGGATCTTGCGACCTGTAAGTATGTAGAAACGGTGTCAGTATCTGGATGTGTGTGCAGTGTCAGCCAAATTATTGCAAGCTTTTATCCATTGTCGGAGTTTATATGTTTTAACATAATTATTGTGAACTGTGCGTTGAAATTGACGATGTAAGAGCAATTTTCTGTACGTTTGTAATCTCTGTAGAGTGCTCGTGAGCGTCTGATAAGTGGTAAATAATGGAGTGGGAGCGTTCGGTGATAACTGTGGGGTGTACTAGTTGGTATAAAACGGCTGGTTGCAACTGATATGGATTAATTTACAATTTTATTAATAGCTGTCTCTATAACCAGTGTACAACAGTTATGTAATTATCAATTTTTAATAAAATAAATTTCACATTTTCATACAATATTGTGCTTAGGTGTTTACACAAATATTTTCTGATATATTGAATTAATATTTTCTGTACATACAATGTTAATATACAGGATATATTAACATTAGATAGATATCAAATCAAAAACAGGATAATAACCTTGCATGCTTTCTATACATATAGCATACATCACTACTTTACTGTAATATTGGCCCACACATAAATAGAAATTACTTGTACCGTACTTTTCATATCTATCCACATTTCACTACTTATAATTAAATACAAATATTATCAAATTACAATACAACTACCATTCTGGGCAGCTAAAAGCATGCATTTGTGCCAGAATCAAAATAGAAAGATAATCAAATCTACATATTTGTAGGACTTACTAGGGATGATACCATACTGGGACCAAGTACCTGATGAAAACCTATATATCGTTTGAAAGCTCTTGCCATGTGAAGGACGAAACAGTTTTCAAATCACGGGCAAACCCGCAAACTGGCCCCATATGGGGCCTGTTTGTTGGTGTTTGTGACCCTCTGTATGGTATACTGGACATAAATAAAAATAAATGTTACGATGCACCACACATAAGTCCCTGAGCCCATCGTGTTCCTGTTTGGTTCACTGCTAGAACGTGACTCGGGTAAGGGTTTGATAATATCACTTTGCACCCAAACGTACCCATTTCGTCAGTGTTGCCGACGAATTGTAAAAACAACGTTGCAGATGATTCTGTACCACTCGATGTATATCCATGAAAGGTGGCACAAATAATCATTCGTCACTAGAGAAAATATATGTCGGACATATTCCTCTCCCAAGGACCCCAGTTTGTCAGTGTTGCCAACCAAGTATAAAAATAAGAAACTGTAAAATAGGTTCCGTACGATGAGACGTTTATACATCAAGCATGGCAGAAACATCACACAAACTATGGCAAAAAGATGTTGAGTGTGGCTGTCTCCCAACCATTCTAGGCTTTCAGTGTTGCCAACAAGTGTAAATATATAGTAATGTTGAAAATTGTATGAATGCCATTGAAAGAATATATGACAAATGTGACAGAAGGAGCATTGGACAATGGAAAACATAGTGTATGTCCCCGTCTGATAGTATTGAGGATGATAGTATTAGTCATGACAAGCAATCGGTTCGACACATCAACCGGTACACATCAACCATGAATATTTTGTGTATATATACAGAACCGGTTGTTAAAAAATTAGAATAACACCACTGGTTATTGTTAACAACTACTCCGAAAATAATTAGTTTATTTGAATAATTGTGTGAACAACGAACCGCAGATACTATCTAGACCAATGATTCTCAACCAAAATTCCTATCACGACTCTCATTTTATCACATTCTCTTGCCAGCGACCCCCTTATAATTTCTGGTTTTAATATTCCTATTGTGGAAATCTCACGATATCCATATATATTGCTATAATAGTAGAATCCTTTATTTGTATATACTGGATACAGTAACTTCCCTAAAAGCGAATGGATTAAAACTAAATTTGCTCAGTTTATTCATACTATAAATACTGAATCCGATCCACCTTACTGTTTTAAAATGGAGGCCGTTTGAAAATTTTAAAACTTCATAACTCCCTTACTTTTGGTTCACATGCTAAAAAAAATAAAATGATTTCTAATTTTGGTTTTAAAAACTTGGACAGTTGCTTAAAAAAGTTATTGAGTATTTTAAATGACTTGATAATGTGCTTCACGAAGATTGAACCGATCTTTGTCGCACTAGTCATGCTCAGATATCTCATTAGCTTTCAATTTTAGTTGTATTTAATATTCAGGTTTTGTTGCATTTGTATTTTTCTGTATTTCAATATGCAGTTCTCAGTTTCATATCGTACTTCTTTCATTTAAGTTGATTTTTTAACAACTCTGCACCTGTTGAAAATATTTAGTAGATCTTTTCTTTCTTTCTTTTCTTTTCTTTTCTTTTCTTTTCTTTTTTCTTTTTCTTTTTTTTTTGTTAACAGTATGTGTAAAAGGAAAAATATGCATATCAGAACAAAATTCAAAATAATACTTTAAAATATTTTCCGGTATTAGGTTCTAATTATATTTATCTCTTGCGCTTATCTTCGCGACCCTCCAGGTTGAGAAACCTTGATTTAGACCACTGTCCCTTAGATCAAGAATTAATTGTGATTTCGATGTATAATTGTACACAAAATATTCATTATTCAGGAAAAAAGTACTTGCTGTAATATTGAAAAAAATATATTTCAGAATTATGATTTCAGCGCAATCAAATAGCATTACAAATATGTCGCTTTTAATTCTATGATTTTAAAAATGTCCACATAAGCTTATTAACTTCATCTGGACTATCCTGCTGAATAAAGTGATTGCCTCCTTTCACAATCTCAAGTTGTAAATTCACGGCATATTTCTTCGCTTTTTCCAACAATGCAAGATGCAAGAAGTCATCGTGTTCGCCGAAAATGTATAATCCAGGTACCTTGATTCCTGCTTTCTCATATTTTAGATTCAATGGTCTTGAATGTGTTCGCCTAAACGATGCTCTATAATAATTTATTGGAGGTGTAATTGCACCTGTAAATACAAAATATTACGAAAGGTTAAGACAAATAAAAAAAATGGTTTCACGTTAACAATAAAGTTCATTACTTAAGATATATTTTAAGATCTTTTCTACGAAATTTTGAGTTATCTACTTCAAGCATAAAGCATCTTCATGTGGTACTTGCAGCTCTCATGTTTACCCATCACTTTGTTCTTTCTTGATATCTTAAAAAAACTAGTTCCAACATAATGTTTGCCACAAATTCAAAATTTACGATGTGGGATCGAATCTTCGATTCTGTAAACAAGCGCTTCTTTCTATATTTACATATATATTATATGACTATTACAATTGTGATTTAATGGTTCAGTAATATCAATCAAACACAGGAATATTTTATGTAGTATTTTAGAAAAACTCGGTTGAGAAAAATACCAAACAACCAAAACTTACAGCAATATCATAAAAGACATTGAAGAACCAAAATGTAATATCTTTCAGTGTAGCCAGTGAGTAAACAATGTATGGAACACTTTGGATGATACAGAAATATAAATGTTGTAGCAACATTGACGAAAACAATACTAAAAACTATACATCAAAATATTTTTTATCTAACTTAATTGCTTCCTGTAAGGACAGACATTGAGAATATGCACGAGATCAGTTAGAGCTTCATAACATTCATTGCATAAGTTAGAATTCATATTTACAATATAGCGATAAATTAATGTATTATATGAGGCGTTCCGGGTAGTAGTAAGGTCAAACTCAACAAAGGTTTGTTTCCTGAAAATTACTCTAAACGGTTAAAATAGCCGTCCATTTATTCGGATTACGTAAAGTGGGAATTATTAGATTGTAATGTTAGTGCATACGTTACTCCACACGATAACTTTTAAACAAAATCGAATCTTTGGATTCTGGTTTTTTGCAATAACGATTGGCATGGTTCAGTTCATTAATAAGTGAAACCGTTATCATCTTCACGTGTTAACAGTGACTATAACGGTAGCTATCCATATCCAATTTTATAGAATTGAAACAAGGTATATGACTGTAGAAGGTTTAAAGTTACATAGTGTGGCGCTAGATGCCACCAAACATCCTCCAGCAGTTAACGCTTACCGGACGAAATTGAAACTTCTAGATGTGATCCTTTTAATACCATTAACAGTTTATTTCGAAACTGTATTTTCTAAGAGGAAGAGGAACAACTTCCATAAACTATACGCATGAAAAATATAGGCGCTCCCAAACTAACGGTGCTTATTCTCTATATGAGAGACATGTAGACTATCATCCACTTCAAACATTGCACTTTGTAATTCATATGATTTGCGATGTGTACGTATCGTGAAACTCTGCATTGTCAAGATTCTTCAGTTTGTTCTCATCTTCTGGCTTCAAGTATTGTTCTGAACACATTTTTATATCTTTAGTCTGCGTTCTTCAATGGAGGGAATCAGAGCCTTAGCCATACGTGGTACGCTGAACCCGTTACGATGGTTCGGATTACCTTAAACCATAGGTCCATGTCTTTCTCGGTGCTGAAAAGGAACGTTCAAGTTCTCCTTTAGCCCATCCCGCATAACCGTGGGACGTAAACTCAAAGGAATGTTCAAGTTTACCAACAAACAAAACGAGACACCATATTGTTTCGTAGGCAGCCCTATAGCCAACAACGATCAGCAAATGTTCTTAACTACAGCAATCATTTACCAAATTTCATATCTAGGGTTGTATATCTAGTGGTTCAAAAAGATTTCCTCCTTCACCTGGGTCCATCATATTTGGTTTCTCCCGTTTGACGGAAAGTTTCTTGAGATTCATATAGGTAATATAGATTTGATATTCTGTGTTTTCAGGAAGCTTCCATTAGCAATTGTCATGCTTGAACAAATTAGTAGTTTACAAGCAACTTTCTCTCCCCCCACGTGCATCATATTTAATTTGTCTTTAATTTTCAAAATGTGTGCAAGTGAGAGTGATATGTATATGCTTATTCTGTGTATCAAGTAGTATTAGCAAACCACATTTAATTTCTGTATATTTTGATGCGGAAAGTTCAAAAATTTCAATCTTCTTGTATCTGCCAAATTGAAATCATCTCTCATAGGCTAACATTTTGGTGTGTTGTTTCTCAAATTCGTGCAATGAGATGTTCATATCATGTGAAACAAAAAAAAATCCAAATAGCTATCAGTTTCCTTGCCTTATGTTAAACGGGTCAAAAGAAGCTTACAATAATGGTAAAATTTCTTCCTCTTCAATCAAAACGTCTGGTGGAATTTTTAAAATAAGTGAAAGACCATAGTGATTTGTACTATGTGAAACATTGTGAAAGAATTGGTGGAATGAGAATGCGGAAGGAAACGGGAGAACCTCGTGAAAATCCACAGACACGATGTCGTCCGCCACAAACTAACATGGCCTGGGATTGATCCAAGAACCTCTCGCACTAGATAAGCACTCTACCACTGAGCCACTCTACAAGATTTACCACTATTAGTATTGAGATAAGTATTCAATTTCCACTAGAAATATATAATTCTTATTGTGTCATATTGTAATAAGCTTGAGTCGATTCCAAGAATGATCCATAAGTTTAATTTTGTTACAATATGCTGAGTACTAACCTACACGTATTTTTATTGAGATTAGCTGTATAACATGAGTGACGTACCTGGCTGAGAAAAGACGTATTTGAAAGCCTCAATATCATCTTCGGTAATCTGATTTGGTTTATGATTATTCATGAATATGGCCTTGAAAATTGCAAAATCATTCCTTCGAAAATAGACCTCTGGAAGCCAAGGTAATTGGTGGAAAAAGATATACCTGAAAAATATTAGATTTATTACATTTTTATTTACAATAATCAACTATAGTACACCCAAATTCAACTTGTCATTTATCACACAATCATACTAGATATCTTAGCTGGAATTCGAAAAATCGCCATGTGCGGAACTGGTAACTTTCCGGATGAAGCAACAAACGTGCTCTCTCATTTACATTATTAACAAGTATAATATTTGTTTCGTTACTACAGAGAAAATATTAAGAATATAGGAATATAATGCAAGACAACTTTCTGCTCATATTGCAATGCATAAGTCATTTGCGACGGTCATGTCGAAAAGCTATTTTTTTGAGGGGCAAAGACGAAGGATCATTGTATCTTAAACCCATAGATCATTGTATCTTAGACCCATGGATCATAGTTACCCACTCCGATGATACAACACGTACAAGCATGCAAGAAAGAATAATAAAATCAATTACAAACAAGTGAAGTTTGTTTCACACTTGTGAAACTTACGGTAGACTTAGAAACTTGGCGAATTCAATACTGAAACCTGAAGTAATATAACTTTCAGTTGCAATAGAGGGATACATAAAGCTCTTAATCTGATATTGAATCTGTATCAAAAGTACTTTCTTGCTATCTCTTACAATAATTATTACTGTATAGAAATCAATATTGAAACCAAAAGTTCAATTTCTTACTACTTTCGACTTCAGTAAAAGAATAAAACTGAAACAAAATCAATTATCAACGAACTTAAAAAGTTCGTTACTGAATTCTCTGTCTGTCCGTCCGTGTCTGTTATTTGCGATTTTTTTCAATTTTGAACCCTACATTCGATAGAGTATCAGAAACTACCTCAGAAAATGATTAAAATTTTCGCCTCACTCTTACCGTTCCCGAGATATTGGCCCCAAAATGGCCGATTTCCAGATATTTAAGGAGCCATATCTTGGGAACCGTAAATTATAGCAAGATGATATTGGTGTTGATCAATACCTAATAGGATGGTAAATACATTTTGATAACAACTATTAACCGGTGTCCACTGGCTTGGTCAGTGGCTACCAATTAATATCGGTACCAAAATGTTCCTAGGTATTGATTAACACCAATATCATCTCTCTATGACTTACCGTTCTCGTGATATTGGCCAAAAATGGCCGATTTCCAGACATTTAACGAGCCATATCTCGAGAAACAGAAGTTATAGAGAGATGACATTGATGTTGATCAATACCTAAGAGAACCGTGAACATCCTCTTGGTACCAAATAGTAACCGATGGCCACTGACCATCTGACTACTGCCCAACTGGGCAAGGTTCCCCAGATATTGGCCAAAAAATTTCGAATTTCGGGAGATTTAAGGAGCCATATCTCGCCATAACTGTAAGTCATAGAGAAATGATATTTTGCGAATTTTTGCGAGAAACAGAAGGTGCGGATAAAAAGATTTACTTTCTTACAGAAAGTAGGTAGAAAAGAAAGGTAGATTTACTTTTACATGTAAGAACAATCACAGTTATCCTTCCCATTCCATCTCTCCATACTTTTTAAGTTCGTTCTTGGAGCATTCTCAACTGGTTCGGACCTGAATTCATATTTAAAAACTTATTGATTGCCTCCAATTACCATTTTTGCTCTATGGGAATCAATATTGGAATAGAAAGTAACAGTAGATTTCCACCCTTTCCGGCTGCATTGGAGGAATAAATTCTATGCATGTGCACAACGCTCCACTTCTTGTTGCCTACTTGGGTTCCGTCTTTTCCTGTGCGCCTGATAAATATACATACTAAAATACATTTAAAAGTTTGCAGTTTCTACACCAAATTGATCAAAGACTTTGGATGAAAGATGTCTACATAGTTTCATACTTACTTTAGCACTTGAGATAATTTGTGCTACTTTTCTTTTAGAAATACTGGAAATGGCACATGGTATATCTAAAGGCTAATTCAATCATCCTACGTCATTTACTATAAAATATTATTAAACGATGTTGTCGTATAAAACGAAAATCAAATTAAGATGAATATCATTAACTATTGTCTAGGACCCATTCAATTAAAAAAAAAAACGCGATTAGTTCTTCATATATACTTCGTTCCTAACGTAACTGAATAGATCTCTTTGATTCTGTCTTGTATCACACACTTTCAAAAGAACTCTTATTGTGAAATAAGTTGTTTCAATACGAAGGCTTTTCTTTCATTTCCACAATAACTACAAAACCACGTACTGGAATCCCCAACAACTAACTGTCTCTATAATAACCAGATACATTTTCAAATACGAATCACCAATCGCTTACTTGTTATTTGCCGAAACCTATAACATCAATATATGCTCCTAACAATAAAAAAGTTTTATTTCTAATTGGAAAAGACCTTACATAAATTTTAACATGTTGCAAAATGTGAAATGTAATAATTGTATGAGTCGTACCATATAGAAAATGGCCATAATCAGTGTTATAGTTCTGATCGAGCAGAACATCAACTGAAGATGATATAAAACCCGTACAACCCTTAACATTAACTGAAAATATTCAAGTACAGAACGAGAGTGATGAACTGAGTGAAAATCTTCGCTTTATGATCTGGAGAATAAAAGAAAAAGTAGTAATTAATGAAGTTCATGTTACACAATTTTAAATGAATACCTCCTCATGCGGATTGCTGTTAAAAATTTATTCCGCTACTGGTGACATAGGAGCAGAAAGAAAATGAGTCATAATCGTTTAGATTGGGCAAGTATAGATCACAGCTTCTGCAGAACATTATATAACAAGTAACAGAAAATTGATTTAAGACTATGAAGTTAAAAGAAAACTACAATCATCGCAGAAAGTTGTGTAATCGTCGCTGGAACTCGGAAAGAACGCTAAACTTTCTTCAAGTAAAGATGGTGTATGTTATCTTCTGTGACTAGAATAATGTTGTTCATCATGAATTGTTCCACTTGGACAAACCATCAATATTATCAATACTTCTATTTGTAAGCAATGCAGTATGGAAAAAGGCCCCTAAAGCACGGTCAAGTGAAATACTGATGTGCATTTAAGACGTTCCCATGCATTCTTCACTCCTTAGTCTAATTCAAAAGTTCGTCGAGAAACATAATACAGTTGATATGTTTCAACATACAGTTGATATGTTGTAACATATCCATCTCCCTTCCAATATATCAAACTTTGCACCAGTGACTTCTCGAGGATGGAAGCCAGTTTAAAACAACACTGTTTGCAAACGAATGAAGCGATTAAAGAGAATTTGCTATGAGAGGTAACGCGGTTCCACAGAATGTGTTCCAGGATTGCCAATAGTAGAGGAAAACGAGGAGGAGTAGAGGAAAATTGTAGAGGAGGAAAATTGTAGAGGAGGAAAACTAGTATTCTAGTGGAAGAAACTAGTTTGGAAGAAACTATACTAATTAAGTTATGTAACAGATAAATAAAATAATCTTGTATGGACGTTTTGTTTCATTTCTGAAAAGAAAAATAAAGAAATTTTACTACAATTTATTGTATTTCTTACAGTACAGTGAATCCGTACACAATTTGGAATGAGCAATTACTTATAATTTGTATATTTCACTTATGATTTGTATTTTCCTAATTAGAAAACTACAATTCTTACATTACTAACTTACCATGACATCAGAAACTGCTCAAGAGTTGATGTTACTAGTTCCATATAGGCTGCGGGATGAGGAGCATCCATGATTACGAACTGATCAACCATATCTTGATGTTGTGTCAAAAAATCCCAAGCTAACGCTCCTCCCCAATCATGTGCTACGAGAATACATTTTTCTCGACCTGCAAAGTGAGAAAATCAACATCAAAGTAGAAGGTAAATTAACAGAGTATGAGATATCAACATATTTTTCTCGAACATAGACAAATCCTTTCCAAACAAACATGAAAATTTATTTCAGTTCTAAGAAAATAAAGTAAATGGAAAATTGAATGTTGAAAGTTTCAACGCTTATGCAACGAAATAAATTAATCGCACTTATGTCTGGTCATGTTTCATTTAGTTAAAAATCCTAAAAGTAATTATAACGTTTAAAATCGTGTACAAAGTTTTTCTAATATTGATTATGTGACCATGACTATATTATTATTTTTCTAAAAGATTATGATCTTATTCTGGTCATAAAAGGAAGAAATCAGACTACTAAATTCAACACAAAAATAAAGTATGTGCATTCACTTTTATGATTCAATTACGGATCCATTATTGATTGATTGAATTATTATTTAAATAATTCAACTAAGAAACCAAGTATTATAAGTTCTTGAGAAAATCTTCCTAGTAATTTTCAGTACCTACTTGTGGTTACGTTTTAAAACCGAATAAATAGTGTGGGTAGCACCCTATATGACAGTTTCTTATATTCTGACAAACAAAACGGACAAATTTTAGGTCTCCTATAATCTTCCTTTCTAAAGTTCTGTACATTATTTATTTAAAATCTGCGTAAGATCTCCATCTGACATAGATTTTTAATATATATATATATATATATATATATATATATATATATATATATATATATATATATATATATATATATATATATATATATATATATATATATATATATATATATATATATAAACAGGTCTAATTGGAATTTCACACATCACTGCTTGTGGTAGAGAAAAACTATCAATAATCAAACCTCGAAATGTCCCGAATCGTATACCAAATTATGTAATAGATATCATTAGTTCATCTCGCACTTATGTTGGCATATACCCAGGTATATTCAATAGGGGCAGGAGTTTTTCGCAATTTGAAATTAAACGTTTCACATTTGGAATTAAAAGTTTCGCATTTTGTCGCATTTTGAGATATAAAATTTATCATTTTGTCGCTAAGTGAATTATTTTACAAACTCTAATATAGGCCGAATATAAATAATAAACAATAATACTGCTTAGGGCAATGAAATTATTCTTTATGCAGTTACTAACAACAAATTACTTGTTTCTTGTTTTACGTCTTTCATCAGGCATGTACTTAATCAACCACGACGAAATGCAGAATGGTCAACTTTTTCTATGAATATATTGAATTCAGCACTGCAGCAATATCTCGTTAGTCTCATTTATGAATTCAATCTTTTCTACTTTTGCCTTCTGTGTATTTGCAAAACCTTTCAATGTAATTTGTCGCTTCGCCCTGCTTGGTCCACATTCAACTCAGTTACATTTGTGTCCTGTCGACTTTATATGTTTTGTACAGTGTCTTTCCATTCAATGTGTGAATTACAAAATTTACACATTAACGTTTGGATATCGCCTACGTAAAAGCCTTCACTGGCAAATTCACTTGCGCGATCTTGTACAGTACGCTTTTTATTCGTAATTTTCAAAATTATAAACACTTAGCGTACCTATTCCACAAAACACCGAAGTAAGAATTTCTGCTGTTTTAACACGACGCTGAACGTTCGACATTCCACAACTACCAGCTATGAACTTGAAACGGAAGTTAGTAGTAATCAGCGTTGCCAGTTGCAAAAAGGAAACGTTACTTGGAAAATTATACTTTTATTTCTGTATTTTAACAACAGAAATTAACGTTTTAAAAAATTCGCAATTTGTCGCGTTTTGCGGCATATTTCGCTCAAAATGCCAGTTATTGCATTTTGTCGCGACGTCAAAATACCTATTTCCTCACTCAAGTTGACGTAGTACGTTGAAAAACCAACTCTCGGCTTTGTTGGAAAACTTTAGCGATTTCGCAACTTGCGAAAAACTCCTGCCCCTATCAATATGTCTTTGAAAACACATTTTTCTTCCAGAACATAAAAAAGGTGCTTCATAAACCAATACTTAAAGAGGAATATAACAATTATAGGCTTGAAACATTTGCTTATGATCTCAGTGTTTCAACTAAAATTGAAGACAGAGAGACATGTTTTTTTTTTTAAACACAAGCCAACCAGGCCGGTAGCCAGCCCAAAAATGTACGGGGCCAGCAAAAATTTAGGGGGGCCGACTCCCCTAAACCCCCCTGCATACGGGCCTGAAGCCAACTACTACAAATCTTTGTAAGTTTACTTAAAAACATCACCTGTGCTTCACAAAATAAAATCAAGTGTATGACATATTTAAGCACTAGACGAAAATGAAAATTGACACCCTGAATCATTATCAAACATGAATGAATTTTGATACACTCTGTATGCAAGAATTACTACATTAGGTAAGTTTTCTTTACTTATTTGAAGCGATAAAAGTTTTTTTTTTTTTTTAAGAAAAAAATCGATGTGACTTCCCTCAACAGCTGCCACTGGTATAAATATAAATATCTGATAATATGAACAAAAATCATATACAAGAAAAATTCAATAGCTTGTTACAAGTTCAACAACACTATAACTCAGGGTATATAAATTACCTTGGCACAATATTTGAGCTAATAGTAATGCATGGTATTTTGAGAAAGTAGTACCTACGATTTAAAACAGCTATGAACTTACCAATGCATACATGGGGCCAGGAAGCTGAGTCAACTTAAAAATTTTAAATCGAAAGGTATTGGACAGGTAAAGGAATGGGTTCAAATCGAAAATGGTTAGAATTAGTCACTTCCGGTTTCAACGTTTATCGCCATAGAACGAAAATTACGGTATAACAGATAGCGAGAAGCTGTTTTCACAAACGATTCAGCGTCTCAGGACAACATATCATGACTATCCACAACACACCACCGAAATCAGAAGTGGCTCAAATTTACTAATACTTCCGGTTTGAATATAGATTTTCGTAGAACTAAAACGGTAAATGTTAGGAAGATTATGTTTCTTGCAATCGTTTCAGCATCCCAAAAATATGTTCCATCTGTTACGTTAAACCTCTGTTCAAATAGGAAGTACACCATTTCGGGTTTTAACGTTTATCACCATAGAACGAAAATGGTAAGATATAGCACGAAAAGTTTTTTTGGAAACGATTCAGCATCTCAAGACAACAAACTATGACTATCCAGAATAATCTATCAAATCGGGAGTAATTCAAATTTACTATTACTTCCGGTTTCAATACTGATTTCTATGAAGCAAAAACAGTAATTGTCTAACGAGATGCGGTTTTTTTTACAATCAATTCAGCTAGCAAATAATAGGTTCCATCTTTAACGTTAAACCTCTATTCAAACCGGAAGTGGTTCAAATTAACCATTTTCGGTTTTTAGAATTTATCACTACAGAACAGAAATAATAATACCAACAAAGTGTTTTTGCAATTAATACGGTGTCGTATGTATATCACCACAATTCGCAACACTATATCGAAACCGGAAATAGTTGAATTTACTAGTACTTTGGGTTTCAGATTTTATAGAGCAAAAACTATAAGAGCTATCGAGAAGTGCTTTTCCTTCATTCTATTCAGGTCCCAGGAATAGGTTGTATCGCCTCCCTTAACCCTGTATTTAAACCGGTAGTAGTTGAAATATACTATATGATATTTTAACGTTTATCGCCATGTAACAAAAATAGTAAGGTATAGGAAGTAATGCGTTTTTGATACGGATTCAGCGTCCAAGGAAGAGGTTCTAACTTTGAACTTACTACTCTAATACAACTAGTACTTATAGATGCACTACTTCAAGTTTGAGTATAGAATTCGGGTCGTTTAGAAGTCTTCGTTTCACACTATGAATCGATACTCAGTTGTTTTTATATGAAGTTGTTTATATTAAGTTTGTGTCACAAACATAGGCTCAATCTCAACTTTAATCCTTCTATTGAAACCGAAAGTTGTAGCAATCTGTCGCTTCCGGTATAAATATTGGATATTCATAGGACAAAAGCTGTAAGAGTTGGCGAGTAACTGTTTCTTTTACAGACTCAGCATCTGAAGGTATGTTCCATCTCCTCATCATCTCCCTACTAAATCGGAACTGACAAATTAATCACTTCCGGTTAGAATATACGAACTTTATAGTTTGTAAGTCTAAAGGTTTAGAATGTTAACCGAAACTTCCTGCTGAAAATATGCTTTATATTTTGCGTTAGATTTGTTTTGACAATTTAAACGGAAGAATTCATCATTTTTTTCTTCTTTCAGAACGTACTGCAGGTTTCCTCTCCGTGATTTATTTATTTACAAATTCAATAACAAATGAATAAAATATGAAAAACACTAAGGAGCACATACTCACCTAATCCTTGAATAAATTGTCTAATATCCTCTACAAGAGTGTTCTTCATGTAATGTTCAACTCCTTTCGGTTTATCAGACTCGTTGTACCCACGCATATCTACAGCCACAACCCTACAAGTAACGAAAAGTTATTTTTTTAAAATATAATATTGGTAGTAAACATACGCTCGCTTATTTATTATTTATCAATATTAAATAATAATAATAATAATAAAGCTTAAATACCAAATATTGTCCATTCTTTGTACTTTCTTCAAAATCTGGACTTCATTAGGATAATTATATGCAGTGTTGTTCAAAAATATTGGCCAGCCACCATGTTTCAGATTGGCATATATTCTGGCAACGGTGCGTAAGAAATTCCAGAGACTTTAGCTCTCAATAATGATGTCAAGAGAAAATCCAAATTTGTTTGATTTAATTCCAACTATAGATAACTGTACATTGCTTTCCAAACAGAAGTGGGTGGCCAAGGGTTTTTTAAAGACCGTACTGATTACATACCGTACCTACATCTCTTACTTCTGAAGAAAGATTTCCATGTCTTCTACAAATTTGAAAAGAACAAACTTTGTGTGGGTCAAACTCAAGCTTGGTACGAATATCGCCGAAACAATTATAAGCAACTTATTGTGGCTAATAAAGACTTGGGCAAATTTTAAAAAATGGACATGAGTTCAAAAGTGAAAATGGACTAATCCACATGCCCTTGAATGCTTTTACATGTGCCAAAGCAATAAAAAAAACGATTGTTTTGGAAGTTTTTAAAAATGTATTGTACGATCAAAAGACATAATTACGAATTCACACTTGTTGGGTGTCCCGAAATCCGTCAGTCTAAGTTCCACCCACACGGACCGTGATAATCCTGTCATCCCTTCGCAAGTTCCCATGCACAGCGTCTCTACCCTACCGCTCTGGCACTATTGGGTCTTTCAGGTATGACTTCCTCAACCATGTTGAGGATCGTTCCTTTTCGTACCTTTCCTTTATCCGCTATGAGGGTGTCAGGTGTTCTTTCCATCATTTACGACAGGTTATAACTCGGAAAGGACGCTGGATTCAATTATGATTCACGTAGATTTTTTCGTATATAGACTTCTCCCAAACGCTGTAACAGGTGTTTAGTTACATCCTGTATAAGGGAACATCTATGAGCTGCAACATATAAGTTATTAACAATAAAATTCATGCTCAGGTGAGTATTCGGTACGAGTGAAGTAGTATGTAAGGTGATGTAGTACAAATTCGTGCAGCCACGACTTCCAGTGTGTTATTGATAGTAATGTTCAATCATAACTGACGATATATATATATATACAGAGGGTTGATTAATTCGTGTGTCAATTTCATTTGTTCACTGTGCAAAAGTGGTATGAGGTAAAGCCGTGTAATTTGGTGTAACTTTAGATGAAGACATAAGTTTTGTTTCGCCATAGAAGTATGTTACTCGTACTAAAGATTGAAGAGATATAGGGTCAAAAGTCAAATTTCGATTTTTTCCTTATGGGACTGCAATGTTAAATTCTGAAAGAGCCTGAAAAAAACGTAAATCGAAGTGCTAACGAAGAAAAAGTTGTATGGTATGATTCTATGTCGCAAGCCGACCAAATATGCGTTAATCAAGTGTCAAGGTCAGAGGTCACGGTCAGATCAAGGTCACAGGTCACCTTGAGAACCCATTTGAATACACTGAAAACAACGCAATGTCCGTACCTTATCATGTCAAATGGGGTATCAAGGTGACCTTGATCTGACAGTTACCTCTGACCTTGACATTTGATTGACGCATATTTGGTCGGCTTGCGACATAGAATCATACCATACAGCTTTTTCTTTGTTAGCACTTCGATTCACGTTTTTTTTCAGGCTCTTTCAGAATTTAACATTGCAGTCCCATAAGGAAAAAATCGAAATTTGACTTTTGACCCTATATCTCTTCAATCTTTAGTACGAGTAACATGCTTCTATGGCGAAACAAAACTTATGTCCTTCGTCTAAAGTTACACCAAATTACACGGCTTTACCTAATACCACTTTTGCACAGTGAACAAATGAAATTGACACACGAATTAATCAACCCTCTGTATATCTATCTATATCTATCTATCTATCTATCTAACTCGTCGGAACCCATCGTTAATGAAGACGAATAATGGAAGGGTCCCCAAACATTCATGGGACTTGTCACAAACAACTGTAGAGTACAACTAGCTGCAGAACTCTCTCAGTATGTAGAATGACCTGGTGCTAAACAGTCCAACGAGACTGCATAATCTCAACATTCCCGATCGGTTTACTATTTGAAGCGTTTGATCGCCGCCGCAAAAGAGGTGTTGGAAACAAAATATGGACTGCTTAATACATAGTCAGATGACTCATCTTTATTTGTTTTCCTACAACAGGCCGAGTAAATGTACAACAGACGTATATGCTCCGGACGGCTTTGTGTCGATGCGGCAGCGAGTTCAAGGCAGCCATTAACCGTAATATTACCCTCAAAAGCTGGAATACTACTGGTGGGCATGTGAACATCTGAGGTGAGTCCAAGTACAACGCTGTTTCCCAAATAACGATACAGCCTTCCAAGATAACAATGAGCCAATAAACACAATCAGTCCTGTTCAGGCGTGCTTTGAGGAACATCAGGATGAATTTTACCACTTCTCATGGCCCGCTCAATCGCTTGAGTTCAACATTATTGACTACATAGCCTATGTCAGTTTTAGGCCAGCAATTCCAGCATAGCTTTCTTCCTCCACCATTCCTGATGCAACTGAATGTTGTTACTACTTGAAGAATGGTCCAGTATTCCACTGAAAAAGATCCAAATCACAATTCTGCGATAAATGCAAGTTGTATTTCTCCCCGCTGGTCTAGTGTCTACCGTGGGTTCCTTTGGTGCACAAGATTGCCGGTAGGCGAGCATTAATATATATATATATATATATATATATATATATATATATATATATATATATATATATATATATATATATATATATATATATAAAGCTTAAACTGTAGGTTCATGCCTCATATAGTCTCTGTGCTGCAAAGGGACGCTAAACTTCAGCAAACAACAACAAGAAATAAAAGCTGTACTGCAGATCATATTAATAAGGTAAGTTGAATTTTGTTAAGAGTTTTTCATTATTCTGATAACTATCCTACATATCGTCGACATTTTTCAGGATGTGCAAAATCTTGATTTCGAGGAAACGAGGTTCAAGGTAGCAAATTTTGCATTGCCTACGAATCGTAAAAAATGGAAGCTTCACACTACGTCAAATCAAAGATCCAATATAGACAGTGGCAAAAAAAAAAAAAAAAAAAAAAAAAAAAAAATCAAAATGTCGAATTTTGCGTTTTGCCGGTGCGTGATGCATGGAAAATGGGATGAAAACATTGATGATATGTATAAAGTGTGAAACTTACAAGTACTTTATACAAAATAAAGTTTTACTTTGTATAAAACATTTGCCGCGAAATTTCACCACGATCGATTGTTGCCAAGCTACTATACTGCACTTTACTGCTACTTGAGGGAACGTATATATACCCATGAACATGAGTGAAACAAAATTTCCAGAATGAAACTCGTAGATTACTTTTAGAAAAGAATACTCTTCGCTTGTGTCATTTAATATATGCAGATAGTTTGAAACATTCTTGTGAGTTTGAAAAGAGGAAAGCAGTACGAGTTTAAGAGGTTACTATGTAGATATAGATCAATCATTTTCAATTGGATGCTTCGTTACCTCACACTCAGTTGCTCGAGTTGTCAGTAAGCACCATACGCAGAGCTACTCCATATGATACTACGTTCGAACATAAACGCATAAATAAAGCATGAAATAGGTTCAGCACATTCGAAAAACACAAATCTTTTAAATGAAGCAAAAATGTGATATGGGCTAATTTCAGTAAAATGTCTACTAGTAGGGCCTCCGGAAATAATATATATTTCTTATAGCTTTAAGTTGTATCAAATATTGTCAACTTGATTTAACTTGTGAAGCATAGAATGCGCCCACCATACTGTTTCCAAAATAACAAAAGAATTTAAAATATTGCTGCTGTCCCGTCATCTGAACAAAATGTATTTCCCTAAGACGAAACATAAATGTAATCTGGGCCCTACTTCAGTGAAACGTCAACTGGGGCCTCTAAAAGTAGTAAAACTGTTTATTAACCCTAGAAAGACCAAGGGGGTCAATTTTGCCAACAAGTTCTTTTTATATTTACTTTATATGGATTAATATGTATTCAGGACTCTCTGATTTTTGTTATTGTTTCTTTTGAAGAAAGGTTCGTTTCCGCCTTTTTCAACTGCAATATACTGCATTGTTTTTTTTCTTTTTGTAAAACAAATAATTCATGTTCTGCGGGTCGATTTGACTCCCTGTTAGTCATAGGTGCTACTCAACTTTGTTTTCCCCAAAACTCCTTTCATTTGTCTTTTTATATTTAAAACTTCTATTAGCTTTAAAAATGTTAGCTTTCTCCTTTATATAAACACATAGGCTTCCATAGATCTTGTCGAGTGTTAGTTATAATGGTAGTTTTCTGCATAGGGGAGACCGGGGCTATTTGAGTCAAGGGGCTATTTGGGTCAAACTTAAGAAAAAATGTCACTGCGCACTTAATATGCGCATCAATGCTCTGAATTTGCATTCATTTGTGAGTACGTTGGTAAAGGAAAGATTGTATGTGTCGTTGATCTGCTGCTTCCTTAGCAGCTGCTGTAGATATGAGACTATTCTGAGCAAGGTGTCTTGCAATAGTTTGTATTTTGGTCTGATATAAAATAATGTCTGTATAATATAAGGTGCTGAATCTGTGTAAATGCATATATTTGTAAAATTATTACCATACGAGTAAAATAGAACGTCCGTATGTTATAACCGCCATTTTTGGTGCTCTCTTCTGTTTCATGTGAAAATAGTACGTTTCTACGTAAGCATGTGCAAAACGGGGTTATTTGAGTCGAAAAAATTGGGGCTATTTGTGCCAATGAGGGCTATTTGAGTCAGATGTAAACCTACGTGAATACCTTTAATTTATGCATTTTAGTTTTGTATTTATGGTTCAGCCTCCTATGTGATGAATGTATGTAAAACCAAACACTTCATTTTCTTTTTAGACGGTACGAACATACAAATCAAAACATAAATACAGCAAGTGAAATAATGAGGACATGGAGAAGGCCACGCAAAGTGTAACAAAAAGTGATTTGAGTTTACGTGGAGCTTCACAGCTCCGCAATTTTCCTTTTGACACTGTGAAGGAAGTGCAGTTCGAAAGGGTGAGACTAGCTTGGATAATAATAATTAAACAGTTCAAAGTACAAAACCGAAAGTCCTAGGACATTCCACAATACTGACAGAAGAACAGGAGGAAGTTGGTATTGCGGATTATGACTCTCGTGGAAAAAGGACTAAGCTGCACCATGAAACGATTCGTAAAGCTGTGCATCGATATGTAACAATAAATCCAATTCCACAACCTTTTAGAAACTAGTTGGTGAAGATTGATTTTCAAGTTTGATGAAAATACATCCGAATTTATAATTACGAAAGCCTGAGGGACTTTCAAGAGCTCGTGCTCAGGGCGTTAATAAGGAACCAGTGAATCCGATTTTCAATTCTTGAAATTCGTTACTTCAACGATTGGTCTCAACTCAAAAACAACAGCGTATATTCAATGTGGATGAAGCAAAGTCATTGCTAAGAAGATGGGAGAATTGGTGGTATTTACTTTCAGTGAGGCGAAAATGCCACTGTGATAGTCGCTTGGAACGCAGTTGGACAATACTTCCCACGATTTATTATTTTAAAGATCAGCATATGAAGGAATAATTTGTAAACAATCTACCATCGGCTTCTCAAGTTTCCTTATCTGATTATGGCTACGTTAATAAAGAGCTGTTTATTCGCTAGATCGAGTTTTTTTTTTTTTTTTTCAAACAAACTGGACTGAGAGTCAACTGAAAATGTTTGTTAATTTTGTACGGTCATGTTTGTCACTGTTCACTACAAGCTCTCAAACTTTGTTAGCAACATGGCAATGTACTTTGCTTTCTCCAGCACGTTTTTTTTTTTTTTTTTAATATCTTACTATAGATTTAATTTTGACTGACAAGACTGATCGTTAAATGATTTTGAACATAAATCTTATTGTCAGTTCATTTTTATTTTAACAGTTAAATTTGAACTACAGTTTTCATTATTGTGTATTCTTTTTATCTACTGAAAATTAATGCAGAAAATGTAGAACTATCTGAAGTTTCTTTTCTTTATGTTATTCTGTCAGGAGTTCTCTTTTTTCTCGTTTGCTTTTACAAGTGTTTATTTCAAAGAGAATAAGTCAAACTACTCTAACGTTAACCTATACGTGTAAGGTAATATGTTACAGATAAGAAAATTAATAGTCATATTATTATAACGGTGAAGGAGTGTTATCTTATCTTTAACACTCTTTCCTAAAGAATTGCTCCACTTATTTTCTTTTACTATGAAGTTATGTTTGTTTACAAATTATATAAAAAAGAGTATAATTTAAGAATATACATGAAAACTAATGTAATTAATGTAAATAATGTTGATAGAGTGAAGTACCCAAATAGCCCCGTGATTTTTACTAGTTTCGAATTCTGCCATTTTTATTTTAAACTTGTTTCCTGAAATTCCATGATTTAATAGGTTCTTTGTTCTTTAATATGTTGCACTATAATAATGTACGGTACGTAGATTATGGGCTAATTATTTAAACTCTAAAGTGCGTCATGTTTTGGAAATTTCGAGTTTTCCCTTTAAGCATTATAAGAAATCCCCTAGCATTATAAGAAATCTAGTATAATATGTAAGCAGTTTTATGCACCGTATTTAGCCTGTTCTTTTACAAATCAAAAGCACAATTCCTTGAAAAAGTTTCTTTTTTGAAATTTAGTTAAACACGTTAACTCAAATTGGACAAATATACTCAGAAAGTTACTTAAAACCAGTGCGGACAAATTTGACCCCCTCCCCCTTGGTCCTTCACAAACTAGATGCGAGCATGGTCTTTCTAGGGTTAAGGTTTCAAATTCTGGGAGTGCAAATTTCACATTTTAATACAGGGCTCAACTTCATATTTTTCTACGGAGACCTAAATATCAATGCTTGCCCCCCAGGAAAATTTCCAAATTACAGAACTGCTTGTAACAATGTTTCATTCCATTCTACCTACTTCATCAACCCCCCTTTTTTTCTTCTGTTTCTCTTGTCTCTGATCACAAAAGCCAGCTCCTACATCGCATGTGCGGAACTTGGAAAAATAAAATTAACTGATTTCGAAGAATGTGAAACGCCATATATTACGGTATACCTCTAACATTCTCAGAAATTTGGAACAGTATACATACAATTTCGGAGCATGGATTTAAATATAATGGAATGTAACCCTAAGTCGGGAAAGGAAAACACAGAAGTCTGATTCTTTGGTTATCAGAAGATTAGAATCAACACAACAAATCGATGCGATCATAGGTGAAAGTACAAAGTCTATAGAGAAGTCTATAACAGTGAGCTGATCAACGATATAATCATGAATTAACAAGAAACGTGACAAAATAAATACGATGTTAAATGTCAAATCATTGGTAGTAAAAAATATACCTTTGATCTCACACCTGTAAAAAGTATTTTATCACAAAAAGAAATAGATAACGAATTGTGCATTGATAACGAATTAAAACACATCTGCACACATACACTTTGGCTTTGGTGGCGGTGATTTGCTGCGATTAATTCCCCTCCCCCTAATTTGATTTTATTCGTAGAATTCGCTATTCCCATAGTTGATTTGTAGTGGAAGCGGTACGCGACAATTTTGGTTAACATACTGCACTTTTGAAACATAGGTTGCCGCTTAGCACACTTGTACTAGAAACCTAATACAGTAGTAATTTAGAGTTATTCAAAATTTTCCTTAGGATTCAAGATGGCGACTATTTTCCCAATGGTGTCCTCCGACCGAAATTTTGTTCATATTTACTAATTACAAAGCCCTTGGATTCGTTAACATATGATTTTGACTCGTAAAGCACGAATCTCAGGCAGTGTTGAATTCAGGCATGTTCAAGTGGGACTGAACCCCTTAGAATATATATATGCCCCCCTAGAATATCTATAATTACACATGCATTGAAATATTTGTTTTTTTTTTCTGTTTAATTTTTTCGGAAATAAAAGTCTTTAAAGCAAGGATTTTTTTGAAGAAATTTAGTTTCTTCTTTTGCCCAACCTAAATGTTTTAATTAACAAATCGCGTTCTCGTATAAAGTCGAAGTTAATTAAAAACTTGGAAATTAGATACAGACGCATACACGCTTTACAACATTAGTTAGAGAAAAATGGCAATACATTAGTTATTGCAACCGACCAGACGATAACAAGTTGCGAGTTTTGTTGCAACAGATGCTTTCTGCTCTATTACAATCTAGAACAGAGCCCCCTTTAATTTCTATTGCCCCCCCCCCCCTTGTGCAAAAGTCTGAATGCAACACTGATCTCAGGTCAAAACAAGCATCAGACATTAATGCAAGCCATAGCATTATTATTTTACTATAAAATGACGTAAAAGTTAATGCAGAATAAAATAATCAAGTACAAGCAACAATACCTGGTTATTTTCATTCCAGATTACATTTTCTTCCTCTGCAATTGGAGCACATCATCGTGTATGGGATACCAATAGATTTGCTCTAGTATTTTCTTGATGAACATCAGCGTTCTAGGAGAAAAGCTCTGTTACTTCGTGAAAACCACGTAATGTGAAGGATTTTCTTCTACTTTTCCCGATATATGATCAATAAGTATCTTTCATTTCTGCCAAATCCATACATAATCCAGAAACCTGTCAATCCCGTAGATTTTAGGGTATGAAAGAGAGATAGGCTATTGATAGGACTGATTATGTATTAGTACTGAAACTGTTTCTTCCGTTTTCTCAAAGGTGTTGATGCCTTAAATACGATCGAAGTTGATGACAGAAATATGTTCGAGAATTTTTGAAAATAAGGCTTATTGATAAGCGTAAAAGGATTTTACGAATCTTAAAAAAAGACAACTCCAAGCTTTTTTACAACAGAACTAAATGAAGGATAAGAAAATTGATGAACAGCTTTTCTCTAATTTATTTATTGCTTGTCAGATTTGAATGCTTTCTTCTCCCATTAAAATCAGTCCTGTCCACCGTCTCTGTCTGTAAATGAACACCGATGTACGGGAAAGAAAAGAATCTTGTAATTGATAGAATCCATTGAACTGTGAACATTCCGGTAGAGTACACGGTCAGACGGCGTAGCCTTGTTAGACGATATAAAACCACACACTTCAAAAACATTCGGAGAATATTATGATAAAATTTCGGAAGTGTGTTACAAAACTGTTGCTTTTTTTTTTTTTATCTGCAAGTCGTATTAATTGTTCAGGAAATACATAATACTAACAACTTGAAGAGTTTAGTTAGGCAAAAACAAGAAATCACATCACGGCGACAAGTAACTCCGGAAATATAAGTACCGCGCAATCAGAACGAATTTCTTCGAAATAATCATAATAAACTTTTCGTGCTTCTGGTAAAAATAAGCACTGCATAATTTTGGTCATATTCATGTTGTCTCCTATTATTATATAAGATGTCCTATAAAAGACAACACATTATGCCAATGGTGGGAAACTATGACTCTTTGAATGTTTCTATTCGGCCTGCGACGTGATTCCTAATCTGACATGGTGAATTTCAACGAAGATTTCAAGATTTCAGTGCCATTGAAGACTTATATTTTCAGTATGCCTTTTAATGTGAACTGTGAAACCGTGAGACTGGACTTACAACAACTTGAATTAATTGAGTTGCAATGTAACATCAACTCAAACTCAGCTCAAACAATCTTTTTTCAATGTTCCAAAATGAGAGTTCTACAAGTACTTACAAAATCCACTTTTCCAAATCTGATATCTCATGCCCAGAGAGTTACTGCTATGCTGTGTTTCTTCCAGATTGGACGATCCAAGATGTCACAGAATTTGATATCCCCACTTGCCCGCGAGCTAAGATAAATTAAAACGCTATTACATTTCACTCTTGCACAGGGGCACGGCTTTTGGCAAATTATGTCCCAATGCAGCTCCTTCATTTTTCATTTTCCACTCTCCCCGAAGAAAACTTTCTACAAAAAGTCTGTTGCTATAATTGCTTCATCTTATATATGTGAAGATTTTTTTTTTTTTTTTTAATAATGAAACTTAGAAAGAGTTGTATTAGAAACTAATAGATGAGCAATTAACTTTCTGTGAATCAGTGCATTCCAGTTCGAACTAGATTATGCAGTTACAATTTCATCCATCACATTCTTCTTCATAATCTTTCAATCATTAGTAGGGTTTAGTAATCGAGAATTTTGTAAAATGTACCTCTACTTTTTAAAATAAATTATATTGGTCGAAAGGTTTTCTTTTTCCCTTTGGTTCCCTCCTAAAACAATTTGGCCATTCCCACATTACACACTGGCAAGATATCCAGGACATTAAAGTAAAAAACTGGAGCACTAAACAAGAATTAAAAAAAAAAAAAAAAAAAAAAACACTCGACACGCCATCTTCCAATGTGTTTCACATAACATACAGATTTATCAGAAAGCTTACTAACAACCTATACATATTTCGTCTTCATACTGTATACAGTTTTGAAACTTACCAATACTCTTTCGCAAATTCTTTCAATTGGTAGCGCCAAGAATACCAAAATTCTGGAAATCCATGAAGCATTAGCATTAAAGGATTTCTTCTATCTCCATTCTCTACATAATGAAGCTTCACCTCCTGAAATTGAATAATAAGAATATCGAAAATATTGTTATTTTGAATAGTTATTTATGTTTATTTGTAGAATTATTTTACACATTTTATATTCTATTATTTTAGTATAGTTTAATCTATTGGTAGATTATTGTCAATATATAATGAAGGTATTTCTTTATTATTCAACTACGTAACCAATTATTCCTACTAAACTAAGAAATCCTTTTTTCATTCTAGACAATAACCTGAAAGTTGATAAAGTAATGTACGAGAAACATGCCGAAAGTTTTTAGATACTATTTGAAAAATCAATTTATTTACATAAAAGCTTCTACAATTTCTTAAAGTAGTCCCCCAAGCATTAATACACTTTCGGATTCTTAAAAACTACGAGTGAAATATTTTTAAAAATTCGTTTTTCGGAATATCAGAAATTTTATTATTATGCATACGATAGGCTCTTCACTTGTTTGATAGCGGCGTCCTCGAAGCTATTTTTTTCTTACATGCTAGTTTTTGGAAGAAGGCAAAGTTACACTGAGCTAAATCTGGAGAATAAGCCGGGTGCAGTAGAAAAAAAGACTCAACTTTCCTGTAGAAAATCCAAAGTTTTCGCCGCTATGTGCTACTGTGCATTGTTGTGATGAAGAAGAAAGTAAGACAATGGAGACTTTCAGTGAGCAGATCTCCAAGCTGCAAAGACACTCGGGAAGGCAATAAACAGCGTACTACTCTGCTGTAACTACACTTCGTTCATCTAATTATAGGCCTAGTTACTGCATGGCCGGTCTTAGAGAAAAAATGACACCATGACACTTTAAAAATGCCACCATAACAACACCACGCTCGGTACTCGTTTAATTTTCGAAGGTGGAACTTCATTTTGAAAATATCATACTGTCATCTGATATTTTCTTTCGTTTACAAAATGTTCCTTTTTGTTGATTTGGGAAATCTGGCACCTGTCTAGATTGAACATTTCAGGCTTCACAAGAAATATTCAATTTATAGTGTGAGGATAGAAGTAGGTTATATCTATCTAGTTTCTTAGATAAGTGGCTACATAAGCAGATAGACTTGTTAAAAAGTTTTACTGAATTCCTAACCAAGTTCAATGAGTTACGGGGAGAACAAGGGGATTGTATTTTCAACTATTGAAGTGTTTATCTTTTGAGCGGTAACTGGTAAGATTAATAGAAAATGTTTTAAATACATACAAACCACTAGCTTCTGGCTGAGGAAAATTATTTTCACGAATTCAAATTCACAGGAATTCTGAACACTTAGTCTCGGTTCAGACGTGCAGAAAAGTCTGTTGCGGACCCGCGCGAGCCGGAAATACATTGGTTCATATCATCCATGCCACACGTGCAGACTTTCCTGCACGACTCTGCTGCGGACCCGCAGCGGGCAAGAATTGAGTTGCGGTGACTGCTGGCTCGCAGCGAGTCCGCACAGGTGTTGCGGGTCGGAAAACCATTGCTGGCAATGAGGCAAGCCACACGTGCAGATATTCCCGCGCCCGCAGAAATGGAAAGCGAAGAACTGAATGAAGAACTATTCATTAACGAAATACAAAAATATCACGAGATATGGAATTTAAAGTGCGAAATGTATAGAGATAGAAATAAAAAACGGGATGCATAAATAAAAAAGGTTTCACACACCTTATTCCATGCATCACGTTTTTTTTATTTCTATCTCTATACATTTCGCACTTTAAATTCCATATCTCGTGATATTTTTGTATTTCGTTAGTGAATAGTTTTTCATTCAGTTCTTCGTTTTCCATTTCTGCGGGCGCGGGAAAGTCTGCACGTGTGGCTTGACTCATTGCCAGCAATGGTTTTCCGACTCACTACACCTGTGCGGACTCGCCGCGAGCCAGCAGTCCCCGCAACTCAATTTTTGCCCGCTGCGGGTCCGCAGCAGAGTCGTGCAGGAAAGTCTGCACGTGTGGAATGAATGATAAGAACCAATGTATTTCCGGCTCGCGCGGGTCCGCAACAGAGTTTTCTGTTGCGGGTCCGCAACAGACTTTCTGCACGTCTGAACCGAGACAAAGTCATTCTTCAACCCAGCAATTTTGAAAAAGCCATCCCGTCGGGGTCATATTTCCAAAGTCATGCAAGTGAATGATACTTTCATATATATTCCGTAAATCACCATATACCACATTCAGAAAAGCTTCCCTGTATTCCCCTGAGTCTGCCACATTAAATTTGTCTCATGTCCCTACCCTTCGAGTTGACATTTCCAAAACGTATACAGAAGTAGACAAATAGTAACTTTCGTACCTTTTGATCAAGAACAATATTGCGACGAAAGTAGCAAATATAATGTTAATCTCAATAACACTACCTCAAAAGTTGTTAATATCATTTCAATATTGTCATAATGATTACTTTCTAAAAAGAATAATATCTTTGAAATAGAAAAGACTGGTTTTCAAAGATCATGGTATACCTTTTTTTTTTTTTTTGTTTTTTTTCAGTTTCCTAGAATGAGAGCATAGCCAATAACCATTCATTCTTATGTTCAACATCTATCTCCCTCTGTTCTATCCATTGTCATCCTATCTCATCCTATCTCTATCCATTGTCAGATCTTACTCTGCGAGATCTTACTTGACTTCGTTTTCGAAAATTTGATTGAAGTTGGTGTAATAGTTTCTGAGTCATTGACATCGATGTATATACATATCTGACCCGTTAGAGTTTTAAATAGTACAACAGACATATGAGAAAAGCTGTGCAAATATTTGAACCTCAAAAATTCGAAGCATCAACTAATCCTATGGCCTCCTGATGAATTACGTTAGCAGTTTATGAGTTCTTCTAAGTAAGATACTAGTAACTTTTTCATGATGAAAGAATATGCTTTTTTTTTTAAGTATTATTACCCAGAATAATAATATCACTGAACTAGTAGTGGAATATTAGGAGGCAGAAGTGAGCAGATCATGAAGCCAGAATGAAAGAGAGTAGGAATGCTTCCAAAACTATCGGGAAATCCAATCGTAAAAGGACCATTACGAACATTTAGATGCATATACGGGGACAATATCAAGGTGGATCTCGGAGAAATAGAAATACAAAGTAGAAACTGGATCCAGTTGGCTAAGGACAGAACTCAATGGAATGTGGTATTGAACCACCCCACATTCATTGGCCAAAGAGTTAGTTATTTTAAATAATGCTTTGCATTGCCCCCAAATGTCATCTAACTACTGAAATTATATTTTCATCTTTTCCTTTCGTTTAAGGACCAGAAAATCAAAGAAAGTAAAACTGAAAACAAGCGAATTGGTAACTTTCGTGGTTGGGAACAAAATACTAGAAAGGCGGCCAATTTCGCATAAACTATTTATTGTCAAGTTTAAGGACACAGGTTCCATGGTTATACACAACTGTGATTCAAAAGCTGTTTTCTTTGATGAAAGAATCATAAGTGAAAGATATGATTGACACTAAGGTATTTCTCCTGAATTCAGAGAGATGTTTGGATCCATGGTAGGATAGCATGGATCTACGAAATGTTTTTCATTCAGCCCCAATATCTCACTGCTTGTGAATATAATTATGATATCACGCCAATTCCTATTTTAAGGGCAAAAGTTTATAAATATTACAGTTGCTTGTATTTCAAAATTTGACAATGAGTGTCTCAACTATCTGAACTGATTAGGAATGCAAATACTCCGCACATCATTTCGTTTAATCTGGTGTGCGTAACTTATGAGTACCCTGTTTATATTTGTTTTCTCATATTTATTAACTTGAATATACTTACGCTTAATGAATATCTGATATAGGAGGTAATTAATAATAAACTATTTTATATTCTTGTGCTATGACAATATGTCCTTACACTCAAAGACTCGTAGTACTTGTGAAATCATTCTCTGTTTTTCTAACAGCTCTATTTCTATCAGAGAAGTTAATAATATATATATACAGTTTCCTTTCTTTACATAGATTGATACTTAGTTATTTTTCTAATTCGCGTGAAAAGTTTTGCAATGAATATTTTATATGACGTCATGCATATCAACAACTTTCATTTAAGAATTAAGTCAGAAATTAGAGAATCATAATATTATATTACGGAACTATATTAAGAAAAACGTAAGAGGAGTGCTTAAATTAGATGCGATTAATAGTTATATCCACTGACGTAATTACAAGTTTACTGCCAGCTATAAGTAATTATGACAGCTAAAACTCTAAAACAGGAATTAATAATATGTATTTTTGTCGTGGAAGATTATTTTTCTTCACTGTGCCAGCAGCAATGACTTTCTAAATTCAAATTCATTCAAGGATCTTTTTAATTCACTTTAATTTTAGCTTGTTCTCTCTAACACGAAGGAAGTAATTTACTACCTTCTAGCGACTGTAGGAGAAAATAAATTCTTGTCACCATTAAAAACAAAAATTACATACAAACACAGTTTTAACAAATTTACATAATGCATGTAATGTAGCAAAATGAGTTTTAGATGTTGATCCATCCATTCATATGTGCAGAAAAGTGAAGGTCAACCGTTCAATGTATTGTTCAACGTTCAATGTACAGTACAATGGATAAACTTCGATAATAACGTGTTAATAGGACTTTACTCCTATGAATAATAAGGGTAGTTTACTGGGGGACTGAAAACAGTATTTTTTTTTTTTCTGAAACAGGTTTAACGATTTTGTTCATTGCTTAAAGAACTATTACATGAACAATCCACAACATGACATAATTTACTTCTCTCAGAAAAGATCCAGAAAGGGTTGTTTACTGGATAACTGAGCTTTGTTTGAAAGTTCTTTCTTTTTAACTAACTTAACTCTGAAAACTGTGTATGTATTTCGTTGTGTGACTGCTAAAATCTGACAACCAAACTCCAGACGAGAAACAAGTAACTCCGGTGGCCCATACGTTTTATTTAATATAAGTTAACGCTTTTACACATGAAAGACAAAGTGAAAGTAGTGCTTATATTTGTTCCTATACTATCCTTTCAATAGCTTGCATGAGGCAAAAATAATAACATACCAACACAGATTCAAATAGATTTTCTTATTCATTTTCTGGGAGGAATAAATCTGACCAATATACAATTTTTTTTAAGGACTTTAGTTTACCGAAACTCCTTTTCATATATTTACCCTGCCTGTGTGTTCTTTCGTCCGTCTGGCAGACAAAAAATCCTCAAGAATTACTTGATGGATCATCAGAAAATTTGGACAGAATGTAGAGGATAAAAAAAAGAATCGAATTCGTTGATGGAGGCAATATTCTGAAGTAGCAGAAATCAACCATTTCCGGTTCTTACGTTCTTAACTATAGAGCTGAAATGGACATAGGTGGCGAGAAGCAGTTTTTAGCAATCGATTAAACGTATACTAAAGGGTATACTTAATCTTCATCTTAGCTGTGCTAAAACCGCAAGTGGTAGAAATTCATTACAACTTCCGATGTAAATAAAGCATAATCTACATAGAGAAAAACAGATAAGAGATAACAAGAACGGGATTTTCGGAATGCGTGCTAAGAAAAGGCACCATCTTCTCCCTGAACTTGCTATTCAAATCGGAAGGGACAGAAATCAACCACTTTCGGTTTTAACGTTGATTTCCATGGAATAAAAAACTTTAATAGATGGCGAGAAGCAGTTGTCAGCAATCAATTAAGCGTCTCAAGATATTCCACCTGCAATCTAATCTTTCTACTAAAACCAAATCAGAAGTGACAGAAATCAACCACTATCGGTTTTAATGTTGAGCGTTATAGAGTAAAAATTTGACACGGCGAGAAGAAAATTTCCTGCAATTAATTAAGAGTCCCAAGAACATGTTCCATTATCATTCCAATCTCTGTATTAAAACCGGAAGTGGCTTAAAATCAACCACTTATGGTTTTAACAACGACCGTTAGAGAGCAAAAAATGGTGACAGGCAGTAAGAAGCGGTTTGCTGCAATCGATTAAACGTCCCAAGAATATATTCCATCTCCACTCTAGTTTCTCTATTAAAACAAAAACAACCACTTCCGGTTTTAATAGTGATCCTATACGGGAAAAACAGTAATAGGTAGAGAGAAACGGTTTTCTGTAATCAATTAGGCGTCTCAAGAATATATTCCATTTCCACTCTATGATTAGTAGATTCCACTCTACTAAAACTTGAAGTAGTAAAAATCTACTACTACTTCCGTTTTCAATAGTAATTGAGAAAATATCACGCCCATACAAACCAAATTCTCTTACGTGGTGTAGGTACACGCAATACTGCTACTTGTTGGACTAAACATAATAAGTAGTAGTGTCACAGTGTACACTATGTGAAGAAATTTGGTTTGTTATAGTGTCAACAGCGAGAAAATTCAAATATGACTTTTGCACTCACCACTCAAAAAAAATGGTAAGACAAATAAATGAATAGCTCAAAATATGTAGAAAATGTATACAGTATTTAGGTTTCACAAGTGGAAAGTTATTTAGCTTTATTTCAGCGTTGATTGCACAAACAGATTAGTATTTTGCATCCTGAGCGTTATAGTAATCTTCTATTCTCAACATCACTCCACTAGTCTACCAATCAAGAATGATATTCATAATTATTCGAATAGAAATACATTTAAAAATGTCTTTTGATGTCCATATTTTGGAGTCAACTATAGAAGGATCACTAGATGGAATTGAGTCTTTCAACCAACTCAATTCTTAAACGTTTGACCCGCTACACCAGTGTTTCCCAACCTTTTTCGACTTGCGGCACACTACGGGTGTAACTTGGATTCTCGCGGCACACTTATAGATATTATTATTTGTAAATATAAAATACCGTGGTATTTTTTCTGTGATTACTGATCTCCTTCTCACAGAGAAGAAAGCTCGATCACTGGTATTTCCCTGTGGTAAATCATTATGCAAACAAGTCTCTTTTACTTTTAAAATACAAATGTAGGTAATTTGTCGAAAGGATTGAATGATATTTTAAATTTCCAAGTTACGAAATAGTCTGAACAATAAAGAAGCAATAATGGTCATAACAATAACAAATACTTTTTTCAACATTAGAAATGTACAGACAAGTACATGAAACTTAAAATTGTAGATTCATAGTAGAGGTTCATAGTAATGTATAATACAAATATACATTTTCCCCTGCGTTTTGCAATTTGATTGCTATGGAATTAATCATTTTGTTTCGATTTCCTCGCGGCACACCAGCGGCCCATTCACGGCACACCAGTGTGCCGCGGCACACCGGTTGGGAAACGCTGCGCTACACTCTGAAAAGAATTAAAGGTAATCCATCAAGTAGTTCTTGAGATTTTGTCTTTTGGACGACACACGGACAGACAGAGTACATATAAAGAAGTTTTTGTTAAAGCAAAGTTCTTAATAAAAACTGAATTTAATAAAATTGCAAAGTGATGAAAATTACCTTGTGTTAAATATGAAATACTACAACATATAGAAATAAACATATAACTATTTCTCGTAAATTTCACAAAATTTTACGGGGTACGGTGACCTAGGGATAGAGCGCTCACCTCTGTTGCGATGGGTCCCTGGTTCGAACCACAACCACGTGAGTTTGTGGTAGATAAGATAATATTTCTTCTTTTCTCGGGTTCTTCCATTTCCTCCCACATCATCATGCCTACCATTGTTGAATAATTGTTCAGTTCATTTACCTATTTGCACAGACTTATGGGAAAGTTCTGTACGTATATTGCATAGAACTTACCAGGGATGATATCGAAACTGCACCTTGAATTGGGAGACATTCTATTTATTTCCTGATAGGACTTCTCGAGCAAGTTCCAAAACAGGTGTTCGTTTCTTGCCCGGAAATGACCCCGCCTTCGCAGGGGCTAAAATATATAGAACATTTTGACCTATTTTCTATAGCAGGTGTACATAAAGTACGTTGCTACCCTTAAAAGTTGAAACCTATGCTAAAATGCCAAAACACCTGTTTCATCATTGTAAAAGCATAATTTAACGAAGTGAAAATATTTGCCCCAGGGTCTCCGCAGGGTCCCAGGTGGGGTCCAACTCAAAAATTGCAATTGAAAAGAGGGGCAAGTAGCATATCGTTTGAAAGCTAGTGTTAAAAGAAAAACGATAAGAGAAGTCTCACAGTTCTAATCAAGCTCTGTGCGAAATGGCGGAAGATTCAAAATTTGAAAACAGTCTGCAGCTAACAGTGCATGGCCACCACTAGAATTCCAAAACTGTGATACAGGTGTCAAAATTCAAAACACGTTTTTCATTATTTGAAAAGTGCTATTTATCGAAATGATAATTTTTACCCCAGGGTCCCCGCAGGGTCCCAGGTGAGGTCATGAGAGATCCGGAATTGTATCAAGAGTGTCCTGACGTACATCCAGGAACAATCACCCCAGGCTGTACTTCCTATGGACAGCAATTCGATGTGGGATATAATCTTTACAGAAAAATAATGGTGAAGCGTGCCCACAAGCATGTTCGGAATGAAGGACCTGGAGACAAGCTAGACATGACAAATCGGTATTTTAGTGCTCACTTGATTGGGGTAACACGAAATCAGTTGGAATCACCCAGATTCCAAGATATGACCAAGTACGCTTTCGGCAAATGTGGATACATCGACCTTCCTGATGATTTTAGTTACCAGTCAATGAGAGACTTGTCTTTCCGTTTTCACACAAAGGATAAAGCTTTCTCGACATGTTCGATTCCGGACGACGAACACTGTATGAAGAAGAGTTTTTATTCAGTGCAGTTGGTGTCTCCAACCACTGTGCTTTTATCACTTCTTCATGAACAATAGCATGGCCGCACCCCTCCACGAGATACTCAAGCCTCAATATCACGCCGTAGAGTGATCGTCATGCATATGGCCCTCAAACCTGCATAACAAAGATACAGTCCCGGCAGCTACCACGTTGCTACCACGTTGCTACGTGGCGTGTGACTTACGTGGCTCTCACAAATAGACCAGAACAAAAGCCAAGCTTCAGCAAACAACATTCGACGGAGCCGTATCTTCTAGACTGCTTCTACCAGACGGGTCGTCGGGAAGTTGAAGAACGATATCTTATAAACGATATACTTTTTGAAGCCTTTCCAAATGAAAACTTCGAGGTAGACTCCGCGTGAGACCCTACGAGGGCCCTGGGGCAAACATCTATTTTCATTTAGATAAATTGCACGTTTTAAATATTGTAACACATGTTTTCGAATTTTGACACCTGTATCACAGTTTTGGAATTCTAGTAGTGGCCATGTACTGTTTTCAAATTTTGAATCTTCCGCTATTTCACACAGAGTTTGCATTGAGCTGTGAAACTTCTGTTATCGTTTTTCTTTTAACACTAGCTTTCAAACGATACGCTACTTGCCTTTCTTTTCAATTGCCAATTTTCAAATGAAATCTGTAGCTTTTACGTCCCATGGTTATGCCGGTTAGGCTAAAGGAGAGGGTGATGATGAGAGATGAGTGAAATGGTGGAATGAAGAAAGTGGGAGGAAACGGGATAACCCCGAGAAAACCCACGAGCACGGTGTTTGTCCACAATTTCCAATTTTGAGTTGGACCACACCTGGGACCCTGCACGGACCATGGGGTAAACATTATCATTTCGATAAATAGCACTTTTCAAATAATGAAACACGTGTTTTAGAATTTTGACACCTGTATCACAGTTTTGAAATTCTAGTGGTGGCCATGCACTGTTAGCTGCAGACTGTTTCCAAATTTTGAATCTTCCGCCATTTCGCACAGAGCTTGATTAGAGCTGTGAGACTTCTCTTATAGTTTTTCTTTTAACACTAGCTTTCAAACGATATGCTACTTGCCCCTCTTTTCAACTGCAATTTTTGAGTTGGACCCCACCTGGGACCCTGCGGAGACCCTGGGCAAATATTTTCACTTCGTTAAATTATTCTTTTACAATGATGAAACAGGTGTTTTGGCATTTTAGCATAGGTTTCAACTTTTAAGGGTAGCAACGTACTTTATGTACACCTGCTATAGAAAATAGGTCAAAATGTTCTATATATTTTAGCCCCTGCAAAGGCGGGGTCACTTCCGAGCAAGAAACGAACACCTGTTTTGGAACTTGCTCGAGAAGTCCTATCACGAAATAAATAGAATGTCTCCCAATTCAAGGTGCAGTTTCGATATCATCCCTGGTTAGTCATATAGAGCAACATGTTTTTATAGTAGTTTGTCATTAACATTCGTGTGAACATTACACGAATATCCTTAATGTTTCCAGTAAATGATCATAAAACATCATGAGTAGTATGTCAATTTTTTCTTAGAAATCACTTTTTAAAAAAACTGCCTGAACGCATTTTAACTTCCAGAAAACAAAGTTATTTATCAATAGATTAACCATTTGTTTCCTATAACCTAAAGGGCATAACCGTAAAAATAGAAATTTCATTTCATTTCACAGAATGTTCAAAATGGACTTAACACACATTTGTATCTACTACATACATAATATGTCTAATTAAGAGGACGTCATAGTTTGTTGAGAGTGGGAAGGAAACGTTGGATAAGGTTAATGGGGAGTTTACTTAAAGTTTCGAACCATTTAATCTATATTATAGAATTGAAAGTGACTATGTTTGTGACTCTTAATCACTTGAACCGCCCGACCGATCTCGATCAAATTTTTGACGTAGATGCGGTTCTGGCCTGGGAGTATTTTTAGCTGTTC
Organism: Thermobia domestica; assembly: GCF_964235325.1. NCBI lineage: Eukaryota > Metazoa > Arthropoda > Insecta > Zygentoma > Lepismatidae > Thermobia > Thermobia domestica. Next base: position 95,970,680 of record NC_137454.1, read on the forward strand.
ACTTTTACGGGAGGGGGATGTGGGGAGATACAGTATATAAAAATAAAAATAAAATAAAAATAAAAGTGACAAGTAAGTGTTTTTTATGATTTAATAACTCTTGAACCAGCCACCCGATCTCAATCAAATTTTCAACATAGATGAAGTTTGGGACTATAAGTTTTTTATTTTTTATAATTTCATCTTGACGGTAGAACCTAGGGGTGGGGGGAGGGAGATTATGAGGTGGGGGAAGTATATATGTAGATGAGGTTCGGACCCGGGACAATTTTGTCATTTTACTTTGACGGCCTTCTTAATCACTCTTGAACCACCCAACCGATCTCAATTAAATTTTCATCATAGATGAGGTTTGCACCTGGGGTGGTTTTTATCATATCATTTTGATGGTAGAGCTTAAGGGAGGGAGAGAGGAGGTTATCTATATATATATATATATATATATATATATATATATATATATATATATATATATATATATATATATATTGTTGTATCACTTTGATTTTCGGTTTTCCGAAAAAAAAAAATATTCTAAATTATAAAGTTCAATGTCCAATGCATCGGAAACAAGGAAGGAAAATTTAAAAAATAAAACAATAGGAAGACATTATATTCAAACAGAATGTAAATGCAAACGCATGAATATGTTGTAACGCAAAATGCGAGTAAACAATGACTTTGTAATTTCCTGTGTGCTTTCAAAAAATGCTTGGTAGAATCACGAGTTGTCAAGAAAATCTTCTTATGTATACATATTAAGCAAGTCATGATCTGACAAACGTCTGATGTTAAAATAATAATAATAGAACCCAATTCAGGACGAAAAGGAACAATAAAAACGCGGAAGTGTTAAGTCGTATAAAACTTTATGACAGAGATATTTCGTGGTCTTTTTATTCGATCTTTGCTAGAAGTCTATTAGACGTGGTTTTCGCCTTTAGAATTTTCATCTTCAACATTCTAATGATTAGGAGTTGGCTGTTGGTTGCCACTCCGACAGTACAACTCAGTTTCTTGTCTTGAAAACTGATCCAGATACAGATGTCTACGTTCAAAACTGTAGTCAGATACCAATAGACAATTCTCAATCAGATCGAGACGACATAAAGAGGAAGATAGAAGAACAACATCTTCGTCAGGTTCATCGCCACAGATTTGGAGTCACCAGGTCTACCTATCCCGAGACAAAGAAGACGGCGGAGGCGCTCCAGCACAAGTTAGAAATATAAGATCAGTCTTGCTAATTATGTAATGTTGCATTCCATGGCAAACCGTGCAACCTACTAAGGAACTTGAAAAAAACACACACTTTCTCAAACATTTTTAAAGAATTTAGAATCACGTTAAACTTATTAGAGCCAAATGCATTCATGTTTTCATTTACATATCACACAGCGAACCACAAGGGATTAGGCTGATTAGGAGTTACTATTCACAACAGAGTGGGGTGGAAATCTCTCACTCTCATTGGTATTGAAAATAAGTAGTTTTTTTCGTCCCTAATTCATACCAAAGAGAGGTGGGACGAATATATATATATATATAACCTAATAACTCTTGAACCACCCGACTGATCTCGATCAAATTTTCAACATAGATTATGTTCATGCCTGGTATATTTTTTTTATCATTTTGCTTTGACGATGCAACTTAGGGGAGGGAGTGGGGGAGATATATGTTTAAAAAAATATAATGAAAGTTATTGTCTTTGTAACTTCATTACTCTTGAACCACCCGACCTCGATCTCGATTAAATTTTAATCATAGATGAGGTTCAGACCCGAGATGGTTTTGTTATCTCACTTTGAAGGTGCAACTTAGGGGAGGGAGTGGAGGAGATATATGTTTTAAAAAATATAATGAAAGTTATTGTCTTTGTAACTTCATTACTCTTGAACCACCCGACCTCGATCTCGATTAAATTTTAATCATAGATGAGGTTCAGACCCGAGATGGTTTTGTTATCTCACTTTGAAGGTGCAACTTAGGGGAGGGAGTGGAGGAGATATATGTTTTAAAAAATATAATGAAAGTTATTGTCTTTGTAACTTCATTACTCTTGAACCACCCGACCTCGATCTCGATTAAATTTTAATCATAGATGAGGTTCAGACCTGAGATGGTTTTGTTATCTCACTTTGACGGTGCAACTTAGGGGAGGAACATTTATAAATGATAGAAAATGACCAACATTAGTGTCGAATCCATAGTTTTCGGGGTCGCTGAGATGAACAATGATCTTTCCGATGCCGTTTAAATCGATGCCACTAAAAACGAAAACAGCATATTTCAAGGATACCAAACATATGAGATAAGGAGTTGTGCATTTAAATTTTCATTTTAAACAAGCGAAGAGGGTAATCGATGCTAGTTCCCAATATATTTTTGGAGACACATCATCCTACGAAAAGATATTTCAGTAGGGCGTACAAGTAAAGTAGTTTGGAGATGATAGATTCATAACAAGAATCTGATTTCCTCTCAGCAAAAATACATTACGAGCAAACTTTTTTAGTAAATGAAACTAATATACTATGACTTGCAGAATTAGTCCGCTGTAAAACTATTAAGGCACGATATTTGAATGATAATTCAGAATTCATTCTAAATTCCATCATCATTTGTGTCGATTGCTAATTGATAACTCCTCTTGTCACTTTAATGAATGTGTATTGATTGATAAGCTTCTGCAATCAAAATTGAATGAACAATCAGATTACGTAGAAAAACAAGGCCAAAAGCTACAGTGAAATACGATAAAAGCACATTGATCAGATAATATTTTAAGTTCCGCATATACGAGTGTTCAAAAGTCAAAAATAAACATGCAGGTGCTCAAACAGAAATAAGCACGCAAATATGCAGGGGTGCCCACAAGGGGGGGCTATGACGCAAAGTGCGTCATTGAAATATTTGGAGGGGGGAAAAATCTGCATAAATATGTTTGAGGGAGTGTAAAAATTAATCGAAAAGAATATTTTTTCATGGAAGAACACCTACGGCTAGACAATTGGGGGGTGCGTCATGGACATAAGGGGGGGTGGGCACCACTGTAATATGTAGTATATACACAGACCTCTTCTGCTTCAGATAATCACGTGAATGCTTCGCATGAGATTTATTGAACGTAGATAAAGAAAATTTGGAAAAATACATATTCACTTATTTGTTATATTATGGTGATCTAGATTTTACTACTGTTCGCAGTACATTAAAGTACCTGAATTAAAACTACAAATCTTCGTCTTCTTATACACTCAATGAGCTTAATCTTTCCATTTCAGTTTGTAAAATTTTGCAATACAATTAAAGGGTAAACGGCACCTGAAGGGGACGTCTTATTATCTCCATGATCTTCAAATACACTCTCAATAATTAGTCAGGTTTCTAGCTCAGCAAGCCACTATCGCACTTTAGATCTCTCAACTGGCATTTCATGGTTGAATGAACTTTCTCTTCTTCCTGAAATCAGCATTGTAACCTTCTGTCTTAAGATAAACATTTTTAAATCTAACTCTTTAACAGAATAAGGAGATATCACTAGAAAGTTTAATTTCGAGAGTAGATCGCATATAATCTATAAACAGAATTCAGTTATATTAAATTATTATTAAAGAATATATATGATGTATTAAGGATAAGAGCGAACTCACCAGCGAGTCTTTTTCATCATCATCATCATTATTATTATTATTATTATTATTATTATTATTATTATTATTATTATTATTATTATTATTATTATTATTATTATTATTATTATTAGAGCGTCTCTCTGAGCCATTGAGAGATCTGAAGTGCGATAGTGGCTTGGTGAGCCAGAAACCTGACTAATTATTGAGAGTGTATTTGAAGATCATAGAGATAATGAGACGTCCCTTTCAGGTGCCGTTTACCCCAATTAACTTTGATACAGGAAGAAAATCGCCAAAGAACCAAAGTCCTAATAGTAAACTCCATATTGTAACAGGCCAATATAATTAGAACTGCTACATAACAACTTCATCAAGGTTATACATACAGCATTATTTCCCTTCCGTATTTTTGTCTTACTTAGTGCAGTCAAATTAGGATCTTACAGCGGAAAAGTTCCCAGAAAATTGAATATTGTTGTTTAAAATAATATCTAACACGTCCCTATTGATTTGACTCCTGCTAAAAAATTTATAGCGAGCCTAACAATAAGGAAAAAAACTAATCAAAAATAACCCGTGTTAGTGCCGAATCCATAGTTTCCGGGGTAGCTGTGATAAACAGACACACTTCCGATGCCGTTTAAATCTAAATTCAGCCACGCAACATGGCGAGGGGGAAGGGAGAGAAATATAAAAATGATGGTGGCGCTTCAGTAATAGTAAAAAGTGACTGACTAATGGAACATATTACTATTTTTTCTTATATAATTTAACCCAGCAAAACAGATAATTGACGCTAGTTATTTATATTCGTTTCACACAAAATTCATTTCCATCCTACATTTTATCTCAACATCCTGTACTTCAATATTTTTTATTCAAGTTTGTAATAGGAAATAATTATGTTAGGCTTACTATGTCTATACGGAACATCCACTTTTGTTTTTGAACATTTGTAACTTTTCATTATGATATAGTTTAATTATTTATTTATTTATAATAGGTTTCAGATACAGCACTAGGTCATTTTATACTGAAGCATTTTAACAATTTTAATAACGTAACAATTGAATAACAATTTGAGCACAAGATGGTACAGTACAACAGCAACATTACAAAAATAGCTTATTTATATATGATCTAGAAGTATACTCATTTAGAAAAACGTCTACAGTTTCTGGTAACTGATTATAAGTAGTGACAATTCGGTTTAGAAGGAACCTTTGGGCAATATTAACTCTCGCCGCTCGAGTGTAAAAGAGATCACTAGACCGTGTTGTTCTAGCGGGTACGCGAAAATTGATCTGACTTAACTCTTCACATGATATACGGCTATTTACATTTTTTTGCAAAAATATTGTCAGGAATTTTGTTTTTCACTAGGGGAGGTTTGATATTGATGGATTTTAAAACGTCATTTTTTGGAAGTGTTCGGAGGTGAGGTACTCGGTAGGATACAGTGGCTAAAAAGAAATTAATTACGGAATTTATTTTTTTTTTAAATGAGTAGGACAGCCCATGGACCAGATAGAACAGTACTCAATTGTGGGAGCAACATATGACTTATAGAGCAAGCGTAAGGAATTAGGATTTTTTGTCAGTGAAGCGATAAAGGAGTCCCAGTTTTCTCATAGCAGTACAAGATATTGTGCTTATATGATCCGCAAAAGTAAGTTTACTATCAACAATGACACCAAGATCTTTGAAAGAGACGGGATTTATGTTCTTATGACCAATTTTGTAAATGTGGTTTATAGGTTCCTTTTTTAGAGAAATCGTAAGAGAAGCACATTTTTCGATGTTTAAGCTAAGTTTCCAAGAGTTACACCAGTTGAGAAGAATTGAAGCATCGTGTTGAAGAGCAAGAGCATCGTACTCGGATTGCACTTGTCTGTAGGGTTTGCTATCATCAGGGAGTTGAGTTGATTTTAGTTTAGCGTCCCTTTCAGCAGCGAGGCTATATGAGACGTGGACCTACTGATTAACGTGGAATCCGAACCACATGAGCTCCCGCCGGGAATCGAACCCGGGTCTCCCCATCATCAGGGAATAGAAGAATATTGGTAGAGCTGTTTGTGAACAAAAAAGGCAAATCGTCCATGTATAATAGGAATAGAAGTGGACTCAGAACACTGCCTTGAGGAACTCCAGAAGTTACGGAAATAAAGTCAGAAAAGTAATCTGAAACTGAAACTCGTTGTGTCCTATTACTGAGATAGGTTTCCAGAAGACTAAGTAATTTGCCATGTATATTGAATCTAGAACTGAGTTTTTATATAAGAAGATGGTGTGGAAGAGAATCGAAAGCCTTAGCCAGGTGCAAATACAAAATGTCGAGTTGAGAATTTTCTGAGATGCTGGCCACGGCATCGGACAGAACAGATAAATTAGTAAGGAAAGATTTTCCTGGCAAAAAGCAGTGTTGTGAGGAATTTATAAATGGAGCAACAAATTGAATGATCATGTTTTTCATTATCTTTTCACAAACAAGTGAGAGAGGTGATAACAAAGGAATAGGTATATAGGAGGACACATAATTTTTGTTTTTACCAGACTTATGAATAGGAGTGATATTAGCTCTCTTCCAACAGCTGGGGAAGACATCTTCTGCAAAACAGCGATTTAGGAGTTCAGAAAGCGAACTGGCAACACTGCGTAGGAAGCATGTGTAGATATCTGGCCCTAAGGCGTGCTGCTGGGGCCATGTCAAGAGAGGAGAGAAAGTACTTCGGTCGATGTCGTACTGATAGAAGACAAAGACTCAGAACAAACAGGTTGAAGAGGGTAGGGGAAAGAGGGAAAGGTGGGAGGGGATGAAGCAGATACTAAAGTGCTGCCAAAATGTCTTGAGCCGTGACAAAAATGCGAACTAAAGCTCACACCCTCTACACACCCACGCGTTTAGCCAATAAGGTTTCAGCTGTGCTAAGCGAGAGAGCCTTAGCGAAAGGGAGTAGAATTCCTTCAGCCGATAGCAGCGCTTCGAATGGAAGACTAGGTGTCAAGTCAATGTGGTATATCTTTAGCAAAATATTCATTAAATACTCTTGCCCTGTCTTCTTCATTTACACAAACATTTTTGTAAGTCAGTTCTGTCGGTACACGAGAACTATTTCTTCGATTGTTTATTAGGGTCCAGAAACGCTTAGGGTTATATCGATTGGGATGTGTTCAATGTACTTCTCATACTTTCTTTTCATAAGATATTTACTATATCTTCTAATATCTGTAAAGTTCTTATAAGTATATTCACTGGGAAAATCCTTCCATAGCTTCCATGCACTTTTTTGTTGCGAAGTATGCACTTGAGTTCATCAAACCACGGGGGGGGGGACTTTGAATGTCTTTTACGGAAAGGCACAAAATCTTTAGCCACAGCCTGTATGACGTCTGTAAGTTACTCAGCTGCATCGTCAACTGAGCCTGAGGCAAGTAACCACCATGGAAACGTATAAAGATCTTGACATATTTCATTTCAAGGTGCCTTTTTCCACTGAGGTAAAGAAGATCCTGATTTTTGTCATTGATATATTTTGTGTTTGGCGCGGACTTCTAATATTAGCTAATATGTTCCATTTTTTCGTTAGTAGTCTAGAATGGAAGGTATGATCTACGCTACCCACTGGGATTATTCGGATCAGTATGTTCAATACAGAACATCGAATTTGCAACCGAACCACGCGCAAACAAAGCATGTGTGTTAACCTTTTTAGATTATCTTAGATGTGTCTCAGAACTCTACAGTTCCACTGGAAATTGAGTATTTAAGTTGATCACCAAGTTTGGTCTTCATTTTGAACTTGACAGTGAATTGTTCAAGCATCCTCTATATATTCGAATAGCCCTGAAACGATACAAAATCCCAACGTTACTTCTATATTGCTACTGGATTTCTGGAAACGGCAGTGTTTAATGTTAGATTTTTTTTTTACTTATTCCATATTTTTATCTGTGCTCTCTTTCTTATTCCTTTCTCCCCTTTTCTCTCTGTCTCACTTCTGTATCTCTGTCTAACAGACATTCAGCAGTTTTCAATATGTGTATGTTTAAGTTTCTCCCTTCATAACGTTATGAATCTTGTTTCGTCTCGCCTTTATTCTTTGATTTTGTCGATAATAATATATGTCTCTTTTGAAATTAGAATTGCGCTCATATTGTTTGCTGATTTTAGTATGGGAGAGACGAAGGAAGGAGAGAGAGGAGTCTCTTTACCAGAGACGATTATGTGGATAAGAAGGTGTCATTTGGGTAGCCTACCTGTACGGCGTTTGTTGTCACAATTTTATTGATGCGAAATGTGCACAGAAGCACTGGTCCTTTCTAAATATTTCATTTGCTTCACTGGAGTGAAGTCATCTTTATTTGCAAGATTCAAATGCACGTTCCTAAAGTTCTTGAGGTTGGCCATTTTTTGACACACATAAGTCGTTGTCATCTCCAACTGTTTTTCAACCAGGTGGGCTTCAGTCGTTCAGGTTTCATCACAAGTGACGAATGTATGAAAAGATTCTGGATAATTTCCAGAGGAACTTTGGTGATCATCACATAATTCTTTCTGATTCACATCATCTCTCTTGTCAAGGGCTGTGAAACCCAGAACATAACTTTTTCTGTAACTTTTTTTGTAACAGATCCTTTTGCAATACCTAATTGCTCCATGATTTGTCTCATGGTGATGCATCTTTTCAATGAGTTCCTCAATGGCTGGTGCTCCTTTAAAACACCCCATAAGAAAAAGGCAGGTGGTTTCAAATCAGGAGATCGAGCTGGCCACTCCATAGACCAACGTCGACCCGGGATCCAGCGATTCGGGAATGTTTCATTTAGCCACTCTTGCACTGGTATGGCACAGTGTAACGGTGTTCTATCTTTCTGTCATCACAGGTCACTAATGTCCGGTCGTGCAGAAAGTAAAGGATGCACAGTATCTCTAAGCAATTTAAGATAACTTTCTCCACTAACGGTATCATTGAAAAAGAATGGGCAAATCACCCAATCATAAGAGACACCACACTAAAACGTGACACCAGGACTTTTGTCATGCATACTGGTGTAAACATTAGAGTTTTCTTCCCTCCAAGACACGCAATAGTCTTGGTTAACACTTCCCCAAACACAAAATTTGGCCTCATTTGCCCAAACGATGTATTTTTACAAACCTGGATTTTCTTTCAGCATTCCCAGCCATTTTTCTGCGAACTCAAAGTGCCTATCTGGATCATTGTCATTAAGATCATTTATCATGAGGATGATATGGCTTTAATTTCAGATTTCTCGTTATTATCTGCACTGATGCGCCTGAAATATTCAAGTCTTTGCACATATGCCTTTGAGATTTCGGCTTCCCAGGGGACGAGTTAATGGCTTCCAAGACACGAGTTCTGTTATCATTGATATGCATATTCCAGGGCCTACCCGCTTCCTTCACATGCAAAACTTAGCGTCAAATTTATTATTTTTGTGGTTGTTAATACAAAGGGACCATTTCCTTCAAAATCGACTGTCATCCCCTGTCTCACCTCCGCATAATTGTTTGTTGCATATTACAAAGCACACTGTTCCAGAAACAACCGTTCCACCATCCTGTCAGGCATACACTAACGGTTCTAAATTTAAATAAACTTACAGAGCAGGCCCGTGCTGGCCCACCGGGACACCGGGACGTGTCCCGGTGCGCCCTCCGAAATATCACAGTATAGATAATAAAGGTACAAGTTTTTAGTAATAAATTCTTACAGTTTTATTGATAAATAACCCGCGAAAGGTGCAGTGCGCCCTTTACATTAGGCGCCCTTCCGAGACCACATCAAAGATGAATGATTTTATTTACTCTTCTCGTATAGCACAGTTCTGTACAATAAATACACACAGTTACTGTTGGCGAAGAACCCGTGAAAGGCACAGTACGCCCTTTACATAAGGCGCCCTACGAAACATCACATTATAGATAAGTGGTTTTAGTTATCCTGTATACCAGCTTTGTTTAATAAATTCAAATACTGACTGGTAGTACAGAACCTGTGAAGAATACAAGGCGCCCTTTACATAAGATGCGCTGCGAAATATCACTTTTTTAATTTCATTCTTCTGTATTTCAGTTTTGTATTATGAATTCATACAGTTGCTATTGGCAGAGAACAGGTAAACAGTATAATCACTTACAAATATATTAGAAAGTTATATAGCTATAAAACGAAACAATGTAATACATCAAGAATAGTTCGGATAGTCAAACGTACGATGCATTTATGTAATACTACATTGACACTAATCTCTAATTTACGATTTTTACGGCATCAAAGCTTTCACAGTCTTAATATACATCCATATATCCGAGTATATTCATTGTTCTTGTGTGTTTTAAAGCAGTGTTCGGATAATCAGTACCTGTTGTATTTCTGAAATATAGCTGTATTAATTTCCGTAAAATGTGGTCTTCCTGTCACCACAGCACGGCGCGTCCTCAGGTTGTGGATCGAGGAGAAGGCCTCTGGAATATAGAGGTTAACTGTGAATATACAGAGTAAGCAGTCGCGGACAGACAAGGGGTGATAATCAAGCTTGAGAATTTGGTGTGAGGATAACAACCTCATCCTGTAAAAAAAAAAAAAAAAAAAAAAAAAGTTCAGATAAGTTCGCAGAATCCTCGGATCAGAACTGATAACTTGGCACGAACTCCGCAAAGTAAAATCTACAAGAGATTTGGAACATGAAATATAAGAAGTCTCTATAGGGCAGGCGCGTTAAAATTTGTAAAAAATGAGTTTAGAAATAGAGGTTGGACCTATTGGGATATCAGGAAGTTAGATGAGAAGGAAATGGAGGAGTCAAGTCGGGAAATTTTACGTTTTTTTACGGGGAACAAATTAAAAATTACCAACTAGAAATAGGGCTTTCAGTTCACAAACGAATACGTAATATCAGCAATTACATAGGTTGAATTTATAAATGATAGATTTTCTTTTACTTCTCTTGAGGGTCGGTTGTGTAATATTATTGCTTTAAATGAACATGCCCCAACAGAAAATAAGGATGGTGATTTAAATAGTACAGTTTTTATGAAAGAATAGAACGGGTATTTCATCATCTTCTGCAATACCATATGAAAATTCTGAAAGGCGGTTTCAATGCGAAGGTAGGACCAGAGGGTATTTTCAAACCGGTTATAGGGAATAAATGTTTGCATAAGGAAGGTTGTGACAACGGCGTTAGACTCGTGAACTGTGCAATATCCAGAATCCTTATCGTGAAGATTACAAAATTCCAACATCGCGACATTCATAAATATACATGGATTTCATCAGATGGAAAAACACATATTCAAACTGATCATGTTTTAGTAGACAGAAAAGAACAGTTTAGCACAACTGATGTTCGGTCGGTCAGAGAAGTAGATTGTAATAGTAAGAGAGAGACTATCGCTGAATAAAGGAAATATTCAATATCTGAAAACGGAGCGTTTTTTTTTTTCTTTCTTTTTAATAGAGGAGAGTCAGGTAAGAGGGGAGCCAGATTGAAGTGTCGAACAGATTCTCGGTTTTAGAAGGTTCTGAGTACACTAGTGTTCAAGATACTTGGTTGAAATTAGAGATAATATTAAAATTTCAGCAGAAGAAATATTGGAGCACGCAGAAATACGTAGGAACAAACCATGGTCCAACCAGGAATGTACTAAAGTAGCAGAGAAGAGAAAACAGAAGAAACTGCGTTGGCTACAAAATCCGAACAAAATAACTACATAAAATTTCATTGTCATCTGGTAGAAAACTTCTAAAACTTTTAGAACAAAGAAACGCGACTTTTGAAAGTTAAAAATTAATTAACTTGATAATAGTGAAAACAAAAACATTCGGGACATGTATAAATGCATCAACGAACTTAAGAAAGGCTATCAACTTCGTGCTTATATATTGAAGAAACCTAAAGGAACAGTTCTCACTGATACAGATAGCATCTTAAATAGATGCAAAGATTTCTTTGGCGATTTGGTTAACACATAGCCAAAAACTAATGCGCGTGGAGAAAGTGAAATGCATACAGCATGATCGTATATACGAGAACCTAACCAGACAGAAATAAAAATCGCTATTTAAAAATGTTAAACACACATCTCCGGAAGTAGACGAAATTCTGGTTGACTTAATTTTAGCTGGAGGGGAAAATTGTAGAGCAAGATACACAAACTCATTCTCATTTTCTGGAACAAGGAGGAATTACCACAAGAGTGAAGAGAATCAATCATTGTTCCAGTTCAGAAGATAAGCAACAAAACAGATTTAATAATTATCGAGGCATTTCTCTTCTGTCAACAACCAATAAATCCTCTTAAACATTGTATTAAAAGATTGACTCCATACGCAGATGAAATTATTGGAGATTATCAGAACGGATAAAGGTAAAATCGATCAACTATCGACCAGATATGTACCATTCGACTAATACTTGAAAAGAAATGAGAGAATATAACATCCTGGAATATCAATTATTGACTTTAGACTCTGGTAGGAGGAAAACATTGTACAACATGCTTACAGAATTTGCAATACCGAAAAAGGTAGATTAATTAAGATATGTTTAAATGAATCCCAAAGTAAGGTTCGAGTAGAGACATTCTTGTTCGCGAGCTTTCACGTTGAGAATGACCTGAAACAATGAGATGCGTTGTCGTCATTATTATTTACTTTGTTCTGGAGAACACGATAAGGAAAATCAAAGACAGCAAGAAGGTCCTAGAGCTGAATTGTATTTGCCAGGTTATGGCACATGCTGATGATGTAAATTTAATAGGGGATGATAGAACAATAGAAAGGACGCAGAAATCTTAATTAACGCTTGCATTGATATAGGATTAAAAGTAAATGCAGACAAAACTGAATAAATGGAAGTTTGTCGGGATCGTAATACTGCATTTTATTGATGCGTTAAAATACCAAATAATATTTTCTTTCGACAAAATGGATACTTCAAATATCTAGGATCATTATTAACATACCAAAACCATAATCACTAAAAACTTTGATATCAACTGAAAGCAGGGATTTCGTGCTATTAATCAGTTAAAAATCTTTTGTTGTCGCTAATTCTGTTGAAGAATTTGTAGCTCAAAATATAAAACGATAGTCATGCCTGTTTTGCTGTATGGTTACGAAACATGGGAACTGACTGAGAGAAAATCGCAGGCTGAAAGTATTTGAAAACAAGATTCTTAAACCAATATTCGAACTCCAAAATGAACGGGAATGGGGAAAGGCGGAAACTTCATAAGGAGGAACTGCATAATTTTATACCGTTTACCAAACATTGTTAGGGTTATCAAGTCTAGGAGGCTCAAATGGAAATTTTATGTAGCCAGAATGGAAGAAAATAGAAACGCTTTCAAAGTTCTAACTGGAAATCTAAATAGGAAAACGACCATTAGGAAGACCAAGTCGTAGATGGGAGGACAATATTAAAATGGTTCTCGCAGAGGTTGAAATATAAAATAGAAACTGGGTTCAATTTTCTAAGGACAGAAATCAATGGAGAGCTTTTGAAAACGCGGCAATGAGCCCCCTGCGTCCATAGGCGTGCTATATTAAGTTGTTGATACATTTAGCTTCTTTTTATTTGACAGAAATGTTATTACAGGAGCTAAAAAGTTTTTCTGTAGTAAAGAGGATTTCGATTCTATTTACGTTAATACTAAAACAAATTTGGTGGTGATTTTGATATAAAATGGCACCCATACTTTCTTTCAAAATCTCTCTTTCTCTCTCTTTCTCTCTCTCTCTCTCTCTCTCTCTCTCTCTCTCTCTCTCTCTATATATATATATATATATATATATATATATATATATATATATATATATATATATATATATATATATATATTCCCGTTTGTATAGGCGCCCTTTTAGTAGACTTGTCCACCGCCCTCATTAGTATCCCAGCACGGCCCTGTTACAGAGTAATAAGTAATTAATGTTTTACGGGAGAATGTAGGTACAAAACAAACCTGGCCAAGATGAGCAGGTGGCTAACTTAGAGAGGTGGCCAAGTTGGCAGGTTTTACTGTATAAGTTTGGACATTGTCTCAAAGCTCTGTAATACGGCGTAAGTCATTCCTCTTCAAAAAAAAAATCCACAAAGGGTAGTCTACTCTCGGGAAAGAGTGTTTTCGGACTAGTTTTTCACATACACCCGAGAAGATTTTGTATAAAATGTATTTTATTAACCCTAGGAACACCAATGGGGGGGAGGGAGCTCTGAGGCCCACACTCATTGCTTTTAATGTAACCCAAAATGCCTTGGTGTTTCTAGGGTTAATAGAAGTACAATACAGCGATAGTGGTTTCTCATTCAAAGATCCACAAAGGATAGTTCATTCTTGGGTGTGAGTTTTTATTAGGCGATATTTTAGAATACATTGCAGGCGATTTTCCTCATATATCATAAGTATTTCATTAATTACCATATATTGAAGGTAAGTCATTTCCCCTGAAAAATTCTAAAAGAAGTTTATTCTTGGAGGTGCGATTTTATCGGTCGATTTTCTCAAAAACTTCTCAGACGATTTTGTTCATATTTTATAAACAAATGGAACTTCATATTCTTTTCTTCTGGGAATATTTTCAGATGGTTTTTATTCAAAATTACTCTAGTAATTTTGTTTACACTTCATAAATACATATTTCATTAATAAGCGTATAATATGACGTAAAACGTTTCTTCTGAAAACATCCACAAGGAACAGTTTATTCTTAGGATGAGTTTTCTCAAGCAAGTTTTCAAAAAAACACTACTTAGGCGCTTTTGCTCATATTTTATAAATGAACACAATAACAACGCTACAAAGTAGAAGAGTTTTCACTTGCACTCATTCTGGTTACCATCGAGGGAGTCCTTAATGGACCAGCCTTAATGTATTGCCGGTTCGTGGAATGCTTAAAAGGGACTTCAGAAGAAATGCCCCGAATTGTCGAATCCCCATTGTACTTAACTTGGCCAGCTCTTACAGTCTATGTTGGCCCTTAAAACAAGTGGGTACCTACCACCATTTGGCAGTAACGACAACCGAGCTTTATAAAACAAGGTTACCTCCTCCTGGATAAAGTAACCCCAAGTTAGTGTATCCTACGGTATGATCACAGCCCAGCAGAATCCAACCCAAACCAGGAACCCTAGGATGACTCTAGGTCGCTTGAATCCTATCCCTGCCTATCTACTTGCCTTTCAACCAGCGCCAAGGGGTAACGCGCAGGCGACCAATCAGATACCTCCCGGACCCAAGGAAAGATCTTAGCGCCTTACTCACCCATTTAGGAGGTATCCAGAAGACTTCCCTCCCCAGGTAGGGACAGCAGAGTCACAATCCCTGCCTACCTCATTTTATGGAAGAAGTACACTATACGATACATTACCAGTACCGATGTGTGATGTAGTTCATCTGCGCCAGGCAGATATTCCCATTTGGGAGGCACTAATCGCTCTTCCTCAGTAGGAACGGCTACAGTAGTGTATCTCACTGTTCATTAAGGTAGCCTTTATACTAGGATTCTATGAGCCGCTCGCGTGAACTGCAGCTGCTAGTTTTATACTGTCTTAAATGTACACCTTCACACATGCACTTCGGTGCAAGTGAGCCGCGGATCTGAGCTGCTATGATCATCCCGACAGTAGCTGGCTCGAACAGGCTGCTGGCAAGGAAGAAAATAACACGCACTCTTATGAGAGCCCTTCACACGTGAGCGTGAACTCAGTTGGAATGGAGAAAAGTATACATATATTTGATGTTGAAAATTTTCTAATTTTGGTGTTACTCTGATGAAATGCACACTTTATAGACCTACTACATATTATTAGTTCATCAAACGAGGTATAGACATCCTGAAGTAATTGAAAAAAAAAAATCTTTCATCTCTCAGTTTAGGAAACAGACTGTAAAATGAACATTCTTTCAGTCCTGATCGAATTAAAAGATGAATGCACATTGATCTACATCTTCTTTTCCTTTTTTTCTCGCAATTTATCGCAAGATTAAAGCTGCAACTTCTTCTGGCTCTTGCATGACTGCCATTCTGGTATCACGATCTTTTGAGCGGCTCAGAATTTAATGCCTTTTCACTGCAGGTTCACATGAGCGGCTCACAAAATCCTAGTGTGAAGGCAGCCTAAGATTGCCTCTTCTGACTCCTTCAGTAGGAGGTCCCATCACTACCTCCACGTATGTTCATCGCTTGTCGACTTGATCAGGAAGAGCCGGGCACAGAAAGCGATGTTATAATTGTTCCAAGCTATACGAGGATGTCTGGTGGCCATCACTAACGGCTTGAGTCCTCTCTCTTTCTCAAAATCTTTTTTAGTTTAACGTTTAACGATTATGCCGGTTAGGCAAAGGGAGAATGTCAAATGAATTATGATGGAGATCGGTGGAATGGCAATGTGGAAGGAAACGGGAGTAACCCGAGAAAACAGGAAGAATGTCAAATGAATTATGGAGAGATCGGTGGAATGGTAATGTGGAAGGAAACGGGAGTAACCCGAGAAAACCCACGGACACGATGTTGTCCACCAGAAACTTACCTGGCCGGGGATCGAACTAGGGACCCCCACACACATCAGAGATAAGCACTCTACCATTGAACAATTGTACCCCCTCCCTTTCTCAACACGAGTTTGGGACTGACTACGTCAGAGTTACAGCAACCCTTCATGAAGGGTTGTTCAAGTTAAGGAAAAACAGTTTAATGATATTGGTGCGAAAGAAGTTATTACAAAAGAAAATCTTAAAAGGCTGAAAGAAAATTAATTGTTCCATTCTGCTACTAAAAAGCTGAACTACTTATAACTTACTTCAATAAATAGAATTTAATTATAGGGAACCTCTCAAGCATCCAATAGGAGTCATTCTATGCACATTTGATATGCACAATGGGTTACTAAATTATTTTGAACTCCACATTATTATTATTATTATTATTATTATTATTATTATTATTATTATTATTATTATTATTATTATTATTATAGTGGTGAGCTAGAGTGAAGAGATATATACAGGGTGACCAGACGTCCCGTTTTAGCCCGGACAGTCCCTTATTTTCAACCGTTGTCCCGTTTTTTTTCTGATTCTCAAACGGGACGCCTAAATGTCCCGTTTTTAAGCAAACATGACCCAGGTGTTCCGTAATTATTATTCAAAATACAAATGGACAATGCTAATTCTACACTCTTCCGTACCAACACTCATTGGGAAGGTTCAGCCGTGCCTAGAACTTCTGAATATTGAAATGAGAATTGAGCGTTCTGTGGTTCAAATGGGAATTGAGGGAATTCTAAGTTTTGAAGTAGTTAAAAGTATTTTTGGGTAGTACTTAAGTTAGAAACGCTGTGTTATCATTCTTACTTGTGTATTTTGTAAATTGAAAACACTGCTGAGACTCAAAATGCAATGTGGGGGGCGCGGTGGCTCAGTGGTAGAGCGTTCACCTCCGGTGCTTGGGGTCCGTGGTTCGATCCCAGCTCGCACCGTGTGGACTTTGTGGTGGACAAACACCGTGCTCGTGGGTTTTCTCGGGGTTCTCCCGTTTCCTCCCACTTTCTTCATTCCACCATTTCACTCATTTCTCATTATCACCGTCTCCTTTAGCCTAACCGGCATAACCGTGGGACGTAAAACTAAAGATTTCATTTCAAAATGCAATGTGGAAGCACCCCCTTTCCCCCGTCGCCGATTCGTATGGGTCCCGTTTTTTAAAATAAAAGTTCTGGTCACCTTCGATATATAATTAAAATTATGGTTAACTAAAACACATGATTTTATAAATTATTGATCTTAATTGATTTTAAATTTTTAACTGTCCCCCAAACACTTTTATGCCCCGTTAAACTTCTGTAGTTGGTTGGCTGCCTGCTTTGCGCTGTGTGCTCTTCGTCCACGCCTCTTGTGGAGATTCTCTGAAACATTAATCTAACATTGTGCCGGCTCAGTTACAGAAGAGATAGCAATGAAATGTTTCATTTCTTCCGATTTTTTTTTAAAAAAATATTATGAATGAAAATTTATATGGATAGAGCATTTCTTTTTCTTTAGAACTATAAATTCTCTAAATTAGAATAAAAATAACAATTGCACTTACCTTTAATTGAAGATATGAATGTTGGCCCAAAGCTGGATCTTGCAAACAAGAAGGGGGTGTATCGCGGCGTTTCGATGAACACCAAATCCTAGAAGGGTGGAGTATTGTATCTAATAATAGTTTGCAAATAATCAGAAATCCATAGAAATAAGGTAAGATGTGTCCTAAGAGAAATAACAACATTCGATGTATGAAATTCATTCTGTTAAATTGCGTTTAATTGATATGAAGTGAAACAAATCATTCACAAGCTGTGAAGCGGTACTTTTCTTATCTATGGAATAAGCTGAGTCACTGTAACTCTAAATCTCAAAGTATCAAACTGTTCGGTAAAAGACACATTAGAAATACATATAACCATGCGGATGCTCTATCTAACGAATGCTAACAAATCGAGGCGAGCCGCACACTTCGGCAGACGTTTGGCTCCTTGCCAAGTGCTTCCTGCTACCCGCCACGCGCGTAGCTGCAATGACTGTTTATGAACAGAGCAAACAGAACTTCGACTTTTCCCGTTATCAACAGAATACCATTTACAAATTCTTCTTTTATATTTCTTTTAATTTTCAAATGCCTTTATAAATATTATTTGCAAAATTTCCTCGTACAATTAGTGTTACTTAGGAAGTTATGCAATAAATAGTACTCAAGTAATAGGTTCCAGTCTTTCTTCTTCTTCTTCTGCTTATTATTTCTATGCGAAGTTGAAAACCTTCAAAGAGGTATCCCAAATAGGAAATAATTTAAGGAAGTAGCATAATATCTCTTTCCAGTGAAATGCAACGAAGGAAGCTGTTGTTATAGCTTAAGGTTACCAGATTACACGTTTTACCAAATACTATCCGTTTTTGAGAGCCTTTAGAATTCCAAACTATGCTTTGCTTAAGCATAGGAAGCAGGGGCGGACCAAGGGCCGGGAAACCCGTACAACTGCTCAGGGCGTAACAGTCAGGGGGTGCCAAAATGAGCCTCAAAATGTAAATTTTATAACGTGTTTTCCACTGGAGTTTTTAGTGTAAATTCTTGTAAAGTAGCGTCAACTATATCATTTTTTCCATTCCACTTACTTATCAAACTTACGAAAGTTAGAGGATTTCTAAAACTTGCTAAAACCTGTTATTAAGCTTTAGTTTTGTAAGAGCGAGCATTCAGCTTTTGTACAAATTCATGAGATATGTTTTATGAGTGCTATGCACTTCAACTACTAGGACCTACATAAAAAGGGTTGTTTATATTGCTGTGCTTAAAACAAGTTCAATATACAGTATGTGAAATGTATTTATTGGTATTTCACATTATTAGAATAGATTATTACACAGTCGCATATATGGTAGAATGCAAGGGCGGCGTTCCTGGAGGGGCGAGGGGGCCCGAGCCCCCCAAAGCTCATATGGACAATCGCATTATATTTATAAATATACAATATTTGGCATAATTAGAATGCAATTTCTCTTAAAATCCTCATATATATGCCTTTTGTATCTGAATGGGCCAACCAAATTTACAGAGAAATCGGAGCCCTTTAGTATTGATACGAGACGAGACTTCAGGTTGTCTCGTCTCGTCTCGTGCAAAACATGCCTCGTTTCGTGTCTCGTCTCGAAAAAATGTGCTCGTCCCGTCTCGTGTCTCGTCTCGAGAGGTTCTCTCCCGTCTCGTCTCGTTTGTCTTCTTTTGTCTCGTCTTGTCTCGTAAAAAATATAGCAGCAAACCATGGGAACGAAAGTAAAATGTAGCAGGCTGCACCATGCTAATCAAGATACAACTAAGTTACAAGTATTATCCAGAACACACAAGACAAGAAATGTCACGGTAGCTACACCGTGAAGCCTTCACCTCTGGTGTGTGGTAGTCGGTTTGATCTCGGTTAGTGCCATGTGAGCTTTGTGGTGGACAAACATCGAATGTGTGTGGGGGCCGTGGTAGCTCAGTGGTAGAGCGTTCACCTCTGGTGCTTGGGGTCTCGGGTTCGATCCCAGCCCCCGCCAAGTGAACTTTGTGGTGGAGAAACACCATCTGCGTGGGTTTTCTCGGGATTCTACCGTTTCCTCCCACTTTCTTAATTCCACCATTTCATTCATTATTCATCATCACCGTCTCCTTTAGCCTAAACGGCATAACTGTGGGACGTAAAACTAAAGATTTCATTTCAGTTTTCGAATGTGTGTGTTTTCTTCAAGTTGTCTAGTATCCTACCACTTTCTTCATTCCACTAATTTTCTCATCATCATCCATTCGGGGTGAGCCAAAGTTGCCTATAGGCAAATAAATTCAAATAAGCTCACAAGGCAAGGACAAATAGTTTACAAGATAATATATCTCTGCTGTTAGTTGTCTGAGGCTTCTCGACCCTGGCTTTTTTTTTTTTTTTTTTTTTTTACATTCTTTAACATTGAAATTTGTTTCACCAGTTTCAGTACACGGATATACAGTAAATTGCTCATAAGTACGTCGAAGATGAAGACACTAATGTTAAATAATGTTTACATGACAAGCAAAGTTCGATGTAAAGGTGTCACCATCCCCGACACTATCGTATACTATCAGCCCACCAGAGATGGAGTGGGTCGGTGGGTCAAGTTTTCTGGGTGGTCCAGTGGGTCGTGGGTCAACTGCATGTCACCCATTGCGACCCACCACCCACCATGACCCACTGTAACCCACCACCCACCGTGATCCACTGCGACCCATCACCCACAATGACCCACTGCGACCCACAGACTCAGTCTGACCTATCGACTTACTCTGCTCAGTGCATTGTAGACAGTATCTCATGAAGATTGGTGAATTTGTTTGCGTTTTATACTTTCAAGACCTTCATTTCCCTTCCTTTTCCATTTGTTTCTGTCTACTTACCTGAGGTAAGTAGGCTATATCTAAGTGGAAAAAGAACTTCAGGCATTTTTGGATATTGTTCTTTGTAATTGTAATAATAGCGATAGGACGTATACTACTACTTGGCTTTCGAGGCCAGTGAGTTTTTAGAGGAGCTAACTACTGGAAAAAAATACATTTTTGAATCACTGTAATATATAAATTATTATATAAAAAATTGAATGTAACTATGTGTGCCTGATCATCACGGCCAAATTGCAAAGTCAAATGAAATTACTTTTGTTATATAGTTAGGCATTAATCCACACTGGGATGTTATATTACTTTCATTATAATACATATCCTAAGGAGGTAATGAGGTATCGAATTTTTACGGGAAAAAAGAGAGTATTACGCAAGTCGTTAGACTTACGGAGCTGAAATTCAGCGTATTAACTGTTTATTGAAAATAAACATCCTAGCATTTTTTTAAATTCTCCTTTATGGGGGGCGGTGCACTTTCTATATATGGAAAAATGGTAGTGAGTTGGTTTGTAAAAATGATCAAAAACGATCGATATTAGTTAAGAAAAAATTCAGAAACAAAAAATACAGTCCTTCGCTTCATATATACATTGCTTTCTACTATAATAATTGCTGAAGCTTGTGTTTATTATATGGAGCGCTTACAGCACATGGCAATCAACCCATAAAGTTGTAAGGAAAATAGACATAAAATTTGTACTGTAAGCTTAATTACACGGCAATTTTAAGTTTGGATTGTACGCATAATTATATGGAAAATTCTACTCTTTCTTTTCCCTTTACGTTGGTCTACTTACCTGGATTTGGGACTTTCAAATTTCATTCTTTTTTCCACTGAAAAGTATCAATAATTCATCAAGGAAATAATTATACTATGATAATTTAATTGAAATTCATCGTAATTTGGCCCATGACAAACAGCAGT
The DNA here is from genome assembly GCF_964235325.1 of Thermobia domestica. Lineage (NCBI taxonomy): Eukaryota > Metazoa > Arthropoda > Insecta > Zygentoma > Lepismatidae > Thermobia > Thermobia domestica. The sequence continues at coordinate 95,992,219 of NC_137454.1, forward strand.
GTGGTAATTGAAGGGGAAAAGGGGGGAAATTCCCAGGTACCTCTGAACAATTCTCTGGGACCTCGTTCCCTTTTGCCTTCTAGGGGGGAGGGAACTTGGTAATGACATCAAACCTTCATGTGCAATTACAAAAAATAAATTTATATACAAATAAGAAATCATCAGTTTATCAGGTTTTAGTTGATAATTTATGCACTAGATTTCCTATCGAAGATGTGGTAGATGAAGTTTCTATTCTCCATGAGTCGACATTGCCAACTGACATAGTCGATATGGAAAAGATGTTGTATGGTGATAGAGAGGTGATACTTCTTGCTGAGTATTTTAAAACTGACCGAGAAAAATCGTTATCAGACTTAAGTCTAACAAGCAGATTGTAGATGAGATGCAGAAATTTCTACGTCGGATAGAAGTATTATCAATTTCCACGACAGAATGCGAACGGGGATTTCCCCTTATGAATTTACAGATGACTGATATTAGAAATAGATTAAGTGCTCAAACATTGTCTAACTTGTTGTTCATCAATGTTAATGGCCCACCGCTAGACAAGCTCAAAGTAGACGAGCTAGTTATTTCTTGGCTGAAGGATGGACATCATTCCGCTGCGTATGATTTACCACGAAAAAATCCTGGAAGCCAATAGGAAGTAAACCCGATTTCAGATTTGTTTTAAGATGGCAAACAAGTTATGGAAAATGTATACTTGTATTACTAATGAATTATTTGTATTATTCAACTTTGTACCTAATTTTTAATAAGTATCTTTCATTTTTATAAACTAGAAGGTAAACTACTTTGAATAAATATTCATAATAATTGCAATTATGCATATTTGTAACTTAAATTTAACGTGGTGTTTTAGTGATTACACAAATTACAATTATGAGCGTACTTTATGGAGAAGCTCTCACAGAGGGTACCCGAGCACCTTTATATGCTATGAAAAACTGATTTTTCAAGTCTTCTGGAGAAAAATACTGTGAACTGAGAAATAATAACCTTTTCCATATTGTATATACAAGGGTATTTTCCTGCGAATAGAAGTTTCTTTTGGAATGCGTTGAGAAATTAACACTTGCAAGAATACTCTCTTAGTACAAGTATATTTTATTCACACACTAATTTCCCCGCGCCTCTAAGTGCTTCGATTTCCTCAGTGACGTAACACTTTACCATTTTATATCGTAAAGGTCAGATCCACCGTTATTGTAACAGAGTTGTGCTTGAGCGATTGACCGCAGAAATTCAAACTCCGATTAGTGACAATATCACAGTCTTGTTTTATTACAAGTGTAAACTCTTTAGTCAGTAGAGAAGAGGACGTGGATCATGTATCAGAGTTGATGACGATGGATTTTGGTGAGTCAAAGTATGTCACAGTGGATGAGAGTGGTTCATGGTGGGTGGTGGGCAGGCCCGTAGCCAGCCTCCAAATTTAGGGGGGCTAAATGTAAATTAGGGTGGGCACACACACAGAGAGAGACAGACATTATATATATATATATATATATATATATATATATATACAGGGTGGGCCATTTTAATTAATCCACGGAAATATCTGAAAAATGATAAAACAGAAGAAATATTTCAAGTACACGTTATATATTGCTAAGAGGGAAACCCAATTCCACCAAAAGTACCCCTCCCCGCCCCCCCTAAATGGGGGTAACTTGGGGTAACTTTGAAATGTCAAATGGGAACATGGGTCGAGTAATACCTCGTTCGAAAGGTCTTGGAAAACTAAGTAACGCTGTACCAAAAGATGTTCCATATTGTGCATTGGTTTCAAAATGGCCGCCATAATATGGTTCGAAAACTCCAGTACCCGTAGTGTGAAAACCATGGAAGGTAAATGAATGGAACAAAATTGTAATACGTAAATATCATAGGGCATATCGAACGGTGTGGTCCCTGTGATCCCAGTGGCCTCCCTGAAGGGTTCTTGGGGCCAACTTCAAAATTTCAAATAGTAACATGAGTCGAGTGGTACCTCGTTCGATAAATCTTGCAAAATCAAACATCTTGCAGGGGAAAACGATTGAGATGAAATGGCACTGTTCTCAAAAGGCCGCAGAAACATAGTATCCGTATCAGAGAAAAGGTGTAGTACTCGTAGTATGAAAGCGATTGGAGATAAATCAACAGAAGAAAAACTGGAGTAGGTAACTGAGTTAGACACATCGAGAGGCGTTGTCGGGGTGACTTCAAGGACCAACTGAAGGGTATCCGGGGCCAACTCCAATCGCTTTCATACTACGGGAACTATACCTTTTCCCTGACACGGATACTATGTTTCTGCGGCCTTTTGAGAACAGTGCCATTTCATCTCAATCGTTTTCCCCTGCAAGATGTTTGATTTTGCAAGATTTATCGAACGAGGTACCACTCGACTCATGTTACTACTTGAAATTTTGAAGTTAGCCCCCAAGAGCCCTTCAGGGAGGCCACTGGGATCACAGGGACCACACCGTTCGATATGGCCTATGATATTTACGTATTTCAATTTTGTTCCATTCATTTACCTTCTATGGTTTTCACACTACAGGTAGCGGAGTTTCCGAACCATATTATGGCGGCCATTTTGAAACCGGTGCACAATATGGAACATCTTTTGGTACAGCGTTACTTAGTTTTCCAAGACCTTTCGAACGAGGTATTACTCGACCCATGTTCCCATTTGGCATTTCAAAGTTACCCCCCGTTACCCCCATTTAGGGGGGGCGGGGAGGGGTTCTTTTGGCGGAATTGGGTTTCCCTCTTAGCAATATATAACGTGTACTTGAAACATTTCTTCTATGTTTTATCATTTTTCAGATATTTCCGTGGATTAATTAAAATGGCCCACCCTGTATATATATATATATATATATATATATATATATATATATATATATATATATATATATATATATATATGTGAAGGAATTATTATTAAAATTTTCCCCTATAGCGTTAGCACAACTTTACCTGAAAGATAGAATACTATGTGTTTCCTTTTTATTTATTTGTTATGGCAACAATTTTTTTCCGTTTTCTCATCTTCTATTAAATAAAAAAAATATTTTTTTAAAAAATAGTTGACCGAACAAACCAATCATTAAAATTTCCAAAGAATTAGTATAGGAAATACGTTTTCCAATTTTTGATCGACTAAAAAAATATTTGTGAAACTTGAAGAAATGACATGTAGAGAGTAATGACATTTAATACTACCTTCAAAGAGATTCTACAGAGAAGGGTCTCAAAATCTTAAATCAATATTTTGAAATACATGTGGCCTAAACAAATATATGCATATTGGAAAAATGAAATTAACATCTTACCTGTATTATTATTTACATCTCCTTAAATATGAAACTTTATATTTCTTCAAATATCACGCGCTTTATTTTACACTTGTACTTCTAAACATTTTTTGAATAGTTTTTTTATGGTGATGTTCGAAAGAAACAATGATATGTTTATGGATTTTTGCTATCTACAAATTTATAAATTTCATAAGATTAAGAAACACAAACACAGCACGCATATACACACTCCTCATGTTAGCACACTATAGTAGAAACAAGTTGAACATTTGAACAATCACTAACAACACAATCACAGTATGTCTCCTTGTTTTGGATGCTGCCAATCTTAGAACAATTGTGTCCAGATCGAAGTTTCTGATGATGTCCTTGTTGTAACTCAACAAAACAAGATCGGCACGTGCAGTTAATATACAACTCCTTAAAAAAATGCCCTAACAAAGAAGGAATTCCTCTCACCTGAAGTAGTCCTATATAACGGTTGACCGGCTTCAGAGCAGAAATTTAGTAAAGAAAATATTCAAATTTACAAACGTAGGTATAATTTCCAATTGCTTACTTTTTTGTAACTGAAAAAATACTTCTGGCATAAAAGCCGTGAGTTCCATTTTATCACAACACATTTCAATTTTTAGACGTCGCGGATCCCATAGGTAGGTCACGTGAACCCCCAGGGTCCGCGGACTCCAGTTTGAGAACCACTGCTCTAGACTCTTTGGAACATACTACTACAATCATTTAGGAGGAGTGCTACTAAAGTCAGGTTTAAGTAAAAATAATCTGTTATGTTTTGGTACTCGAGCATTCAAATAAGAAATAACTCCAAAAAAGCTCCCTGTTCTAGCGCAGTTACCTTCTTTCTCGAAACGAAATTAATAAGAGAAGTAACAGTTCATTAAATTTTCCTTGTATAGTGCAGTTCATATCAAAGTATACATGAAATTCTTCTTTACATTGTACAAATAAGAATTCGAGATCAGTTGCTTTCGTAGGTACTAAAAAAGTTTAAGTTAAGAACTAATGATTTAAACAGCTATTTACTTATTTCTATTGAAGATATCTCTTCTTCAAAATGAAACTACATTAACAAATTGTTACTTTTGTGGGCTACCTCGTAACCTCGTGGGTACAGCGCTCGCCTTCGGCGCGTCTGGTTTCGGGTTCAAACCATACTGGGAGTCCTCGGAGTCAAACCGATAGTGATTTGGATGTTACTTTAAGCTATAAGTCCCGTGTCTATATAGCCTCCTTGTTGAAGAGACGCTAAACTCCCCAACGCACCCTGTTTTAAGTCAAAGGTCAAATTTCAAATTTATAAAGAATTATACATATTTTCATCCAATAAGGTTCAATTTTTAATTGAAAATTCTGTTTTTCATATAAGTGCAACTACTACCTCCGTTTAGTCCGCTGCATTTTTTGTTTACATACCAGAAGATTGCAAGGTATTCTTTTACAAAATAGTAACTTTGGATGATTAGGCTTACGTTTGATGATCTGCATGAACATTTGATTCTGGCACCAGATTGGCAACAATTATTAAATTATTTTAATATAAGTATCTAATAATTCATCCCCGATAAAGATTAAGTGAATCGAACTTATCTTTAGTTTAAAGATATATTAACAATATTGCTTACTTATTCCAAGTTATTTAACAAATAATCAAGTTGCTGCTTCACTACAATTCTCATTCTTCAATTCAACTTCGGTGCATCTTCAGAAAAGCAGCATCGATCAATTTTCAATTACAACCATGTTCAATGCAACAGAACAAGAGTAAATACAATTAAGAAAAGGATACTTTTCTTACTCCGTTATCACGTGACATAAAACGTAGGGTAAGAGGGTACAATTTCGAACACTTTAGAAACTTTTTTTTATTTTCGGACAAACTAGACGCAATAACAGGATAATTTTTGGTAAATACAAAGTTTGTAATCTATGTGTTGCGTTACAGAAATATTAAGAAAAAAGCTCTGTTACAATGTCCATAAACATAATTTTTTTGTTAGCACAGAAACGTTCAGATTTGTACCACATCAGGTACAATTCCGAACACTGGTAGGTACAATTTCGAACACATACATTTTCCACAAATAAATTGTTTCTTACCTTGTGCACCTACACACACTTCATGATACCACACTTGGCAAGATTGGCATCGTATCCAGTCGCCTTTCATGACGAATTCTTCACTGTAATAGCTCAACTGACAAAAGTCATATATGTCCTCATTTGTTGGAGTTAATGCCCTGCTTTGCGGCTGTCTTGTAACTTGAAGCTTCTTTCCTGGAGTAGGCCGGTTAACAACACATAATTTCTTAGCCCGTACTTCAACAATGTGAGCGTTGCTTGTAAGATGGAGCGAGGTTAGGAGTTTTCTTTTACGTGTAGAAGGTTTCTTCTCAGGAGGTTTGAGGATGTTACGAACCAAAGCATTTTCCGGAGAATCGGAGGGTTTTTGTGTACGTAAGAGAATGGTAGGTTTGTCTTCGTCTTGTGGTATAGGAGAACCTGAGGTATTTGGTGTAGGTGAGATAATAGTGGGTCTATCTTGATCTTGTGATGTAGATGAATCATCAATTTTTGATGTTCCTGGTGCACAAATGTCATTAGTTTCAGTGTTATTCCTACACTGATTTTTTTCTTCCGAAGACGATACGGACATGAGGGAAGGAGCAAATTTGGACTTTGGAACACTGTCGTCCGAAAAGGGCATGATTCCAGTACACGCAAAACCTTTTTTGGCCGAGCCAACAGAAGCTGCCTCGTTCCAAGCCTCGCAAAAGAGAGGATTAAATCTGAGCTTCGACAGAGTCTCGTTGGGATGGCGATGTTGCCAGTTTATTGCTTTCCTGTGCTACTGTGCCTTCAGAGACTTGAACAAAGTTCTATCTAAAGGTTGAAGAACGTGTCTACTATAAGGTGGTAAACCCACGAGCTCGATCTCATTCTCCTGGCAGAATTTCAAAACATTGCAATTGGTGTGACTTCCATGATTGTCCAGTATAAGCAAAACTTTACCAGGAGTTTTGTGTATACAAAAATGTTCCAACCACCTAAGGAAAACCCTTTTCGTTGATGTAACCAGACTCGCTCAACTCCACAACTGTTCAAGGTGGCAAACCATCATTGAATTCCGGGCGCATTCTGACACCTTTGGAAATGGACTAAGAGCCAGAAGCATTGCAACAAGCAACGACTGTTACGTTTTCCCCTTTTTCAACGTTGGTTAGTGACACGATCTCACGCTTTCCTTTCTGACTTACTATTTTCATGGATCTGTTATTCAAGGGAATCCCTGTCTCATCCATGTTGTATATGCATTGAGGTTTATCAAACAAATTAAAGTCATTCATTACACCTTTCAGAATTCTAAAGTAGTTCCTCACCTCTTCTTCATTCATAGCTGCAGCTCTAGCTCTCAATAGTCCTTCTGGGTTTCTCAAACTTTTTTGGGTGCCTTTTCATAAAGGTTTTGAACCAGTCATCACCAGCTATCTTCACATCTGGATTCCATGGGTTCTGAACTCCACAGGCCAGATCCACATGAAAAGAAGAATGTTTTACTTGCAAGGGTGTAAGTCCTAATCCTCTGTTCTCGAAATACACTAACCTATTCACCAAAGCCTTCTCTATTTCTTCCGATAGTACTGTGGGATGTCCAATATTGCCTGTTATCGGTGGAGTAAGTGCAATCTGCCTTTCCTTTTCCTTTCCTACACGGTCACGAAGGGTGCCTAGTGGAATGTGATACAATGTCAATGCCCCTCTTAACGATAAATCACCCGATAAGACGCTCTTTACTGCTGTTGCCATATTAGAAAGATTGCACAAAAGACGCTTCTTCGTTTCAGTTTTCCGTTGTGGCATCTGTAATGACAAAACACGGAAGGCACACTGAGAATGGTAGCAAAACTGGCTCATATGTATCTTCAATCTAGTGTTCAGAATTGTACCTTATTGGTGTTCGAAATTGTACCTTTCGCTATACTTTATCTGCGACTAAACAGTTACAAATGCTGCTCGTAGATGGCATCTGGTGTACCATACTTGTTTCCATCATGGACCGTGCAACATACTACAGTAAACTAACAGCCAACATTTCGCAATTTAAAGCAACAATACAACGTCAAACAATGAGCTATTTTATAGTACGACATTTTCTAAGGTTGATATACACACCTTTGCTTGAAGAATAATTTCTGTACGGCCTCAACAAACAATTAAACACACAACTCTATCAGAAACAAACAAGCACAGGAGTCACTGTCAACGCCATATTCTTTATTCAGTGTTGGGAACTGTTGTATTTCGAAAAATGGTGCAAAAGCTTACTGTGTTCAGAATTGTACCTGTTCGAAATTGTACCCCCTTACCCTAGTCAAAATCGCCTGTGTGATTTAGAGCGAAACAGTTGCGACCCCCTGTTGAGGGATGCTGTCTTTTCAATCTCTCGCATATTGACCGAAAGCCAATGGCTCACAGCAAAAGGATGTTTTCAGTTGCAAATTCCAAAAAAGGACAGGAAAAAGGAAACTCTTAAAGGTAAGATTAAGGTAAAAGTATGTTGTTTCTGAACACAAATGCATGTTTGCCGATAGAATAACCATAAATTATTTTTCTCCTGCAGCGAGAGTCGTTTGCACATGAAGCATTAAAACAGTCTCACGCTCAAAGAAATATTAGCAATTCAAAGAAACGTAGCGCATAAATAGGCCAATATATTTAATTGAGGATAATAAAAGTAAATTTTAATTTAGCACTCTAAAGTACATTTAGAAATACAATTTCTTCCAACATTTCAGTGTTCGAATTAAACTTTCGAATGAGACGGTGATGTTTATGTATTGTTGCTGTAAATGTAGAAGGCGAAAATTTATCACAGACAGGGATGTTATATTACTTCTGTGATACGAGCCGGACATAAATTTTTACCGAAGAGGAGTTTCCCCGGCATTCCCGTTAATTCCAACTATGATTTTAGTTAGGGGGCTGCAAAAAATTTAGGGGGGGCTGAGCCCGCCCTAGCCCCCCTCTGACTACGGGCCTGGTGGTGGGTCATGGTGGGTCTTGGGTCAGTGGGTCATAGTGGGTCGTGGGTCAAGTTTTCATTGACCCACGCCAACTCTGCAGCCCACTTGCTTTATAGTGTCTGTATATATATATATATATATATATATAGAGAGAGAGAGAGAGAGAGAGAGAGAGAGAGAGAGAGAGAGAGAGAGAGAGAGAGACCACCGGCTTGAAGGCCCCGGGTTGAGTCCCGGAAGGGTCATGTGTATGGATTTTAACAGCATTTGTTTTTTCGTATTGTGTCAGGGAGCGAAATCGTACGGGATAAAAGGATTTCAGTCTGAAAAAAATTGGAGAGAATATCCTCCCCAGGATACTTTCATGGGAGTAAGGAATTAGTAAAAATGTAGAATATACATTTTATAGCAGGTTTAAAATTATGGTTTGGGTATCGTATTTCTTTTCTGTTAATTATGTTCTTCAATGTTCGAATTTTGATCATTCTCATGATATTTTCTGCTTTCAACGGAGTTCCATGAATATTATACCAAATGTTCTTTACACTCTGTAAGAAACCATTTCTGAAGATAATTTAGTTCCTAATGAATATTATTCACTAGGAAAGGGAAGTATTCAACTCCTCTCAACATGGAAGCAGAGGGCAATTCCGCACTCTGGTAAGATCAAACATTTCCGCGTAACAAAACGAAGGTCCCCCTGTAAAACCTCTTCACTTAAAGTGTTATTGTTAGTATCATAAATTTGCTGAAAGCAAACAATTTGAAGGGTTCGTCGATAATATCTTGTCCTTCGTCCGCCTTTCGAAGGACAGAAGGCTTTCTTTGTCCTTCGCCCGCCTTCCAAACGAAGAGGTGAATTTTACAACATGACTGCTGTATAATAAGCGAGCGATTGGTAGGTAAAATGGTAAAAGTGTGTTTTAATGTGCATGTGTGTGGGTTTAGCGTATGATGCGAGGACCTGGGTGCAACTTTAGAGCGTGAATCTGAGGACCTGCTGCAAAGCGAGGACGTGTGTGAGGTCCTCAGATTAAAAAAAGTTGTATTTCGTCGTTATTCGTCATGAAACATGTTTTGACATTGGAATCCAATTTTTTATATAAGTCCTCATATAACATCTTTTTGATTATGCATGTAATTAATCTGTGTGACCACCAGAGGCTCATAAATAACAGCTTCACACTTGATCTGTGTGAATCAGTTATTCACGTTTTCTTTGAGGACCTTCCTCACACTAATAATTCACACAAGCTTAACTTTTACCACTATATCGGAGGACTTCAAGAAAACCCTTTCAATGTGTAACTCTTTTTAATTATTTTAAAAAGTATTTAAATTAGTAAACAAACATTGAATCTTATTTAAATTATTACAATGGAAAGAAAAACAGTTTGGTTTTTATGGATGTCTAAATAAAGTATGATACTTTATTATAAATGCTTTCTTTATAAAATATTGATTCAATTCATTTAGGTTTTAGTTAGTTTCCATATTACAAAAATAAGCTTTGCCAAAGATAAGCAAGCAGAAACAGCTACATAAAAAAACCTGATAATTTCAAAGAAACATAGCTTTAAAAACAGAAAGAACAGTCCAAAACGTTTTAAGCGAAATGAAGATACTTTAATTCAAATATAAGTAACATATTTTGGTAAAAATTGTATGAATGAATAATCTGTGATGTCTATATTATGATTCAGTCTACACTCAAAGGCAGTATAATAACGTGCACATTCCTTATTGTTGTACGAATCTAAATAACGTACGAGGGCTATCCAGAAAGTAGATTACGTTTTGGAATAAAAAATCAACAAAGTATAGGAAACAAATTTTATTATATACAGATGAAAGCCACACACAAATACTACTTTTCGACATAGTCACCATTCAAATTAAGGCATTTATCGTAGCGATGTACGAGCTTGGAAATTCCTTCGTCGAAAAATTCGGCCGCCTGCGACTTCAACCACTTCGTTACCTCTTCTTGCAGCTGTTCGTCGTCATCAAAACGCTGCATAGCCAGCCACTTCTTCATTGCTGGGAATAGGTGGAAGTCGCTCGGTGCCAGGTCGGGACTGTACGGCGGATGAGGAAACAACTCCCACTGAAAAGATTCAAGAACTTCACGCGTGACATTTGCCGTGTGGGGCCGGGCGTTGTCGTGAATCAACAAGATCTTAGAGCTCAACATTCCTCTGCGCTTGTTTTGAATTGCTCTTCTGAGGTTTTGCAGAGTTTGGCAATACCTTTGAGCGTTTATTGTAGTGCCTCTTTCCAGGAAGTCCACCAAAATCACACCTTTTCTGTCCCAAAAAACAGTCGCCATCATCTTCCTTGCCGACATTGTTTGCATGCATTTCTTGGGTTTTTGGGGAGAACCTGTGTGCCCCCACTGCATTGATTGCAATTTCGTTTCACAGTTCACGTGTTTCACCCATGTTTCGTCACCAGTAACGATGCGATCGAGTAAAGAGTCACCATCCTTATTGTAGGCGTCCAAAAAGTGCAACGCTGCAGCCATTCGCTGATTTTTGTGGTCCTCTGTCAAGATTTTTGGAATCCATCTTGCACAAAACTTGTGGTAACCAAGCTTTTCGCTGATGATTTCGTGCAACAAACTTCGCGAAATTTGTGGAAAACTCAAAGAAAGTTCCGTTATTGTGAACTTTCGATTTTCACGGACTTTAACATCGACTTTTTCGACAAGTTCGGCAGTCACTTTGCTGGGTCTCCCACTTCGATCTTCGTCGTGAACATTGGTTCGGCCATTTTTAAATCTTATGACCCACTGTCGCACTCCACCTTCAGTGATAATGTTGTCCCCATACACTTCACACAGCTGCCGATAGATTTCTATCGGTTTACAGTTTTTTGCTGTCAGAAACCTTATTACTGCACGCACCTCGCAGCTCGCGGGATTTTCAATTAACGCAGACATTTCAAACCGTCACAGTATCTTAACGGAGCACAGCACGAACCTCTCACTAGCACGGCTAGATGCCGACTGAGCTGCGCAACGCTCTGACCCCAAGATGGCCGCGCTAGCCCCGCCCCTAGCGGACACAGACGAAAACGTAATCTACTTTCTGGATAGCCCTCGTATCTCTTATATATTTTACGTATTCGACAATATGTAAACCGTACTTGATACTGCAAGTAGTTTCTAAGCTATAATGCTTTGAAATTACTCGATTTTCCTTGAGGCAGGCCCGCAACCAGAGGGGGACTAAGGGGAGCGTGCCCCCTCTGAAATTTCCGTGGCCCCTGCAGACCTCAATACAAAATACTATTATTAATGCAAAAATCATAATTTAGATATTTGCAAAATAATTTTTAATGACTTGCCCCCCTAACATATCCATGCCCCCCCCCCAACCTCTGTGGCTGGTTTTGGGCCGGCCTTGAGTTTAAGACTTCTAGTTCCGATTCCAATTTGTGTAGGGATACACATAAGACAAGATTTGATGCTGTCTCGTCACGAAAAGGAGTCGCGAAAATTTTGTCTTGACTGGAAAACTGTATATATTTCTATTGGAAGAGCTCCGTCTCGTCTTGAATGTTGTAACGAAAATTCTGTCTCGTGCCCATCCCTAAACTTCTGACAGGGAAAAATCACATTAGATTTTACTGGCTGGAGCCCCATGGCCAAATTGTTGGAAAGAATTTTAAGTAAGCAAATATATATTTTAGTTGTTGGCTTGAATTCAAGATTATAGTTGTGTTCCTCTTTCTCTCTTGAAATTTATTTTAACATTATTTTAGAGAATTCCATAGCTTCAATGAAAAGAGCAAAGTTTCTTTCATATTTTGGTCTTAGAAAAGCGCGTTTATATATCTTCCTATCTGAAATTAATAGCACTTACAGGTATATTTTTGGATCAAAAGGTCCAATATATTTCAGGCAAAAATTTTCCTTTAGGCCTTATATTTCGAGAACAACATACAGTGTAGCCAAACCAAAACTAAAAATTTACTCGTATAATGTGCTTATTCCGAAAAAAAAAACCCCTCGATTGAGGTGCCGTTTAAAAATTTTATGACCCCAGATCCAAAAAATTCAATACACTTCATTCAATCAAATATTTTCTTGTACGCCCCATATTTTGAGAACTACATATAGTGTATCCAAACCAAAACTAACAATTTACACAGTATGATGTTCTTATTCCGCTAAAAATATGAAAACTCAATTTAGGAGCCGTTCAAAAATTTTGTGACCCCTGATGCAAAACAAAAAACTCTGAAGAATTCCCTGCATGTGAAATTTCATCGTTGACCTGAAGACATTGTGTAAACATCGACTAAATTTTAAGCATAATCTGAGGACTTCTGTTGGTGTATAACTTTGTTAACCAGGGGCCACCATGCTAAGCGGCAAATGCCGGGTGGGCCCAACCCAGCTTTATAGAAAGGGGGCTCCATTCAACCTCAGAGAGCAAACCAGCATGAAAGGTGTTTCGAGCTTATGAGCAACTGCTATGGCCTCCACAATCGCCAGACCTGAATATCATTTAGCCCTTCTGGTCATTTTTTCAGCTGCTTTGGTAGAAGAATGGTGTGACATCCCTTTGACAACTATACGCGACCTGTATTTCTCCATTCCCCGTTGACTGCAGGCCGTTCAGGGTGCCAAAGGTGGTCCTACTCGCTATTAATACATGCAATGTGCAATTTGTCAGATGTTTCCATATTCATTTCAATACCCTATATCTTCATAGTTGTCTCTATTGATAAATGGCTTTCAAACCGTTGAGCAATTCCAGTTAAATTTAGCAGACCGTGAATACTCGACATCATTATGTATATGTTAAGGCATAACTTCTTTTTTGTTGTTGTTGTTTGAGAGCGTATTTCTGGGGGAGTATGAACCCTACCTCCCGAAACTTTTATAAGTTATTCAAATAAAGCTTAAAATTTCGTTTTTATTCTCCGAAAAGAAAATCCGTGAGAGGACCACCTGCCTTTCGAACAGACTTCCTGGCTACGCCTCTCTCCCTGAGATTACCTGTAAATTTCATTGCAGTCTGATTAAAGACTTCGGAGATAAATGGTGAAATATCTGGATGTATGCAGTGTTAATATTGTGGTTAATCGGCTTCATTGAGTTTATGCTCAGATATAACTTCGGTACCTATGTACCGATTTTAAAAATTGCTTTTTAGTTGAAAGAGTATGCTTTCTTGCTGATTTATTGTGAATGTGGTTGAGATTAAATGGCAGTCTTTGGAGTTTGATCATGAAACTCATCAATGGCAGGAAGCACTACAAAACAGAAAATAACTATAAAAAAATATTTTAACCGACTTCAAAATGCATTGAAAAACAAACAAATAATAGAAAAGCAGTAACTAGCAGAATAGTAAAATATTAAGAGTTTTGAAGTCTGTACCGAGCTAAGCAAAATAGGGTTTAATACAAAATTAGTAAAACTATTAATGGCTTTGGATTGATTATTTTAACAAAAGAAACACTGACAAGATGTTTTTTTTCGATATTGTCTGAAGAAGGATATGTTAGATATCCGAAACCGTTACGAATTATAATTTAAAATAAAGTGTGTTTTAAGCTTTGGTCAGTGTTTCTTTTGTTAATATAACAAAATTAGTGATGAGCGCAATAGTCTTGGTCTTGCAGTTTTTGCAAGAGTCTTGCATGCAAGACCAAGACCAAGACCAAGACCATACCTGCAAGACCAAGACTCTTGCACAAGTACCGGCACTACTTGATTTTTTTTTTATAAAATGTAAATAAGAAGGAGATGAATGTACAAAAATAAATAAAATTTAATAACTCCTGAATCACCCGACCGAACTCGATCTCATTTTCAACATAGATGAGGATCGGACCTGAGATGGTTTCTGTCATATCACTTTGACTGTGCAGTTTAGGGGAGGGGAGGAGAAAATATTTTAAAATGATCGAAAATGACTGATATTAAAATGTAATTTATGGTTTTGGAGGTAGCTGAGATAAACAGTGACACTACTGATGCTGTTCAAATCCAAATTCAGCCCCGTAGCTTCTCGTAAGGGAGGGAAGATATATAAAACTGATCGAAAATGACGAATATTAGTGTCGAATCCATAATTTTCGAGGTCGCTGAGTTGAATAGTGACACTTTCGATACCGTTTACGACCATATTCAGCCTCGTAACTCCAGGGTGGGGAAAATACATAGTAATGATCAAAAACGACCAAACATTAGTGTCGAATCTATAGTTTTCGGCGTCGCTAAGGTGAACAGTGATACTTCTGATCCCATTTAAATGCAAATTCAGCACCTATATAACTTTACTGAAAATGACCGATATTAGTGCCGAATCCATAGTTTTCGGGGTTCCTGAGACAAACAGTGACACTTCTGATGCCGTTTAAATCCAAATTCAGCCCCGCAATTTGTGTAGGAGGGGAGAGAAATATAAAAATAATCGAAAATGACCGATACCAGAGAGCGCTTTATTAATAGGAAAAGTGACTAGCAAAATATTATTATTATTATTATTATTATTATTATTATTATTATTATTATTATTATTATTATTATTATTATTATTATTATTATTATTATTATTATTTTAGTTTAACCCAACGAAGTGGGTAATTGATACTAGTAATTCATATTCACAAGTGAGACTTCAAATAACTTGGAGTTTGATGCCGTTTTTTTGTATTTCTAATAGATACAGGTCAAAAGTATTTATACAAATTGAGTTTACACAAATTACATAGATAGTTGAGTCGTCTTCAGTTGTCACTCAAATTATTTTAAAATATTAAGAGGTTTGATTATAATAATTATTATTTTTAATTTTCTCTCTTTTTTGGTCAAGATTGCTAAACATATCATCATCATCATAGTTATTCTGCCATTATTGGCAGGTTACTTGCTGCAACGGAGAAGGTTCGACGTTCGGTGGTTTTCAGGTAGTCTCTTCGTCTTGACGTAGCAATTTTCTGTTTTAATATCTTCCTTCAGCTAGTCTCCTTTGCTCCCTCCCTCTCTTTCCTTCCACAATACCCTCTAGCATGTAACTCATAATACAGTTCCTCCTCAGCCAATATCCTAACCAGTTCCTATTCCTCATCTTAACAATATCTAAAATTCTTCTTTTCCCCACTACTGCTAATGTTTCTAACACCTTCTCATTCGTTTTCCATTCAACACAGCTAATTCTCTTTTTTTTTTCTCCATGTACATGTTTCGAAAGCCTGCATTTTTTTCATCGCTTTTGCATAATAGCAATGTTTTCTGCACCATAGAGTACATATTGAAATCAGTAAAACAAAACCTCAATATTTAATTGGAAGTTTGTTTAAATACAATGATTAGCTAGTCGTGGTTAAAAAGAAAAATCTGACGCCTTTAAAGTGTAAAAATAATTTTTCAATTCATGGTATTTCAATAATCTGTACCGTCTTGACTTTCTTTCATGCGTCTCAGGGGTAGCCTCCCCAGTTTGGGAACCAGTGAGTGTTGGATCTGTTAGAAAATATAAACAGATTACGAAACATTGTGATTTATCTAAGTAGTGAAGCGTGGGCACCCATTAAGAAAAATAAAGGTCATCACCTATGTTGTACACTATCATCATACTTACACAAAGTTAAACTATATTACATTTAAAAACATGCGTTGTATTTCCGTTACTATTGGCGCATTGTAGAGTTTATTATCCCTTATATCCATAGTAAAATTTACCTATGAAAAGCTTGAGATTTCTTAAATGCAAAATTGCAAGACTGTTGCATGCAAGACCAAGACCAAGACCAAGACTGAGTGTGCAAGACCAAGACCATGACCAGGACCAAGACTGGATGAGCAAGACCAAGACCAAGACCACTCCGGTCTTGGTCCTGGTCTTGCATTTGCTCATCACTATACAAAATTATAGTTTCGATAGTTTCAATATAATGAAGCCTTAATTTGCTTGACTTGGCAAGACCTGCTATACAGGGTTATTCAAAAAGAAAGAACAGGTTTCAAACATTTATTTCTTCCAAACTACACAAAACAGAAACATGATTCGAACGTTACTTGATTAAGAAAATTTACAATTTATTGTTCGTAATTATGGTGTGCATTCAATATGAGCACCGTGTGTTACACGACAAATGTCAAAACGGTGGCTCATTTCTTGCCACACACGAATCAGCTGGTCTCTAGTTATCGAATTCACAGCTTCAACAATTCGATGTCGTAAACCTTCAAGAGTGTCAGGAATAGGAGGGAAAAAAACATAGTCTTTTACGTAACCCCATAGATAAAAATCACACGGAGTGAGATCTGGAGACCTGAGAGGCCACCGGCGATAATGTTGATCTTCTGCTCCTCCTCTTCCAATCCAACGTCCTGGAATGGTGTCATTCAAGTAACGTCGAACGTGGTTAGAGAAATGAGGCGGGGCACCATCTTGCACGAAGATGAAGTCATCTGAATCATCTTCAAGTTGGATAAATAACCACTTTCGAAGCATGTCTGGATAGGTTGCTTGCTTGTGATGTGGATTTCTTTGGGCTCTTTCGTAAAGTGTACAAATACGCTCGACATTCTCGTTCGGTGTGCGTGGACGTCCCGTGCTTTTTCCTTTGCAGATGCAACCATCTTCTACGAATTTTCGATGTCACTCGTAAATTTGCTTATGATGCTGCGGATGTTTATTAAATTGACGGCGAAATGCTTGCTGAACTGCAACAATGGACTCTAGTTTTCTCCATGAAAAAGAAAGGCCCATAAACTTTGGTTACAGATATCGCACAGCGTTCATCTTTGGTGAATCTCTTTCATGTTGAATACCTGCCGCAAGATTTTCACTTGCCCAAATTCTAACGTTATGGCGAATTTACCAGAAAGATGAAAAGTGGATTCATCGGAAAAAAATTAATCGTTGAGCAAAATTGTCTTCTTCCATATCATCTAACATGCTAATGCAAAATTCGTACCTTTTGTTGTGGTCGTCAGGATGCAATGCTTGCAATAACTGCAGTTTTTGTGGC
This sequence comes from Thermobia domestica, assembly GCF_964235325.1. Lineage (NCBI taxonomy): Eukaryota > Metazoa > Arthropoda > Insecta > Zygentoma > Lepismatidae > Thermobia > Thermobia domestica. The sequence continues at coordinate 96,009,569 of NC_137454.1, forward strand.
TTCATGTGCAGACGATGTTTTAGAACTCGCCATACCGTTGGTTGAAGAATGTCAAGTTCTTTGCTTGCTTGTGATGTGGATTCCTTTGGGCTCTTTCGTAAAGTGTACGAATACACTCGACATTTTCGTTCGGTGTGCGTGGACGTCCCGTGCTTTTCCCTTTGCAGATGCAACCATCTTCTACGAATTTTCGATGTCACTCGTAAATTTGCTTATGATGCGGCGGATGTTTATTAAATTGACGGCGAAATGCTCGCTGAACTGCAACAATGGACTCTAGTTTTGCCAATTGTAGCACACATAAAGACTTCTGCTGTGGTGACGCCGCCATTTTACTAACAACAACAAACAACAGCGCCAATGCGGCCATGATTGGAACTTCTATCCGGGCTGTTTAAATTGTAATCTTTTCTTAATCAAGTAACGTTCGAATCATGTTGCTATCTTTTGCAGTTTGGAAGAAATACATGTTTGAAACCTGTTCTTTCTTTTTGAATAACCCTGTACTTTTAATATAAATACTACTATTTCTGCTTTTTACTGCATTTTTATTATTATTTTCTGCTTTTGAGTGCATTTTGAAGTCGGTTAAATTTATTTATTTATTTTACTAAAAATTATTTACTTCCGAGCGACTATAGGAAATAAAATTCGAAACATAAGGTTCTTAAGATTTTTATCAGATTCTCCATGGAGAGGTGTTCGAAATTTCTTCATACCTCCCAAACTAAAGGTGGATTTTTAAAATACTATTTACTACGAAACAGCTTAAAGAGTTTGTTTATATTTCATAAACGAAGTTTCATTAACAATCCTATACTGCGGTATTACCTGACCAGCGAACGAGTGCGGGCGGCCGGTTTTGTAACTAAAATACAAGCAGCAGTGTTTCTAACCGGATTACTTGTAATTAATCTATCACTGTTGTCTTTGTCCTGTTCGTAATAAACCACTTCATGCATATGTTCAAGTTCAGACAAACACAGTTTCAAAAGTTATGTAAGTTACTTCCAGATCATTTTAAGGGACCTGCAAAAGAAAGTATATACACCCACCATATTAATTTGGCAATAACTTTCGAATAAACTAACCTCAGTGTTGTACAAAGAAACACTAAGAACTTCGTAGCATTTGAGCGTAAGGAATTCCTAGTTCTCCTTAACAAAACTTAGAAGTTCATCTTTGTGAATCAAGGTAATACTTCGGCAATTGCACTTTCATTGTTTAAAGCAAGTTCTATTGTTTAGTTTTGAGATAAGACTCTTCAAAATTGTGACCAAGTTGGACAATGCGATATCCGACAGATTGTCTAAGCAGTGTCTTGAATAACACAATTATTTTGCACTGAGATTATCTTCGGATGTGCTGCAAGAGTCCGGTCAGAGAGAAACTGATAATCTTTCACCGTCACACTCCTAAATCCGAAGGAGACTTGGATCCGCACCTGATTGAGATGGTAGATAAAGATAACTCTCTCTGATGTCTAACCTCTCATTATTTAGCGTGGTTTGGTAATTTTAAAAAAACTGTTATTTCTTCCATATTTTGAAAACTTTATTTAAAAGAAATATACCCAATGTTACATTGGAGGCGGTAGGGGAGCGATTAAAGTTTAAAGTGGGGTGCCTGACAATGGAAGGTTCCTTATAACTCCAGCGAAATTCAGAAAAACTCAATTGCGTATAAAAAAAAAAACATACAAAATAAATTTTCAGGGTAACTCTGTTATTGTAAAACTAATGCTACTTCTGAAACTGATTAGAGTGAATAAATACTATGTATCAGATTTTACAAGTCAATTCAGAAAGGCAAGCTATCCAATTCCATAGCCCTTTTAAAAATAAAGAATAAAATTTCTTCACCTCCTTTTCTCCCAAAGAGTTCACATTCACCGAAAGAATGAAATGAAATTTCTTTAGTTCAACGCCCCATGATTGTGCTCTTTATGCTAGAGAAATGTTTATCCGATTTCTGAAAACCACTTTTCATTATCTATAATCGCTTTTCCTGTATAATGATCAACATTGAAAAAGGAAATGGCTCATTCTACCACTTACGGTTTTATTAGAGTGTTAAGAATGAAGATGAAAGTTATCCTTGAAACGTTTAATCGATTGCCGAAACCGCTTTTTGGTATTTATTACTTTTCTTTGCTCTGTGATCAGCGTCAGAACCGAAAATGACATTTCTATCACTTCCGGTTGACAAATCACCTCCATTAATAAACTCCTTCGAGATGCTCACAGTCTTCTATTCAAGAAACAATTTTAAAATCCGCATTCGCTCAAAAGTTGTCGTGCGGAATGACGGACGGTCGGATACACGTACTAATGTTACGTACCACTACGTAACAATAACAATAATAATAATGACAATAATAATAATAATAATAATAATAATAATAATAATAATAATAATAATAATAATAATAATAATAATAATAATAATAATAATGTATATGCGTACACATTTGTGCAATGGAACTGTAATTTTGGCGCTTATATGTATTTCTGTTCCAAAAGCATCCTCTTTGGTCTTTGCCCGCTGAGCATTTAATCCTATAAAGCTACCGACGGAATGCGAAGCAACAGGCACCCCACGGAGTGACCAGTTGCAGAGGTCTAGTTCAGTGGATATTTTTCCCGAACGGTTAGTAAATAGGTGACAAAGACATTTTTGTTGTAAAGTACATCATATCACAGGCTATACTAAACCAGAAGATCTCATTTAAGTTAACAAGACAACCACAAAAATTAAGGAAGGAATAAGAAACATTGTCAATTTTACGAATCTCCAAGTGGCGTACTATTTTCTTTAAGAGTACTTTCAAGCCTTGTTACAACTATATTTAGAAATGAAATGAAATGAAATCTTTAAGTTTTACGTCCCACGGTTATGCCGGTGAGGCTAAAGGAGACGGTGATAATGAGAGATGAGTGAAATGGTGGAATGAAGAAAGTGGGAGGAAACGGGAGAACCCCGAGAAAACCCACGAGCACGGTGTTTGTCCACCACAAAGTCCACTTGGCGTGAGCTGAGATCGAACCAGGGACCCCAAACACCGTAGGTGAACGCTCTACCACTGAGCCACCACGCCCCCCAACCATATTTAGATTCATGAATTCAATGCTGTATGGTGAGCAAGTGAATAAAATAAAATACATCGTTTTCCCATTGACCCACAATTCTACAGGACGATATTCAAACAAAATGCATATTCACTTCATAGGCGGATCCAGAAGGAGGGCGAAGGGTCGTCCCCCTGCCTAGCAGCAGTATTAACATTGTACTTTAGTAGTAATTTGTGGCAGCTTCAGATTATCAGAGGACTATTTCACCATCAAAACATCTAAACGCCCACTGAGAAGTTCATCCGCTCCCCCTAAGAATCCGTCCTGAACCTGCCCCTGATTCGCATGCAAAGTTGCTTCTCTTCAACAAAGTTTTCGATTCTGCTAACGATTCTTAATCATTTCGGCGAGCACTTGATGCTATTTTAAACTTCCAGTTTCAAAGGAATACGGTGTTTTAAAGCTGTATTCAACCTCTTAAAAATACTATAAAAATGCTGTGTGGTATCATTGTTCTCAAAAACAATCAACCACTGAAAAAGGATGATTATAATAGAAAATGAGTATTATTCAATATTTGAATTTGAAATTGAATGTAATTTTTAAGTCCTTTAGACAAATTTTGGCTCAGACCGAGTGTTCTATATTATCTTGACATGTAACAGTCAACATCATCTGAAGTTGTAGTGAAAAAAAAAAAATATTTAAGTCCCCTTGTTGATTAACTCAATATTTATCAAGTTTCTGTAGCGTTGAGTAGCTATATGGTAGCCAGACAAAAATACATGCCTTAAGAAATCATATGCATTTTGAAACTTTCTCAAACATTTTTATGTAGCCATCATGCAACAGCCTATGTTAAATGTATTCCAACAATTTATATACACCTTATATATAGCGTGGACAAAAGTTAGGTATCAATATTTTTTGGGGGGGAGGCAGGGAACGAAAGGTCTCATGAAAATAATACGAAAATGTATCTTAGTCATGTCAATCATTTCTCAAATTCCTCTTCGTTTCGGAACTAAAGTTTTCCGAAAGCGTGGGAAATAGCCTTCATATTTCCAACAGGACTAATAATAGAGCTTAAGCGGCATGTTACGTCAGAGGCTTCTAAGTTGCTTTATCCAAAAATTCATATTTCAAAGTTCGCACTTGGCAGTACGGCAGCGTTCCGCAAACTGTGTTCAGCGTACTACAGGTGGTTCTCGACTTCTATTCTTGTGGTCTGAGTCTAAACTAGATTCAGCTGGAGTAAGTCTGAATAAGAAAGCAACGGAGAACTTCAAGAGAATTGCGTTTCGTACAGAGTATAGTTGAGAATCACAAAGAATTATTTCGTCTGGACTCAAGCATACAATGAATATTAAAATTCGAACTGTGAGCGTGGTCACAAGTTTAAATTCCTCCGGAGTCAGTTGAATAGACTGATTCAGAACACGGTGCGAGGAGGAGCCTTCATTCAGCCGGTACAGGGAGATTGCAAAACATGGGTATTTAAATAAAATACATACTTCTTCCTGTGTAATTTCTTCGACCTTTTGTAATAGGTCCTATAGTTTTCAACCTAAGAAGTTTTAACATGTGATTTTTCTCATTACCAGCATAACTGTAAAGCTGTAAAAAGAGGCATTTGTTGGCCCACGTTTGTTGGGACATTTTTTAGGACACTGCATACATTTAAAGGAGTAGATGATTAGTAACTGTGATCACAAATAATTTTACTTTTCTCAATTTACGTGCGTATGTGCACATTTATTCTAATGTCTTGACTTTGTTAATTTAAAGATCACTTTTATTTACATATAATATGTTCATAGTTGTAGAACTTTTTTACTTTTGGCTTATATGACACGATTTCTTGACAGTTGTAACAGACAAGGTTCCCCTTTGGAAGCTGCATCTTTTATTTTAAAGCTTCGTATTTTTCACCAAATGTATCTATCTGAACCTATATTATTCCATGATTCATCAATCCTTAGCGAACTAAGCTTCTGTTTTTATTCCATCAATCACTGAATAAACTATAATCAACTATTGTCCTTGAAGAGAAATCGTCACAGGGTTAAGAACTTTAAATATCTTAGAGATATACATTGCAGCAACAACTTCATAATAAGTTGTTTGGGCAAATCTTTACATGTAGCTATAGTATCGCCATATGAATCTTTGTCTGCACTCAGTTCATAAAGAATTTGTTTGATCACATCAACACAGGACAACACAGTTCTTAGAGTATCATTCTTATTTGTCCATCTTGTAGTACCCACTCGTTTTAATCTTTCTTCTGTTCATCTCTTCTTCAGACTTCTCTAAGTTGTCTGTAAGTTTGGATTGTCGGAGATTACCAGAAAAGGAAACGCACAGCTTCTCTATTAAGGAAAACATATTCTTCATTCTTGCACAAATATCTATGGATTTTTTAATAACTAATGCAAAGTTGTGGGCGTAACACCACATATACAACTCATGTACCACCTCCGTCCATGCTTTAACCAATTATGTCTTGGAGATTGATGTTAAGATGTTTTTAAGAGTTAATTATACGACTAGATATATTAATGTCAGTTGTATCTCCATTTGTAAAAACCGATAACAAATGTTTCAGCGGTTTTGCTTCTAAATTTGCAAAGCAAAAGTGTTTCACGTAGCGAACTAAGACTGCAGTTGCTTCTTTTTTACTAGCGTCATATGTAAAGTCCACAATGATAGAGTAGTATTTTGAAAAAAAAAATACATTGTGCAATAGCAGAGACAACAAGCTTGCTGGTAACATCTATGAGGTGCGTGGGTTTTCTCGGGGTTCTGCCGTTTCCTCCCACTTTCTTCATTCCACCATTTCATTCATTATTCATCATCACCGTCTCCTTTAGCCTAACCGGCATAACCGTGGGACGTAAAACTCAAAGATTTCATTTCATTTCATTTCAACATCTATGAGGTCAAAAATGTTTCGGTAGCTTAAAAGGTTGGAGCCTATCTTCTTATTTTCGTCTAGACTCATGTACCTTTTCACAATAGATTCGAGCGTCTGGATTATGTTTTGCAAAGGGTCAAAATAGTTTCATTAATTTTCCCGTCATCTTACTAAAAGCCAGCAGCATTTCCTCGTTTAAGTATTTGGAGCAGTTAATAATAACCTTCATTACTTCTCAATATGATTTACAAGTTCATTATTTTGCACCATAAGACTTGAATAAATTCGATTTCCTGCTAACCATTGTATTCTTGCAATTTGACATTTCAAATGCCGTTTTGATACTTCGTGAATCTCTACATCTCTAGAAGCATTCTTTTCTATCCATTCTTTGTATCCCGTTGTAGATCATACAGTTTGATTTCTTGGTGATGCATAGCATGCAATGCACGCAGAAAGCCGCATCTTTAGATTTGCTGTAATCACTAATCAACTTAGGGAAACCAAAAACGATTAATTTGAAACTAATATCGGTAATTTTCAATGATTTTTACTTATCACCATCCGCCTATAGGAATAATAAGGGAAGATTAATTTGAATTTAAACGGCATCGGAAGTGTCACTGTTCATCTCAGCGACCCCGAAAACTATGGATTCGATACTGATATTGCTCATATTTTGTATCTCCCCCTTCCTCTCCCCCAAGTTGCGGGGCTAAATTTGGATTTAAACGACATCGGAAGTTTCACTGTTCATCTCAGTGACCCCGAAAACCACGGGTTTGACACTAATATCAATCATTTTTACATATCCCCAAGTTGCGTCTTCGAAGTGAAATGATAAAAACCATCCCAGGCCCGAAACTCATTTATGTTGGAATTTAGATCGAGATCTGTCCTGTGGTTCAAGTATTTAACTTACATAGTCACTTTCATTTATATATTCAAGTAATTAACTTACATAGTCACTTTCATCCTCGCACCATCCGAAACATCCTCGCACCATCTGACTTTCACCTAGTAATGCTACCGTGTTGCTGCTTTATGAGAAAGAAATATGCCAAGGTGTTTTCTCTCGACGTTTCTCCCACTGTCCGCTTGTTTCAATGCAGGCACAACCAACCCCTGTTTCCATGTCAAATTTTGCAGGATGACCCCCGTCAGAGATATTCAGATGACCCCCGTTGAAAAGTTCCAACTTCCGCCATTTGAAAGTTATCACACGATCTTGCTGGCTAACAAACATATTTTCTAGAGGATGACGAACAGAAAAATTACATAGAATTTTTCACTAAATTTCTGATATGAGGGTTGTAAAGAAATGTTCCTTATACCTATATGAAACGCATGCCATATTTAAGAAATAGCTGCAATATATGCATTTTTTAATTATTATTAACAGTTCTTTTCTGATGTATTCTCTAAGAAATGGACTGAAAATGTAACTATCCTGTACATTTCTGTACCATTTTTTTTCGGGTTCACCCTTTAATCTACTGTACTAGGTGCTGGGAGAAAGATTATTTTATTAAATTGTTAGTTAAAAGCAAGATTAAGTTTAAAATTATAAATAATAAGTATATTTTTCTGGCTAGTCCACTACAATGAGGATTAATATTACACATTAGAAAAAGTATATATTTCATTCTTCTGAAATTAATTTTTTACCCTTTCAGAACCTTGAAAGCTCAAATCTCGTGGTCGGCAATCATAAGAATATTTTTAACCACACAATCCTTTTATCCTTTCAAGGCAGTACCGAAATTATATCGAATAATAAAGCCATTATTGGCACCCTCTCTTTCTGGCCGTCTTAAATACAGTTAATAAGGAATACCAATTAATCAAAAGTTTTTACCTTTAATTTAAAATTTTGTAGAAAATAAAACAAAATATTTTCTACATAGTAAAAATGGTTAATTCAACTCAATTTTAACACAGGGCAGTGGTTCCAGCGTGGCTACCATTATGCGGTGTTAGTTCAACACATACCCCGCGGTATTGGCGTTTAACACAGGGGGTGTGTTACGTCTTTAACACACAACCGGTGTTGAGCCGTGAAGTAAGCGTTAATGAACCACAAAATTACACCTCTAAAATATGTTAAATTGCCTATATGCGTAATGTGTTTAATTATGCTGAGTCTAAAAAAAACTTTAAACAAGTAAAAAAAATATACTCCATTGGCGGGGGGCATGAACCACCAACCTTTCAATTACTACCCACGTGCTCTTCCGACTAGGCCACGGAGGCGATGAAAGAAAGGTCGCTTGTAGAGGGATAAATTGTTGAGGTCTTTTAAATTTGGCTAATCAGAGTGCTCCTTTAAGCCGCGTATATTAGACGATAACTGTTCGGGATAAGTTAAAATCTGCTCACCATATAGACCTAATTTTATAACAACAGGACTAATAATCAACAGGATCTGTCTATTTACTTTATTATATAGTTCTTCCATATTCACTTTCAAATGATCGGCGAAAGTTGTCATCTAATAAAGTTGATGCGTTTGTTGCTTCTAGTACACAATAACTTTTAAAAAAAGAAGCAATAAATGCATCAAATGTGGGAGATGAATTTAGAACACCTAAATGGCACATGCCTAGCACATCTTGTGCTGTTAGGGTTTCTCCAGAAACATTGTGTAAAACAATTGAAAACACATCGCGCGGTTTGCATTTTGAAATTTTGCGTATACCTGGATTTGTTTAAGTATTTCTTTTTGCTGTGCTTGTCTGTAGCTTCAATTCATAAGCCTTTATAATTAGATGCCCAACATATTTGGCAATCACGCAGAAAACAACACCGAAGATTCTACACTTGTTAATTTAACACACAGGCTGTGTGTCATTTCAACTACCGTCATTTGACACACAATTCCAAATGGAGAGTGAGTTGTTCTATAGATAATCTACATTGACTTGATCCCTAGTCTTCCGTTGCAAGCGCTGCTATCGGCTGAAGGAATTCCACTTACTTTCTCTCGCTTAGCAACAGCTGAACCCTTATTGGCTCAACGCGTGGGTGTGTGAGGATGTGAGCGTTAGTTCGCATTTTTGCCACGGCTCAAGACATTTTAGCAGCATAATAACCACTTGTCTGTGTTATATTTTAACACAATCGTGTTAACACATAGGCATGTCGTTGAAATAACACAACGATTTTTTGCAGTGTACTCTTAACACTAGATGGAGTGTTTTGTTCCCTCAATCAGCCTAACTCTTTTTGAAAATTGGCAACACCGCAAAATCAAGCTACAAAAAATTCAGACTTTGCTGGGAAAAGATCTTCTGAATATAAATTCTCTTTAACTAGTTTTCGGCCAAACAGGATTCGGCCAAACAGAAATTCCTGATTCGCCAAACGGCCGCCTGCCCAGGTGTGCGATTTATTTAATAGCCAAAGGCATTCGGGGAAACAGGAAGACACGATTATAAAGCAGGATTGAAAAAAAATAGTTTAAAAAAAACAGAGCATATGTTTAAAACATAAAAAAGATGTTCAAAATGTTTTAAAACACACACGGAAAAAAATGTTTTAAAAATTTTGAACAGTTTAAAACATGATTTTAAACATATATTTTAAACCGTGTAATAACTTATTTGTTAAGACTTTTTGCTCTTTACTTGCAACTGGTGCTACATATTCATCCTGTATGTGCCGTTTAGTGCAACATTGATAATAGAAATAAAATCGTTTGACTAAAAAGTGGCTTTTATACGGATTTTTAAAATGAATTTTTGTTGACCATATTGGATTCAGGATGATTTTATATTTAATACTTTTGTAGTCGAATAGTGCAATGCACCTTAATATATCAAATTTCGGTTTTGTAACACCAGCGGTCTTGGAAATGATTTTTGAGTGCCCATATCGGTTTCAAAATGCTGACTTTATTTTCGTAAGCTATTACTGATAACGCAATTTTTTAGAACCTAATTTCATTTGTGTGGCACCGGTGGTTTGCAAAATGACTTTTTAATGACCATTGGATTTAACATAGCATTCTTTGCGGCATTTAGCTCAAATAATTGTATGGTTATCGGAATTGTACATGGGTGTGCGTAATTTTTACTCAATTGGTCACCTGAAGGCGGATGAAATTTAGTTGCAAAATTTGATTGTAATTTCGGAACACTGATGCTAATAAAATTATTTTAATTAATAAATTATAGAAAAGTACTGTTTGAAACACACTTCATGTTGTGCTAACTTTAGAATATTTTCTGCAACCCTACGTATTGTTTGTTTTTTAAAGTCATTAATTGAATTGAACAAATACAAAAGTAATATGTAGGGCATTCAGAGCACAATGGATCCAAGTTAATCTCAATAAGGTTCAGTTTTGCTCAGCAAATGAATTCTATTGCAAAATGTAATATCTTCGCAGTCAAGAGTCCGAAATAAATGAAACTAAATCTATGTGAAACGGCGTGGGTTAGTTTCACATGACTACCACTAGATACAGGCGTCAGTGGGGCGGGGAACAAGAGAGCTGCCGCCCTTATCCCCACCCTGCACTTCAGATTTGCGACCAGTAAGATAGTTTCAGAAACATTTTGATGAGCAAAGTCCAACAGAACAAGTTTGGGGTCCTTACACCGAATAAATACGGAGGAAATACAAATGATCAAAACTGGAAAGTGGCTTAAGCCCAATTTCCAGAATTTTAAACAGGCTCTAAACTCCAAAGAGAGCCACCTTTAGAATCTTTCAGAAAAAAAAAAAAAAAAAAGTAACATAGGCCTATAGCTCTTTACGGCGAATGGAAATGGATTATAACTGCTCAAAATCCATATTTTTTGGTGTAAGGACTTCAAATTTGTTCTATTGGGCTTTGCTCAGCAAAAGATTTCTAAATCTGCATTTCTGTCCTCAAAATCTGAAATTCATTGTGGGGGCCGGGTGACCTCTAAACGGACGCCCCTCTCTAGCGGCAATCCTATAAAACTCAAGATTACACCTTGTGACGTAGTTTTCCTTTCTTTCGTTTCAGATTGGTGGTTACGAAGATCTGACGTTTTTCGTCGCGTATTCTTTTGGACACACCCTGCATTTATTTAACTTAATTATGCATCTTTGACTATGGCATTCGGAGCTTGACTTGTTAATCTTTATCACGCTGCAGCATACAGATATTATAATGTTAATATCTTAAATTTATGAGCAGGGAGGGGGAAATTAGCCTCCCTGTTCTCCCCCGTTCCAGAAATGCCCTTGTCTAACGGTTGTCCTATAAAAGTCTAGCGCATAGGCCCCGTTCACAAGGTTTTTGTTTCACTTATTTAGGATTCTTGGTTACGAAGATACTACGTTTGCTCAGCAAAAATGTCTTTCTGAAAATGGACTTGGATCCCTTGTACTTTGAATACGTCATATTTAAAATATTTTTGAAAAAAAAAGTTGAAGTCAAATTTATCCTGCAATCCAGGTTTGTTAGAAACGTATAAAATTAATTTGTTTGGTTTGATTGCTCACAGTTTTGCATCAGTAGCAAGGCTATATGAAACAGGACTTATTGTTTAAAGTGGGATTCGAACCATTAATTTTGAAATTTTGTGCCGGATTGCAGTCAAAATCTATACAACAAATTCTAGACGTCTTTGCCTCTACCCTCCAAATTTAATGTTAAAAGGCCGAAAATTGCACCCTGTAGCGTAGTACATACATACACACAGACACACGAACAAATGTAGATCAAATCGTCCCAGGAGCCTCACTGACGTTCGGCAATGATGTGACAATAAGTATCACGCCTTAAGGGATAGTTACGCGGGTGACTGCCATACCTCGCGTTTTCTTGCCTGATCCCTTCAATACAAGCTGTGCCATTATGTAAAGTGTTTAGGAAAATTTAGAACGGAGGTGGGAGAGAGGATGAAATAAAATTTTCATAATAGTATAATGAAAAAGAAATTGATTATACAAAATTAATTCTTCCCTGAAGTTCCCAGTTGCATCTCAACCACACCACTGACGTTAGAATCATCAGAAGCAATTTTCGGATCAACACTTTACTATCTGTTTGGGTTTCCAGTGTCTTTCACATCGTTGCATTTTCATAATGATTCTTCATTCTTTGAACTATACCAATCATTTCTTTCTTACACGTTTTGCAACGAGCTCGTATGGTCGTTTTCTTATCTGGTAAGCTCCAAAAGATGTCATTTTTCTTCCCTTAAAACTCATATTAAACGATTCCGAGTTCTACAAAAACTAGTAACCAACATGTACTGTATCAACGAATGCCTGCGATATTTTAATTTCAGAACCGCAATTGAGCGAAAATCTTTGTTTTCTGAAAACAACACAAAATCTTGTTTCCAAGATAATAATTATTATTATTATTATTATTTAAATATCAGTTCTACAAGTAATCCAACCGTTGACTACACTTTCTCGCAAGCTAACTGATACGCATTTAAACAATACAATAAACGCTAAAAACTAGGGAAAAAGAGAGAAAATAAATTGTAGATCACCACATTGACCTGCTGTAGCCATGAGAAATCAAAACATTCACACGGGAAGAAAATAGCCTTTTAAATGGGGAGTACTCTTCGACAATTTTCTATTTCTGGCAGATTTTTTGTATAAAAACAAAACAAAAAAAAATACATATATGTTTAAAACAAGCTTTAAAAATGCACGTGTTTAAAAGAAAATGTTTAAAACGTATATAAAATTTGTTTTAAACAAAATCCAATTGTTTAAAACAAGTTTTAATAATTTGTTTTAAACATTTTGTTCTAAACAAAACAACCCTGTTATAAAGAAAAAGAAACTTTATCTAGAAAGGTTTCATTTGATGAATATATATTGTAGATATTGATTATACTTTTCTTCTCTGAAAATACGTAAATGTTTTTGGCACATCAAGTTATTATGCCTTTGAAATGTTTTTTTTTTTTTTTTTTTTTTTTTTGTTGATTATAAGTTTTATAATATATTAAAACTGGTCAGCTCACGTCACTTTTGTTCACGTGGTTCCTTGTTCGATTCCTGGTAGGTAACTATTAAAATTTGAAGAATTAATGTGATTTGTATTAAAATTTAAACTGTAGGTTTACGTCCCATACTGCGTCGGTGCTCTAAAGAGACGCTAAGCTTCAACAAAAAACAACTATATTTAACAACTCGCTCTTTCAGTTCTTCTCACCCAGTCGGTTCTACATTTAGGGCAAGAATTCAAATTCTAGAAATTTCTTGAACTGAATCCTCGCACGTGAGTGTACTTTGTATCTTTAATGGGATGTCTACCCATCATCAGAGGCTTCAGAATTTCCATAAGATAATATGTAAAATTCAATTCATAAAAGTATTACAAAATTCTGCACTTAATAACTTGCAATTTTGTACACAAATGCCAAAGAGCAATACAATTAAATTACTGTCACAATTTTGCACCTAATCACTTTGATTAATTCTAATGCTTATTTCCGTAATAAGGTAATGACTACTGCAGGTAGAGAGTCAAAAGACCACTTGCAGACCTCATAACTACCTTATTTCTTGACATTCTTTGAAGAATACATTCTGGGGAGGGACGCACTATGGCAATTAGAGAAGAAAAACTCGCGTCTACCACCTCCATTTTCGTAATCATTTGAGCAGCCTCCCTTCCTCCCTCACTTCCCGATGAGTTCCTACAACTTCACGACGGCAACTCTCTGAATTTGCTTTTTCGGCGGGAACTGGTATGACTCACGCGTCAAAAGAATAATTCCTAGAACAAAGATAATGATCTTCAAAACCTCAGTATCGAACATATGTTTCCAGTTGCTTTTCTAGTTATATCTTTTGTTGCTTGAAACGGACAAATTCTCCTTCGAAGCAGATTTCACCTCTGCCACTCACAACTATACAATCAAGGAGTCTAAATGTTTCTTATTTGCCTATCTCTTTTGTTTTCTGGAAGGATAGGTTTTTTTTTTCATGTTATGTTATTTATCATAGAAAACACATAGTACCATGTTTCTGTCGTTAGAACGGATTAATTGTATGCAGGGGTTGCGAAAAACAAGTTTTCCTTCTTTGCTTTTAAAAAATTAGAGTGGTTTACCAAAACTCCCTTATATATTTACCATACTCTTGTGTCCGTGTCACAAAAAAAAAAAAAAAAACTCATGAATCATAATCAAATTTGGTCAAAACCTAAAAAGTCAAGAATTAGAAATTGAGTTTTTTATTAAAGCTATCCTCTCAAACCATTTCCGGTTTTGATTGATCAGCATAAATTGTAAACGGTAATACATATTGAGGTCTGGTTTTCTGTTTCGTAAGAACATATTTAATCTCTCTACTAAAACCGAAAGTTGTTCATTCAACTATAATTTCTGGTTTCAATAAATATTGATTTATACAGAGCAAAAAACGGGAAAATATAGATGAAAGCAGTTTTCTCCAATCGAGTAGCTCTAAAGCGTCTCATTAGTACCTTTCATCTATTCTATTGATCTTCAATTGAAACTGGAAATCGTAGAAATTAACCACATCCGGTTTCAATGGTGATCTCCATAGAACAGGAATGTTAACAGCGAGAAGCAGTTTTTTTTTTTTTTTTTACATTCTATTTAGCGTTCTAAAAATAGCTACCATCTTCTTTCTTAAACCTATATTCAAATAAGAAGTGGTAGAAAATTAACCACTTCCGGCTTTAACGTTGATTGTTATAGAGTAAAACCTGTAATAGATAGCAAGAATCGGTTTTCTGCAATCAATTAGGCGCCCCAAGAATATACTTTGTTTGTAGTCTAATCCCTACTAAAACCGGAAATGGTAAAAATGTACTGCCATTTGCGGTTTCAATATTACTTGTGAAAACATTTCACTATTTCAAACGTAAACTAGTTTTACAAATGATTTATCAGTAGAACACAAATTATTTACCAGTCTCCCCATTCAGAACTGTTCAACCTTGACTAAACCAAACCGAGGATTGTGAGTGAAAGAAACTAATATACAAGATTAATTGCATGAAATTAAACCTACTTTAGATTTGTAATAAGGGAGAAAAATTGTAAACATCTGAGAGGTTATTTGGTTCACACAGTTGTTAGAGCCTAAATTAGAACAAAGCGGGAAATATAAAATCTTCCATCACGCTATATTGTGACAACCAGCCTCCAATAAAATTCGTAAGCGCTTGCATACTTTTGTAATGAAAGTCTTGATTTTGAGGGAAAAGAACTAGTTGATCTCTGACCTCAAGTTTTACTGGTTTGCGGTCACTTCTTGAGATTGAGACCGAGTTCAGTCGAACTAGCATCCTCAAATTTCAGTTATACTAAAAAAAAGTAGGGCCATGGTTACAGTACTTTTACTTTATTTAGATTAAATATCGATAGAAATCAGTTTCTAGTCGTTCTTATGTAACAGCGGGGTTATGAAGGATGGAATCTACGTCTTAAAGTGGGACACGAATCACTACTCAGTTTGTATCCGAGAGAAACTGTCCTCTAGCCGATTACAAAAGTGACAATACTACAGACTCATCCACGGAGGACACCTGATAGAAATATGTTGTACTGATCTTGTATGTACTTCTGAATGTTTTAAGAGTCACTTTACAAGAACAAAAAAAAAAAAAAAAAAGAAAGAAAAAGAAAAAAGAAAAGAAAAAAAAGAAAAAAAAGAAAACTACACGAAATAAGTACAAAGCACAGAAGATATAATTTATTCCTCCAAGTTAGTTCACTGAGTCAGAAATTCAGTGACCTAATTTAATTTGTATATAAATATACGAACAGAAGAAAGATATGAATTATTTGAGTTCAGTCTAGTTCTGAACTATTTATATTACTTTGAAATGAAAATGAAATAAAATCTTTAAGTTTTACGTCCCACGGTTACACCGGCTAGGCTAAAAGAGACGGTGATGATGAGAAATGAATGAAATGGTGGGATGAAAAAAGTGGAAGGAAATGGGGTAACAGCGGGAAAACTCACGCACACGGTGTTTGTCCACCACAAAGCTCACTTGGTGCCAGCTGGGATCGAACCAAGGACCCCATGAGAGGTGAACGCTCTACCACTGAGCCACTGCTACCCGTTATACTACTTTATTGGTTTAAATCAATTGTTTGTTTAGCACACGCAACTTACAATCCTGACTATGAGTATTAACTTGAATTTCAATGGGAAAATAATTTAGTTCACACACAGCGGAATAGGTATGAAGTTCGTGATCCGAGGTTTCACTACGTATGTTCACAGGGTGCTCGGAAACGACATAAATCAACTTAGGCAAATTAATCCTTACGCGAAAGCACAAATGAAAGTTACGGATCACCGCACAAAAAAAAAAAAAAAAAAAAAAAGCTCAAATTTTTAAAACTAAATCATTTTACGCGTATGCTCCAGTAAAATACAACAGAACTATAAGGTGTTTTCAGAAAAATTTGAAATACCACCCCCGAAAATAAACTACCTTTTGTCAATTCTTTCATGAGAAATGTCATGCTATATATTAGGACTATTAATGATATATCTGTGTATAAAATATCAACAATATAGTGTAAGTCGTATTTTAGGAAATATTGAAGAAACAACAGAAGAGAAAGAAAAAACAGCAAACTAACCAAGAGTAAATTTCTCCTTGGAGATTTTTTTTAAAGAGTAAATATTACATTATGCCATTATGTCAAGCCATTGAGTAGTTTTTGAGAAAATCATTCGAATAGAACTCACCCTCAAGAATAAACTATTCCTTGTGGAATTTTCAGGATAAGTAATTTTCGCCATATGTCAGGTCATTAATGAAATATTTATATCAACAAAATTGTGTTGGTCATTTTTTTTTTTTTTTTTTTAAGAAAATCGTAGGTAGAAACTTATTTCCAAGCATAAGCTACCCCGTGGATTCTTTGTAGGAAAAATGAGTTATGTTATATTGTCATATTATTAGTGAAACATTTATTTATGAAATATGAATAGAATGGCCTGAGCAGGTTTTTTTTTTTTTTTTTTTTTAATCGTCTGAAAAGAACTCACCCCAAGACTAAAATGCTCCTTCTGTTTTTCTTTAAATGCCTTATAACACAGTATAGGGTTGTTGTATGAAATGTAAACAAAATCCGTTAGAGACGTTTCCGAGAAAACAGTATTCTTTCTTTCTTTCTAATTTTCATTCTTCAGAAAAATGCTTTTACCGGTATTTGCAACCCTTTTCGTGGAGAATCTTGGAAAACTGGCACACTTCCTATATCCACTAGTACATTAATGGAATCTAGGCTGAAAATAATCTCTATGTTCTTTTATCCAACATTTCGCTCTCGAGTTATTGCCTTCTTGTACCGTTACGATCAGTTTTCTGCGGAGTATATCTCTGAAATAATGCATTTTTGCACCAAGGTTGGTCTACAGTTGTTTTAAAGTTTTCGTGTGAGTTGAGTTGATTCTGAGTTTAATGTCACGTTCAGCAGCGAGAAATGTTCGAAGTCCTAGTTCCACTTGTATTTATTACCATAACCTGAAAACATTAGAAAATCGCCCACGTAGTCTAAATTATTTAGCTTGGTTGGTTTGGTGAGTTTAGTGTTTAGCTTCCCGGCCGTGAGCCTTCAGTGGAATCTGAATCCTTAATGATGCTTTGAAGTTTCAAGGCTTTTCAACCAGGTATAGAACCTGAGATCTGTGATCCAAAGGTGCCCGAGTTAGCCACTAGACAGACCAACAGGAAAGGTTGCCGTATTTTTGAAAGGTTACTTATGTTTATTCACGGGAAAATTGGTTCATGGGGTTCAGTCCATCGTTTCTGTTGTATGGATCATGAAGTAAAGTTGATTTTTTTCATTATTTTCAGAAAATTATTTAAATAATGTTGCCAGAAAGTAGAAGTAACTTCCCGCTACGAATTTCAAATCCCAGTTACTAGAGAAAATTATGTAGTGTGTATCCATATGAATGTCTCATACAAACTTAGTGCTGCAATGGAACGCTAAATTTCAACCATCATCTGTGTCGAATTATAGATCCTGCTCTCCAAAGTATATTTTCTCCCATTGAGGCAGTGTTATTTATTACAAAGAGTTGGAACTTATTAATATGAAATTAGTGGCTACTGTGTGTTTCAGATGTAAAGCATCACGGGAAATAGCCAATGGTGCGCGATATTCCGCGCCGTGTTGCCGGATCATGGACTCCCCTTTCCCTTCTCGCTCTTCCTCCAGTTGGGATTATGACACATACATTGGCAACATTATTCGCAATGTAAATATACTATTCCAGCAAACTCAAGAATTTTGACTGTGCATCCTAGAAGTATATATAGCAATTAAATTACTTATCTATTAACTTTTCCAGTTGATATGCTAAACACTCGTCTTCAACACTACTTTCACTATCGTCTATGTCAGTTAATATTTCGTCATTGTCTGAATCTGAGTCTTATAAATTTATTATCATGGGCTAAAAAAAAAAAAAAAAAATGTAAACACAAAAAATAATTCTTCGAGCCTGATTTCGTAGCACTTTATTTTTTATTTTATTTTATTTTATTTTATTTTTTTCAAAAGAAAGCTCCGCACTTGTACTCGGTTTGCTTAAATACATTGTCAACTATAATTTTGGAGAAGAAACGAACCACCACGAAAGAAAGTAACCCAGACACTGATGAATTCTGTTTGTGCTAGAAGAGAAGTTACGTTCCTACATAACTAGCCCTTTGTTTCCTTCTCAGTTTTCGTAACAAATAACATTCTTGGGCTTGGTCTAGGTCACACAAAAACAATCCGTCTGATTCCTAAGTAAGTCCATATGATCGAGTTTGTTTTGGGTTACGATAATTTACGACACCATTCAGACGCCTGGTGCTTTTGAATCCCTGCTGGAGGAGGAAAGAGGGAAGAAGTGGTCGCATATATGTAAGGTAGTGAAACGTGAAGGAAAAAAAACAAACAAACAAACATACTGCGTTTTTTCTATCGAATAAGGAAGAATTTATCCCGAAGTAAATTTCAAAACAACATTAAGAACTTCCCATACTTTGTTCTTACGATATTAGGCATATTATATATAATTCATATATATAAATATAAATCAGGGCAAGGCATATATTAGGCATATTATATATAATTCATATATATAATATTTTTTTTTCCTATATATATAAATCAGGGCCGGCGCGAAGGGGGGTCGAGCCGTGCCACCGCCCAGGGCGGCAAGTCTGATGGGCGGAAAAATTGAAAAAGAAAAGAATGCAGAAGCGGCAAAATTTGAGAAAGAAAATATTAAAGGGGCGGCATGTGAAAGTACCGCCCAGGGCGGCAAAACTTCTAGCGCCGGCCCTGATATAAATGAATCATACCAAAGGCGCGTAGCCACGGGGGGAAAGGAGGCCCTGTCTTTCCAAACTATTTCCAACTCCAAAATGAGGTTCGTGGTATGTTGAATAAACTTATTTAATAGTTAGTGCAAATGAGGGACGTTTATAATAACATGAAAATTTAAAAAAATATCAAACATCATCAATACGATTTCTGTACCTAATTAAACAACTAAAATTAACCATATGCTTTATATTCTCATTTCCCTAACTGGGAGCACACCGTATGAACTCTCTATTAGATTATTGCATAACAATATCTGAGTTGATATTTTTTCGAGTTTTTTTTCCTTTACTATTTTAACCCATATAAATACAAAGTCAGATACACAGACTGCTATAAACAGCATTTGTTTTCTTATGAATAGCTTATTGATTCATCTACAATCCGGTTTTCAACTCAGTACTGTCAAGATCCGTCTTTTGATAAGGTAGCATCGTGAAAATATAACATGTGTATAGTATGTATGGTGAGTTAAAATGCTTTCATATTCTGAAAGAGTTCATTTGTTCTCTTTTAAATGTGTGAAAAGCTTTCCTCCCCCTGAAAGTAATGTTCCCCTAGAACAACCTGCTGGTTACACCCATGATTATTCTGTAATAAAAGTTGAGTTCTATTTCCAAATTGAAGAAAAATCCACTGGAAATTAGACGCGGGACTCATCGCTCGTTTTACTAATTGTTTTATATGGAAACCTATAAAGCGTGTATCATAACAACCAGTTGACATAAAAAGATGTAGTTTTCACGTATGTGTTCGTAATTCTTTTCTCTACTTCGTAAAGTGAGCAGTTGATGTGCTAATACAATATTTCTAATAAGCACCTCTGGTATTGTCAAGATTCGCAGTAGCGCGAGAAGTCAGCGTGCAGGACTGCTTGCCGCGAATTGTCAACACCGCTCAAAGCCAATTGGACGCCGCGTGAAGCCAACTTAAGGCCATGCCGCTTATCATTTGAAATCTGCAATAGTAATAATTATTTAACTGGAGTTACTAATAATGAACAAATTGGCGTTCTGTACCTGATCATTGCTTTGGCAGTGTACATCATACAACAGGAAATCGCAAGAAGCAAATAATTCAAATTTTTGGGTTCTTTCTTTGTGGTGTTTACAGAAAATCTTCTATCCGTTCTTCAGAAACGAAGGAAACTAATGGGACGAGGGTGGCACCCCACGATGATCTACCACGCCCATTGGAAAACTACTTGAGAGGGTGAGGAAAATCTCGAACTTAGGCAATTTCGTCACAGGAAATTTCGCCACTGGAAATATTCTCACGGTAACTTCGTCACCGGTAAATTTGTCACCGGAAAACAATTCAGTTGGTATTGAACTCTGCAAAATCGAAGTTTCGGATACTCGACGCAAGAACAAACATTAATAGAACATAATGCCGCCAAAATCAAATGTTAAAAGGGAAAGTGGGCTCCTAATGGGTTGATATATCACTATTTACAAATATTAGGTTTTGGCAATATCAAAATGTCAGAACAAAAAATAGCAAACAAAATATAACTTGTTATAATACAACAAGTGTTTTACATGCTCATTTTCTACTATGCGCAACATTCTAAGCAATAAGAAGCAAAGAATCTTTCAAACTTTTAGTTACAGTGTTATACGTTAAACACAAAGACTAGAGGGGAAAGCGTGTATTGGTATACAAGATTTTCCCTCATATCTATTCCGTCTATCAATACAAAACTTGGTACACACATTCTTACTCTCCATAGTATTTTTCGAGATACATTTAGATTGTATGCTTTTACCGGGGCCCACTCCAGAGAGTGTCAACGTTGATGGGAGGAATTTCTGGAGGGAATTTTCCCGACACTCTACCAATTTTCCCTGTTCAAGTACGTTATAGGCCCCAATACATAGCACCTCTGGAAAGCTTGTTTCATGCTGAAGAGAATGAACTATAAACTATGACTTTCCAATGAACAGTGTTGATGCAATAGTTATTTCACTGCGAGTCTACGATTTTCCTTTTACTAACAGGATTAATGGGCCACTGGGACCTACTCCGTTGTGCATGGCACCTAATTTTTGTGCATGAACATATCTTTGTTATCAGTGTGCGAATTAGATAATTATATTGGGGGGAATAAAATTAGGGCAACAGGACGTAAAGTCTGAAGGTGCATTAATTCAAAATGAGACAATAATGCCTTACCCTCCCTCACACACACATAAATATGACATCTGTAATAAATAAGAAATTTATTAACTCAATAAATCTAGACAATAACTATGTACGTATATATTGTCTGATATGCACACACTACACCTAACTTCCTGAACGTGTTTAAATGTTGTACTCACTCATGTGCCCGTAGCTCGCTAAGGTTTATTTATTTAATAATTCGGCCCGAGCGATAGCCATGATCACAAGTATATGTTAATTTTTCCATTCATATTGAAATCTATTTTGCGTTATTACACACAGCTTAAAAAAAAACTACTTCAGTATCATGAAAACCACTAAAATTATCAGTACAGTTAAACCGAACTTACTTTTAAAAAATCTAGGTATTAGCCTATCATACGAGAAATGGATTGTTGTTCCCAATTTCGGCATCAAGGTCAAATCGAACGCCAAATATTTAAAAACTGTCAATTCAAATTACGAACTTGTGCTTCTACTCCCCGCTAAAGCTGCGTTCTTTAAAGGGATGTCTGCCTATCATCAGAGGCTTCAGATCTACATAAGGTAAGAGAATAAGATAGATTGGGTTAGAGCCTAAGTTAGGATAAAGCGGGAAGTACAAAACCTTCCATCATGCTATTTTGCGACAACCAATTAGGTTACATAATCTCCAATAAAATTCGTAAGCACTTACACATTTTTGTTATGAGCGAGAAGAGCTAGTTGACCTTTGACCTCGAGTTAGACCGGTTTTCGGACACTTCTTGACATTGAGACCGAGCTCAGTCGAATTAGCACCCTCAAATTTTAGTTATTCATTAAAAAATGTAGGGTCCATGGCTACAACACTCTTACTTTATTTAGATTACATATGGATAGAAACAAGTTTCTTAGCCTGTTCTTCTGTAACAGTGGGGTTATGAAAGACGGGATCTACTTTTTAAAGTGGGTTAGAAACCAGTACTTGGTTTGAATCCGAGAGAAATTGTCCTCTAGCTGTGCTCAAACCTGGGACTCCTGATTACAAAAGTGACAATTCTATAGACTCATCCACGGAGAACACCTGATAAAGATATATTGTATTGATCTTACATGTACTGTACTTGTGAATATTTTGAGTCACTTTACAAGGGAAAAAAACTGAACAAGTGAAATCAGTACAAAGTACAGATTACACTGGTCGACAGTGAAAAATTTTCTTTCATGAAACAAAGTTTTCCTTATAGTTTTCGAGCTGCTGAAAACGAATCTGATCTTAATTTTGGCTCTGCACCCTCAGATTTTGAAATAATGTCAATTATAGTAGATTTTGGTTAAAATTTTAAGGAAATCACAGAACTGTAGGTTTGAAACTGTTTTTTAAGACATTTAGAGAAGTTTGCAACACTGACAGTCACAGTACGCAACCATAAGCTCAGTGACCCATATCCCATACATTCAGGTGTGTTATATTAAAAACTCAAAGAGATATCTCAAACACAAGGGGAGTAAAACAGTGTGAAAGTAATTTAAACAGGAGGGAAAATTTAATATTTGAAGAAATTGAAAAGAGTTTGCAACACTCACACTTGCGATACTCACACATAAGCTCAGTAACGAAAACCTAATACATTCAGGTAAAATACTCACAAATGTTATTTGAATAGAAGTTTAGAAAATTTTGCTAAATGAAGTTACCATGTATGTAAATTGTCAACGATTGTTTTTAAAAATTTTAGCTTTTTTTATGGCAAAAAGAAACATGGTCAGAATTTCTTGAATTACATCCAATATTCCAATTTGTGAGAAAAAAGTGGCCTATTGAAGTCTGGCGACATTGTATTTTTCCTCCCTCCCAGTCACCATCTACTGTTGCTCAGTTGTCTGAAGGTTTGAGCGTGGGGCAGGGAGTCTGTACACGTCTTCCTATCGTGTAAGTGTTTTTGTGACTGTCACAATGCCTCGAGATTGTGTTACCCACTCAGATAATGTTTGTTATGTCTGTGGAGAATACATAGTTAAGGCTAAGAGGAAAAAATTAATACTTTTGGCGAAAAAGGCTTATGAACTATATACTTCGGTTTTCCGGTCGTGGTTGAATAACAAACGTCAAGGTAAAATGTCATTTGGTGTTCCGAAGATATGGCGTGAGCCGCCAACCACGTAAGTGACTGCTACTTCTGTGCTGTATACATTCAAGGCATGAAAGGGAAGGACAAAAAAAAAAAAAAAAAATCGATTGCAATAAGACCTGTCGAACACGGTGATAATGTTCCAATTCCTGTACCTCCAGCAACATGATCTCTGGAAGAGGAGAAAACAAACGTAGCTTCTTCAGAATCTGAGAGCTCAGAGTCAGATTTTGAATTTGAAGAGAGAAACAACCCACATTTTGTAACACAAAGTGATTTAAATGACATACAGGAAACGACATGCACCATTCAGTTTTTTTTTTTTTTTTCAACAGGAAGATACACTTTGTTTTTGTTCTGATGTCAATGGTTTGTTTGCTGCTCTTGGTACGACACATGTGGCACGGGAGAGGAGACTTTTTATAGACTCCTCAAAGAGCAGTCTTAAGGCAGTTTTAATACGTGATGGCAATATCCTCCCAACTGTACCAATTGCTTATGACACTCAGGTGAAAGAAATGAAACTTATATTAGAAAAAAGTTCAGTACAATGTTCTTAAGTACCACATTGTTGCCGATTTCAAAGTTATAGCATACTTACAGGACTACAGAATGGATACACGAAACATTGCTGTTCTTATGCGAATGGGACTCTCGAGCCCAAGATAGTCACTACCGCAGGAAAGAATGACCACGACGCAGTACAATGCAAGTAGGTGTTAAGAATGTTGCAACCCCTCTCTAGTTAAATCTGAAGACATATATCTCCCTCCACTCCATATAAAACTTGGCCTATGAAATCTTTTGTGGTTGGAATGGACAAGAGTGGAGCTTGATTTTAATATTTGACACTAAATTTCCGAATCTCAGCACTAACAAAGTGAAGGCTGGTGTGTTTGTCGACACCCAGATAAGGGATCTAATGCGGGACCATAACTTTGACGCAGCGCTTAGCCCTTTTGAGCTATAGTGTTGGGTATCGTTCAAGAGTTTGTGTTCCGGTTTCTTAGGCAAGACAAAGGATGAGAACTACAAAAACACTCGTGGACAACTTTTTGAATAATTACGGAAAGCATGCATACAACATGTCGTTGAAAATTCACTTTCTACACAGTCATCTAGACTTCTTTCCACCGAAGTCTAAATGACTCTGCGACGTAAGTGATGAGCATGGAGAAAAAAGTCACCCACAAAAAAATGGCAGCAATGGAAAGACGTTACCAAAGTGGAAGTGGATGGAAACCGAATATGCTTGCGGACTATTGTTGGGGATTGGTTACGGACACCGAAGATACCCACACGAAAAAGGTCAAACGCAAAACAATGTACTAGGTGAATCATGTGTAGTGTTCTTTGGTCACATATATATTTCTGTATCACAATGTGAATATTCATATTGTACATATATTTCTTTGTTTACTCGAGTTAACCATTTTTTTCTCGCCTAGTAAATAGCAATCTCTATGACTCTTTTAATATAATGAATGTATTGGATGTGTGTTACTGAGCTTATGTGTGAGTATCGCAAGTGTGAGTGTTGCAAACTCTTTTCAATTTCTCCAAATATTAAATTTTCCCTCCTTTTAAAATTACTTTCACACTGTTTTACTCCCCTTGTGTTTGAGATATCTCTTTGAATTTTTAATATAACACACCTGAATGTATGGGATATGGGTTACTGAGCTTATGTTTGCGTACTGTCAGTGTTGCAAACTTCTCTAAATTTCTTCAAAAAACCCGTTTTTCCCAGTTTTTTCAATATTTTTCTTCTTCTTCTTCTTCTACACATTGAGAACTTACCGTTGGAATGTGTGATCCATGCCCTTTCCAACGAGGTATCATTTGTTATTCTGGGATAGTTAGGAAAGGAGTAGAGAGGCTTCAAACCTACAGTTCTGTGATTTCCTTAAAATTTAAACCAAAATCTACTATAATTGACATTATTTCAAAATCTGAGGGTGCAGGACCAAAATTAAGATCAGATTCGTTTTCAGCAGCTCGAAAACTATAAAGAACACCTGCTTTCATGCAGAAAAGTTGTTTTGAAGTTGAATTTTGTCGAACAGTGTTATATACTTCATTCCTCCAAGTTAGTTCACAGAGTCAGAAATTTAGCGACCTGATTTAATTTCCATATAAATATAAGAAGTGAATAAAGATATGAATCATTTGAGTTCACTCAGTTTCTGAACCATTTATATTATTTTATTGGTTTCAACAGGGGTGGATCCAGAGGGGCGATCTCCCCCCTAGAAGAGGGAACTTCTTATTTTACATATAAATAAAACCCGCGATCTTTTTGTTTCTTTCAAATATCGATTCCGTGACGGAGCTCATGAAGTCAACACTTACAATTACTTTACTGTTAGGTTTCAGATTAGTTAATTCACTGTGCTACGTTATTCAAATAAAGTATAAACATTATATTAAAGTTTTCCAGACAACATTATTGGCGTGGACAGCAAATTGTACAGCGAAAAGAAAGATGGAAAAATGTAAGGTTAACTTTAAAAAGCCCATTTCAGTTGAAGTGCTTATACAGACACAGAAAATGGCATGGAGAACCGGTCGTATTAACAAATGCTGAAGCAAATCTTCAATTATGCGTTTACTCACCTTCACTAACATGTCTACTCACTCTGGGCGCACATCCATCAACTTGTGAAGCACTACAAGTTGGGTCAATGGGTCTCACATATTTTGACTCCGGGCCAGAAGGCAACGCGACAGTCGCCTGTGTTTATTTACTGTTTTTGAAGCTCCACGGCGCCGTCATCATTGATTAACATCCCATGAACCGATTTCAAAACAGCCGAAACCAGCACTGTACCAGAAGAAGGTCCTTCTGTGTGTTTGGTGCATCGTGCATCGGGAACTGCTACCAGCTGGTCAGAGTATCAATGCAACTGTGTAGTGTCAGCAGTTGAGCTGTGCTTAACAAAAACTCAAAACTCTGGAGCCATCACTTCTGAATTACAAATGGGTCCTCGTTTACGGGATAACGCTAAGTCTCACGTGGCTAGGATGACTCAGGACACCATTTTCCGCCTTGGGTGGGAAACAATATTGCAACCACTATATTTCCCGGGTATTGCACTGTCCGATTATCACCTGTTCCATTCTTTGGACAATCACCTTAGAAGACGCCAGTTCAAATCCCTAGTAAAAGTGCAAAATGCACCTGATACCTTCTTCGTTTCACGGCCCACCATGTTCTAACGCGATGAAATCAATGGCTTTTCAGAATGTTGGGAGAAGGTCGTCGATGCTGATGGGGACTATTTTTGATCTTCCAGGTTAGGTGACATATCGATGTTCGAAGGTGGTGGGTGAAAAAGCAACAAAACTTTTCTTGGTTACCTTTATATTTAAATTTAAGACCTTGTATACAGAACCTATCTACACAAGATTGATTTTCTTTGAAATTTCACTTAATTTCTTTACGATTTCCTGGCAAAAATACTTAATTATTATTCGTGACTTAAAAAAAAAAAAAAAAACAATTATTTTATTACACTGAGTAGAAATAAAAGAGAGCGCGAATGAAATTCAAATTAAATAAAAGCATTGTTTCTCGCCAAATTTTCCATCCTCTATGTCAGCGTTTCCCAACCTTTTTCAACTTGCGGCACACTACGGGTGTAACTTGAATTCTCGCGGCACACTCATAAATATTATTATTATTATTATTATTATTATTATTATTATTATTATTATTATTATTATTATTATTATTATTATTATTATTATTATTATTATTATTTGTAAATATAAAATACAATGGTAATTTTTTCCGTGATTACTGATCTCTTTCTTGCAGAGAAGAAAGCTCGATCACTGTCTCTCTCCCATGGTAAATCAATATGTTTATTTTTCATTCTAATTTAAAAATAGAGAAGGATTGCAATAAAAATAGGACTCAGTTTTTTAAAAATGCACTTTCTTTTTCAAAATTGTATCCAATCTTTCACTAAGAAGGAATATCACTAAATAACGAACGAACAAGCAAATCTCTTGTACTTTTAAGACACAAATGTAGGTAATTTGTATGCATGTTTGCTTTGTCGAAAGGATTTTGCGGTATTTTAAAATTTCAAGTTACGATGTAGTCTGCAAATAATGAAGCAATAATGGTCATAATAGTTGTAAATACTATTTTTAACATTAAAAATGTACAGAAAAGTAGCACAATAGGAAACATAATTTATTAAGATGGTTAATATACATGACAATTTTCAAATATTATATGAAGGTTATTGTTAAATAATACAGTATTAGTAATGTAACAATCTTTCAATAATATCTATTAAAGGTTACAATTGTTTAATAATAATACAATTTTAAAAAATTGTAAGACGAGTTGGTGCACGAAGCAAAATTAATGTGCAACTTGAGCTTGATGTTCTTTTATGATCTTTTTCAATTGCAGACAGATAGTTGATAAACACCCCCCTCATATCTTCCGGTTGTTACACTTAATGGTGTTCATTGCAGAAAATCTTGCTTCACTTAAGTAGGATGTAGAAAAGGGAATGAGAACTTTCACAGCCTTTGTAGAAATAGGGCTGCTGGAGAGAAATCCAGAATGATGCCCTGTCTTGCTGTGAGTGCTAGAGCCTCAAACCTCGTTCATTCCTCACATCGACCAATTCACTTTCTTCCTGAACATTTAATTCTGCTGACTGTAGGAGAGAATTCGCAAAGGGGTACCTCACCCATTCAAATGAAGTCAACTGAAGTGTAGGAAAATACTTCTCAACATTGGTACGCAACAAAGACAGTGTGTCTGAAATGACTGTTGAGAGGTTTGTGTCAATTTTACAGCACTTTGTAAGCTCAAAAATGTCACATTTGTTTTGTTTTCTAATTTTGTTCTACCAAAGTGAGAGTTTCTTCCTAAATGAACAAATTTTGAGTTGAGTTGAGTTAATTTTGTCACTTAAAGTTAGTATATTTTCGTTTTTTCCCCTGCATGCTTTGGTTTAGTGCATTCAATGTTTGGAATGTGTCGGCAAGAAAAGGTACTTTATTGCAAGAAGAATCATTACTAAGGAAATCGGCATATTCACTTTCTTCGGACAGAAAGAATAGGAGAAGTTATTCTTTGAGTGTATAAAATCTTTACAACATGCGACCACGAGACAATTACCTTACTTCTGTGTGAATAAGCAACTGACTGTATTCAAAATTCATTGCAGAACATAGACCTGAAAATAGTTTTGTTTCAAGAGGTCTTGGCTTTATGTAATTAACCATTTTTACCACTTGATTTAATACTTTTGCAAGTTCAAAAACAAGTGATTTTGAAACAAGTGCTTCTCTACGGAAAAAACAATGTGTAAATATTATCTCCGGATTCTTTTGCTTTACTAATGCCAAAAATCCCTTTACGGAACCTGTCATAGAGGGATTGCCATCTGTGCCAACACTCAAACAAGATTTCCATGACAAACCTGCTGCATCAAAATAATCACTTACTATATCAAATATATTTTATCCCTCAGTTGTTTGGGAGAGCGCTTTACAAAATGAAAACGGTATAAATTTGAAAGTTCATTTCACCTCTCTTTATGGACTTTCAATTGAAGCGTAATGTAGCAGTTAACCGTGAAAATGCACTGAGAAAAAAAAATGTAGGTGGCATACTTAAAAACGTAGGTTACATTCGTAATTCCTGTAGTTTCTGGACTTAACGTACAACCGTATATAACATCCTGCAGCAAACGTATAGCTGAAAAAGTATGTATTATACGTACTGTCTGCACAAGTGCAATGACGTCATTCGTGTGACGTTATCTGCAGTAACAAGTATATACGGAGGTAATATCTAGCTTTGTGACGTCAGGGTCGTATGTAGCATGTGGGTTAATAATGACGACATACACTGACTATCAGGACGGAGCATGATTTCAAGAAGTATGCAATATACGTTCTGTACGTATGTTTCTTGCGTTCAACCCCGAGACAGCATCTATATTGTACTTGTGCCCCATACGTACGACTAGATACAGTATACGTATTGTACGTATGTATTATACAGATTTTCCTTATGTCGCACACAGCTTGTCCAGATACAGCATACAGAATATCCGTATGCACCATACAGAGTGCATATATGTAGCTTACAGACTGTCTGCATGCAGCATATAGATTATACGTATGTCGCGTACAGGTTGGCCATATGTAATGTATAGATTGGATGTATATAGCTAATAGGTTGTCCATATGAAATATACAGATTTTACCTGTATCGAATACGTATTGCCTTCTTGTAATGTATGGATCGGACATATGCAGGATCTAGAGTGTACGTATAGTGCACCATTATTAAAGTGCTGCAACATACTGCAAAGTGCATGATACATTCTTACTGTAATGTTGTCAAATATTGTTTTACTCTGTATGAAAACAAAAATAGCTTAAAATATGGTTGATCTCCTTTGTGCCAATAATAATAAAATTAACAATACTACACTTTTCAAATCTTAGTTTGGAGCAGTGAAACTGTCCAAAGAAATGTATTTACCTGCAGGGTGTCCTATAAGTTTGGGCTTCCTGCTAATTCGTTGGAAAGCTACTGCAAAGTCAAGTGTTGAAAAGTGACACAAGCGTTAATTTTAAAATTATGGGCACAAAGCAGGGGCGGATCCAGGACGGACTTCTGGGGGGGGGGGGGCGGTCGGCGGTAATACTGCTACTTTTAAGAGCTCCAAACTTGTTATGGATGGGTTTATTTATATATAAAATAAGAAAGTTTCCTCTTGTGGGGGGGGGGCGATCGCCCCGATAGCCCCCCTCTGGATCCGCCCCTGGCACAAAGGAGGTTAACCATATATTAAACTATTTTCGTTTCCATACAGAGTAAATCAATATGTGATATATTACTGTAAGAATTTATCATATGGTTTGCAGTTAGTTAGTTGCAGCACCTCAATAATAATGCAAAATGCACAGCCTTATACAATCCTATATTCAAACTCAAACAAGATTTACGTACAATCATTTATTAAGCTGTTATCATCCATTGCTTGTACGATATAAAGATTATTTTACCTCATTCTTTTCCTTAATAGTATCTTCTACTAAAGTGCAGTTGTTACCACAAGAGGCCTGAATAGAATTTTCCAGAAATAACTTCTCTGTACATTTTAATTAACAGGTTTTTTTTTTTTTTAATGTCGCAATAATTAAAAGTGTGGTGTCAGCCGGAAACGCATTCGCTTACAATATTATTCCTACTCAGTACTCGCCATTAAAAATGAAACACCAAGAAGGAGACTGGGTAGATGCGCCAAAGTTCCCAGGCCGATACCTAATAGTAAGTGCAGAATACTCTTAAACGTTCGCTGTATTCGCTGTGTGACAACGTGGTGACAGCGGAGGCGTTGTGCAGCCATCGACTAAACATATTTATTCTTCCCTGCTATAGACATTCTGCAAATTTGGACTTTCCTGGATGCATCCTTCTTAGTGCAACATTTTAAGGAAAGAGCAATTTAACAGTCTCATACATTGCTTAAAGAAAGAGCAATGATTCTCAGAATTACTCGGAAGATATATATACACAATAATTTAAAACGGTTATTTCAAACTTTGCAATTCAAAGCACGAAAAGAACTATAGATAAAGGAACACTGATTTTAGCCAAATAGTAATTAGTAAACTCAATCACACTCAGTACCATTAGTTGATTGGTGTTATCCGTAAGTCAGAGATCACGGTATCTCATTTCGTATAGATTTTTGCATTTGTTTAACGCTAAAAATGTATTTTATCGCTAATTGAACCCAGTACCATATATATACCGACAGGACGTACCTTAGTCACAAGGTGACATGAGTGAAACACTAAACTATTCGATTGACACCTGCGGCCTTGTCAACACTAGAGAAAGTTACAAAGTGATTAAGTAAATACGGAACATAGTTCATACAAAGTATAGCGATGTATGAAGTCTCCGTTTCATACGACTTGGATAAAGGATACATCTGAAATAGCAACAAAGAAATATATAATGATTTCTCTGGATAATTTGGATTAGTCCAGAATTCGAACACACACACGCTGGTAAGTCCAACATTTTTTTTTTTTTTTAACTTCTTTCTTCGGATTCCCAATAAAGTTGACTACTGAAAAGCTGAGTTATAGATTCTGTATGAAAACAACACCTTCGCTAGACATGTTCAGTATACACATTGTCTTACATACAGAACAATACATTAGTTATTAATGCATGTCTGAAATAATAGTGCTTCGTATAGAATTTTACTTCATCCAATCGCAATAGCACAAAGATAAAAAATATTGCTAGGGATAATGTTCTTATTACAGAGAAAAAGAATTAAAATGACTTAACATTAACAATCATTTTCTTTAAACAGAGATAATATTTTATTATAATTTATGGAAGAAAGAAATAATTTGTAGTACAGTATCTTTATTAGGGTTATATATTCGTACAAAATAATGTAAGTACAACTGAGTCTGTCTTCAGAAAGGGCGTACTTTTAGCCACAACCTACACTGCTTCTTTTGACTGTCTTTCAAGCAGAATCCTGGTTTGATGCACGAAATACCTGCAACAAAAATCAGAAAATATTTAAAATGTTATATTCAGTGTGCTTAATTTGGTTGTACTTAACAATACAAAGTATCTTAACATTTTTGAGATTAAATGGACAAAATCTGTTAGGTCAGGTATGGACTTTTGGGTTGCACGTAGAAAAACTATGAAGTGTTTATTGATGCTGAACAACAACTCAAAATGTATTACCATTCAAAAGTAAGTGGGTACCTCAATGGTGTTCGGGCTACCATGGGGTACCTAATGTCTGTATTTTTTAGATATATGAAAATATATGTCTCTAAAATGTAAGGAACTGACATCTGTTTACCGAAAACCTCAACTCGGTAAGCCTTATGGATATCGAGATATGGGAAAATAAAGAGCGACACTACAGAACTGTGGAGTTTGCGTACTAGATGGTGCAGTTTCGGAAACGTAATTACGAGGGCTTACAACAACCTCAAAAGTAGTTTCAATTAAATACACTACACACACGCCCTGATGGGGGTTTTCGGGTACCATGATATTCCCAGAACTCTCATTTCTAAATATTCTAAAATATGTCTTAATAACGTTTTAAAGAACGTTAGAGGTGTGTGTTTACCGAAACCGCAAGTCGGTACGCCTAACAGTTACCGAAATATGGTGAAATAAAAAGCGACACCATAGGTACGTGGAGCTTGCATATTAGACAGTACAATTTAGAAAATTAATTAAAATATGACTATCAAGATATTGTCAAATAAAGGGAGGATCCATATAGTTATGGGGTTTTCGTGTTAGGTGGTAAAATTTCCGAAACCGATCATGTAAAGTTAATAAGCATCAGTAGCAATTTCATCTTAAAATAATTAGGTATTTCCATGGAGTTTAAGAACATCATGGGGTCTACCAAGATTAAATTTTAAAAGTTTTGTAAAATATATTTTGACATTTGTAAAGAGTATTAGAAATATGTATTTACCTAAAAGTTCCAGCTAGTACATCTAGCAGCTAGAGAGACACCATACAATAAAAGCGTATTAGATCTTGAAATTTCAGAAAACAATTATTGATCCTAACAAAAGTTAAATAAGATGGTACTTATATGCGTTAAGTGAGAACCTCAGACTCGTCAGTACAATTTCGATCGAAAGATTAATTCAGCTCTAAATTTTCTTTGGACAATTCCAAGCGTTCATCGGGCTCTGAAATAAAGTGAACATTTTTTGTCAATATCTAATATAGCAAGCGAGATATAAGGAATTATGTATTTTATGACGTCGTAAAAATAGAGACCCACATGGATTTGTACTTTTGAGTATTTGCTGTAAGAAGAAGAAATTTCAGAAAACAACCGTATATACCTTAATAGACAATTAAATGGGCGGGGGCACAGTGGCTTAGTGGTAGAGTGCTTACCTCTGGTGTATTGGGTTCTTGGTTCGATCCACGGCCAAGTCAGTTTGTAGTGGACATCGTATTCGTGGGTTTTCTCGGGGTACTCTCCTCCCACCTTTGCATTCCATCAATTCTGTCAACAACATTCACTTGCTTTAATCATAATCTCCCTGAGACTAAAATGCATAATCGTGGGTCGCTACACTGAAATATTTCCTTTTATTTAATTTTAAAATTAAATAGGGAGTTAAGTATGATCGTATTTCTATGGGTTAAGTGAATACTCCAATAGTTTCTGCAAAAAAAAAAAAAAAGATTAGTTAAATACCCTACCACTAAGCTACTGTGTCCCCGCCCACTGAATTGTCTATTAAGGTATATACAGTAGTTTTCTGAATTTTTTTCTTTTAGGAAAGACCCAAAAGTACAAATCCATAAAGATCTCTATTTTCACGTCATAAAATATATAATTCCTTATATCTTATTTACTATCTTAGATATTGACAGCGAATGTTCATTCTTTTGCACAGCTCGATGAACCCTTGGAATTGCCTGAAGAAAACCTAGGACTGAACTAATCTTTCGATCGAAATTGTACTGAGGTACTGATTTAACCCATAGAAGTACCATCTTATTTAATTTTGTTGCGACCAATAATTGTTTCCGAAATTTCAAGCTTTTATTTCACAGTGTTTCTCCAGATGTTAGATGTACTAGCTGGAAGTTTTGGGTAAATACATATTTCAAATACTGTTTACAAATGTCAGATTATATTTTCAAAAGCTTTTAAAATTTAATTTTGGTAGACTCCATGATGTTCTAACACCCCATGAAGATATCTAATTACTTTAAGATGAAATTGCTACTGGTGTTTATTAACTTTCCATGACCGATTTCGGAAATTTTAGCATCTAACACGAAAACCCCTTAACTGTGTTGGTCCTCCCTTTATTTGACAACATCTTGATAGCCGTTAGTCATATTTTAATTCAATTTCCGAATTGTAGCGTCAAGTATGCAAGCCCCACATACCTATAGTTTATTTTCCCATACCTCGGTATCCATAAGGCTTACCGAGTTGCAGTTTTCAGTAAAAAAAAAAAAAAAAAAAAAATCAGTTCTTTACATTTTAGAGACATGTATTTCCATATATCTAAAACGCAGAAATTAAGTACCGCATTGGAACTCCATTGGAGTACTCACTTACTTTTGCATAGCAGGGCAAAAACGCCAGTGGTTCTCACTTTAAGGTTGAAAACATACTATTTTGTCTCTTCTCTGAGCATCGTGAATCTGTCGGAGCTGTACCATAGTTGGAAAGACTCACTGATCCTTCCTATAATGACCATGTAGTTAGAATTAAAAAAGGAGTAGCCGTTGGAGGAAAAACAATATTTTAAAATCCTTGCACCAGTAGTCGTCACCTTAAAATCAAAATGTTCCAGTAGTAGTCAGGATTTTCTACCAGTGTTCGTCACTCAAATAACTTGACATAATTTATTCAAAAACGCACTGTGTATCAGTTTAGGGTTAAGAATACAATATAAAGTAGTAAGCTTAATAACTTTGCATCACTTTTAGCACTCAAGAAATAAAATAAAAACGTTTTTACATACTTTTTAAAGCAATTTCAGAGAGAAAAATGTTAACTGAATTCAAAAGTTAACTGTATATCACTTCCATGTTAAGAGTACAATATTAAATACTATGTTTAATAACTATACGTCACTTTAAACTCTCAAGAATGAAAATAAACGTTTGTACATACATTTTAAAAACAATCTGAGAAACAAAATAAGTTAACTGAATTCAAAATTTAATTATACATCACCTTAAGCTTGAGAATACACTATAAAATACAGAGATTAATAAAAAATGAAATCTTTAAGTTTAACGTCCCACGATTATGCCGGTTAGGCTACAGGAGACAGAGATAATGAGAAATGAGTGAAATGGTGGAATGAAGAAAGTGGGAGGAAACGGGAGAACCCCGAGAAAACCCACGAGCACGGTGTTTGTCCACTACAAAGTCCACACGGCGCGAGTTGGGATCGAACCAGGGACCCCAAACACCGGAGGTTAACACTCTACCACTGAGCCACCGCGCCCCCCTGAGATTAATAATAATGCATTACTGAAGAATGAAAACAAAAATGTTTTAGCTACCTATATTGTATTTACATGTTACCGGTATTTCTCATTAACTTTTTTTTTTTTTTTTTTTGATACCTCATGATCAAGTGTAGGGATGCGCAAGAGAAAAGATTTGAGATTGTCTCCTCTCGAAAAGGTGCCGCGAAAGTTATGTCTCGTCTCGAAAACTGGATCCGTTTCTATTGGAAGAGCTCTATCTCGTCTCGAATTTCGTAACAAAAATTCTGTCTCGTCTTGTCTCGTGCGCATCCCTAATCAGGTCCATAGCCAAAAACTTCATTTCGGAGGGGGTTCGATAGGGCTTTGGGATATCCGAATTTAGATATAGATAATCGATATTGACAAACTATCGAAACTTGTTCGAAATATCGAAAAATACAGCAATATCGAAATATAAACAATATCAAAAATCGAAAATATAGAAATATGAAAGAGATCAAAAATATGGATATATCGATCAAAAATGGATATATGATCTTGGAATACGATTTGGTGGAATAATG
Source organism: Thermobia domestica (assembly GCF_964235325.1). NCBI lineage: Eukaryota > Metazoa > Arthropoda > Insecta > Zygentoma > Lepismatidae > Thermobia > Thermobia domestica. The sequence goes on from NC_137454.1 coordinate 96,045,747, forward strand.
AGGGAGAAAAATAATCATTGATTAAATATTAAATTGAAAAGAAATAAGAGCCTGACGCTCAAATACTTATCTATCCGGCACCCATCTTGATCCCCATAAAATATCATGAAGTGCTTGATTGATTCTAAACCCAATAATAGTAATAGTAATTTAACAACAAACACAGAATATATAATTTACGCACCTTGAAATGTAGAAATTAATGATTGTAATCCCCAGCTTTCCAATAGACGTTTGATTTCTCCAAATGAAGATTCGGATATCTTGTTTCTTCTCAAGCAATAATGGGTTACAATAATCAGTTGCAGTCCAAAGCCAAGTCACTAAGTTAAGCATGAAAATAAAGAATTCATTAGTTAGATGCATACAAAATCCTACGCATATAAATCCGAATCTACTTGTATTAAATTGTAAATTTAAACAAACTAAATTATACTACTTTGGAAAGCGTCTCCAAATATAATGTTTTCATTCTAAAGTGAAGGAATTTTTAAAATCGGATGACCCGTTTGCGCTGTACACTCGCTATGCGTCCAATGTGAAATGAAAATGCAACATTGCCATTTACCTGGACCCACAACGTAAGTGAGTGAAGTTACTGTCTTTTACGCTAACATGTCGATGGCCAGCCCCCGTTTCAAACAGTAACTTCATTCACTTATGTTGTGGGTCCAGGTAAATGACAACGTTGCATTTTCATTTAAAATTGGGTGCATAAAGAGTATACAGCACAAACATCTCGTCCGATTTTTTTTAAAAAGTGTTCACTTTAGATTGAAAACGTCATATTTCGAGATGTTTTTCCTCTTACATTTTGTTGTAACTCTGATAATAACAGAGTTATCCTATGTCAGGGAACGTTTGAGACATCCTGTATACATCATAAGAAGTTCCTTTCTAAATTCTACACGGATGTGGTTTCATTGAATGTGAGGTGGGTGATACACATTAGGCCTTTTGGGAGTACGTCACACGGACGACCGTAATTTTGTGTTCAAAATTTTTATGAATTGATGGGATATGTGATACATATGGCCACGGACTAGAATTTTCTCAGTATGTCAAATATGCAATCAGATTTCATGCAGCTTAATTTGGTGAAAAGCTATTGCCAATTGAACGTTACATTTACCTCTTTCTTGCAGATGTTGAACCATGCCGTTAGCACGTGAGGAATGGATCGAAATAATCAAACTGTGGGGCGGGAGGAGTATATGTGCAGTGGTTGCCGATTGCAGTCATCCACAATGTGACTCTGTGTCACATGTTTCAGTGTCACAGTAATTAACTAAATTTGAGAAGACGGGGACATTCGTGAACATACATCGTAGCGGTTCAAACTCGCGGAACCTTTTTCCTTCCCCATTTTGAACCGGTACATGAAAATGCCATTTTCTCCATGTTTGCCTGCGCCGATTTTGAAAATTCCTTCACTAATCGATTTCTCTCGTCGAGTACTACAAGAAACAGTTAAAATCTCGCGGGCCCTTTTTTCTTCCCCATTTTGAACTGATACATGAAAATGCCATTTTCTTCATGCTTGCCTGCGCCGATTTTGACAATTCCTTCACTAGTCGATTTCTCTCGTCGAGTATTACAAGAATCAGTTAAAATCTTGCGGCCCTTTTTTCTTCCCCACTTCGAACCGGAAAATGAAAATGAGATTTTCTCTATGTTTGCCTGCGCCGATTTTGAAAATTCCTTCACTAATCGATTTCTCTCGACGAGTACTACAAGAATCAGTTAAAATCTCGCGGAACCTTTTTCCTTCCCCATTTTGAACGGGTACATGAAAATGCCATTTTCTCCATGTTTGCCTGCGCCGATTTTGAAAATTCCTTCACTAATCGATTTCTCTCGTCGAGTATTACAAGAATCAGTTAAAATCTTGCGGCCCTTTTTTCTTCCCCACTTTGAACCGGAAAATGAAAATGAGATTTTCTCTATGTTTGCCTGCGCCGATTTTGAAAATTCCTTCACTAATCGATTTCTCTCGACGAGTACTACAAGAATCAATTAAAATCTCGCGGTCGTCTTTTCTTCCCCATTTTGAACCGGTACATGAAAATGCGATTTTCTGCATGTTTACCTGCGCCGATTTTGAAAATTCTTTCAGTAATTTATTTCTGTTGTCGAGTACTATAAGAATCAGTTAAAATCTCGCGGGCCCTTTTTTCTTCCCCAAGCCAATATTTTTGTATATTTTGAATGTATTCAAGTATGGAACAAAAGTATTATATAATTCCCTTAGTAGGTTTCTCAACTTCATATTTTTCAACTTAAATTTTATTTATTTTAATTATTTATTTTCTTGTGACTCAATATTTAATTGCAATCGTTCATTGGGGAGAAGGGTGGCCATTCTCAAATATATAAATATAGTATTCTTAAAATTTATGTGTTCTCGTACTATTAGTTTCTTCCACTAGACCTGGAAATTGAAAAATTAATACCTGGAAAACCTGGAAAATTCAGGGAAATTGAGTTCCATATTTATATATGAACACTGCTATTTACAATTTTTTTTTCGAATAGGGAGAACTGTACAAAAGGGTGTTTTGGGAATGGTATAACAATAGGTTTCTGGGAGTGTTGTTCGAAATGAAATCTTTAAGTTTTACGTCCCACTATTATGCTGGCTAGGCTAAAGATAACGGGGTGTTGTTCGCAGTGTTGAATTCAGACATTTACACCCGGGGTGGAATGTCAACTGCTCGGGGGAGGGTTATTTTTCTGTATTTTTTTCAAGAAAGCAGCATATTTAACAATTCCATTCACATACACATCTTACCTAATATTGAGACTAATTGCTGATAAATATTCAATGAGATTATAATTTTAAGAAAACAATCGTTTGATTTCATCTAAAACATTAAATAAAGACTGGCAAAAATAGTTTAGACTAAACTTTAACTGCTATTTACAGTAACTATTTTTATTATTTCCTATATTCAGTAATTACTGTTTGTTACTAATGTAAAAATTTTTAAAAAGATTTAAATTAACTGAAATATTTTTTCTCCTAAAACAAACATACTTAGGAATATCTTAATAAAAAGTTATCATTCTTTCTCACACTTCTGATTCTAAATCAAACATATTAGCCTTGGTTTCTTCACTGCATATACATCAATAGTTTAGTTGACGAAATCTTCAGTAGGATTAGTGCCGTGTCGTGGAAAATTGGCGCGAGAGTATACGACGGCATCCCCATATATATGAGTGAGGTCGACAGACCAGCCGCCAAAGGTGGGAAAATTTTAAAAAGTAAACCCTGCTTTTCCTTGATTTTGAGCACTTTTCATTACTTTTTTCCTTTCATTTTATATATGTCCACATGTATTTCATTCCTCTGTTTTTCTTTCCTTCTTTTTTCTTTTTCCCTCCCGAATTTTTCACCCCTTACTTCGGCGCCCGGGGCCGTCGCCCCGCTTGCCCCTCCCCCATGGAACGGCACTGAGCAGGATCTTGGCCACCTTCAATAGCAATCTTTCACTTATATACTATTATCATATTGATAAATTCTATATAAGTCTCTAATCAGGGAGGGATAACTGTTCCTCCCTGATCCCTCTAAATGACGCCCACTGAATCTCACCCTTTAACTGAATTATTTTTAATTAAAGAAAGATGTGTTTACTTTAACAATCGTAAAACACATTTACGTCTGTTACTTCCGATGCGAGAAATGGGATTTAGGCGCCCTATTTCAAATAATGTAGGAACTGTATATTTTCAAGAACTGAAGTCTGCTGACATGAGAGATTATATGGAATGATCGAAAGATCTTCCCTATCTTTCCTTTCGTATCTCAACCTGTGCTAGTGCTACCTACTAATACATAATATAGGGCGAGAGTATAGTACCTACTAAAATACAAACCTTTCTTCAACAGTTAACAATTTCATGTTCTGCCAAACTCAGTCATAGCGTTAAGAAATACAAGTTTTATTCACTATTTGGTATTCTATCTTAGATGTTACATGTTAACATTTATATAGAATGGGTCTGCGTCATTTATATGTATATTGAGAGATCGGATTTCGTCTGCACGTACACGGACAGAAAAGCAAATAATTGGGTGAAGTAATTTCTACATTTTGTGACTGAAATTTTGGGAGTTTCTCCGGGGGGGAATGAATTTTCTTCGGGGGGGAGATTCCCCCCGGGCTACCCCCTGAATTCAACCCTGGTTGTTCGGTGGGGGTCAATGTTGCCAATTTTGGGTAAAGTCGCTAAATAAGGGGAATTCGACCTCAACGATAGCGTAGGTTGACCATAAAATTTTCAGTTAAAAACGGGACAGGTTCTTGCAACCCTAGACTTTTAGATCTACCTTTGTTCTTATCAGTGCCTTGATATCAGATTTCCTCCTCTCTCTCTTTGTTACAGAACGGGTACTTATGAAAAAGGAAAGACACGTTGAAATTTGTTCAACACACAACCAACTGCTAAAACCTCTGCTGCCTTTCGAGCAGTACTGCGAACTATAGAGTATGTTTAATATAGGGAATTTCAGTTCAATTTTTGCCTCTTTGTTATTATTAATTATTAATACTTTTAAAAGGAGTAAAGATACTGGGTTTGTTATTTACTTCTTTCATTTACATAGAACGGGACGAATACTACTTTTTCCATCTACTGACGGGACGGCCGGGACACGCCACTAAAACGGGACTGTCCCGGTCAAAACGGGACGTATGGTCGCCCTACGATAGCGACAAAAAATATTTTTTTCCGATTGGAGACTTTTTTGAGTGATTTTTAAATGACGATTTACCTACTTACACATTTAGCGACTTTCTGCTCCAAACAAAATGTTCATCTGTAGAGAAGCATTATTAGTTCAAAACAGTTTTTACGTTCTTTTTTTCTGTTTGTTTGTTTTAATCAGCGCAACTGATGAAGAGTTTGGAAATACAGCACACTCACTGCCCCACAATCCTGCATTGTTATGTTACCCTTGCCCTCTAACGAAGAACAACTACAAACTTGATGTCCTTTAGTTCGCAGAGTTTCCGTTGAGAAACACACGTAATACATCATTACCGATAGCAACAAGATTAGCTATAGATTGCGTGAATAAAGGCGAAGAAGATGTTTGTTATATTTGTCCTTTGGGGTCTTTTAATTATTCTGCACTTTTTCTTTTACAAAAAAATGATCCCTGAATTAAAGGATTGGTTGCGCCCTATTTACAAAGATGTGAGTAGAACCAGCGGCGCAAATCTGTCTTCAACATTGGGAGGGGGGGGGGGTAAGACCGTTACCATACTTTTTTTTTGACGATGTCCAAAATACTTATGAAGTTGAAAAACAATGTTGTGGAGGATCAGAGTTGTTTTCAGCGTTGGGAGGCTGCAGATTTGAGGCTTATTCTGGGGGACATCTATTTTATCTCACGTTCCTTTGTAGCAATCGGACAAAAATAATCAAATTTCTCCCAAAAAACACATTTCAAATCGGATTATTGGGGAGAAGTCCCCCTCAGTTCCAAGATTGGAGGGGACATGTATCCGTCATCCCCCCCCCCCCCACGGATTTGCGCCAGTGAGTAGAACATATTGTTTAGTTTACATCTACAACTTTAAAACAATGCTTATAGACAATGAATTTCTCTATTATTTTTTATAGCGACTTTTCACCCAAAATTGGAGTCGTCATATCCCGTTTCGCAAACTTATTGCCAACATTTTGGAAACTGGTTGCGAAGAGAGCTACAATGGATGAGTCGAGTTATTTCGTCGCTTCCGCTGTGAACCTAAGTACAAGATTCCAAAGAGATTAAGAAAAAATGAAATGAAACCTTTGAGTTTTACGTCCCACAGTTATGCCGGTTAGGCTAAAGGAGACGCTGATGATAAGCAATGAATGAAAGGTGGAATGAAGAAAGTGGAAGGAAACGGGAGAACCCCGAGGAAACCCACGCACAAGGTGTTTGTCCATCACAAAGTTCATTTGACGGAGGCTGGGATCGAACCCGGGACCCCAAGTACCGGAGGTGAACGCTCTACCACTGAGCCACCGCAGCTCTTAAGAGATTAAGAGTCACAAACATAGTCACTTTCAATTTTGTAATATATATAGGTCTATATATTGCATCACTGACTAATAACTAAAATCCTTGGATTGTATATATAAAAGTCGCCCCCTGCCCGTAAAAAGCTTCATTCGAACTCGGAATCGAACAATTGCATCTGTAAAACAGTGCTGATTTGATTTTAACGTTCCTTTCAGCAGCAAGGCTGTATGAGACGTGGACCTACAGATTAACGTGGAATCCGAACCACATAAGCTCCGGCCGGGAATCGAAAAAATGAAATGAAATCTTTGAGTTTTATGTCCTACGGTTATGATGGTTAGGCTAATGGAGACGGTGATGAGTAATGAATTAAATAGTGGAATGAAGAAAGTGGGAGGAAACGGGAGAACCCCGAGAAAACCCACGCACACGGTGTTTGTCCACCACAAGGTTCACTTGGCGGGGCTGGGATCGAACCCGGGACCCCAAGCACCAGAGGTGAACCTTCTACCACTGAGCCACCGCGGCCCCCGGCCGGGAATCGAACCCGGGTGTCCCACGCCAAAGGCGTGTTCACTAACCACTTAGCCACGAGGGAGCTCATCTATAAGGCAGTGTAAGCAAACAAAAAAACGCACACTGGATGTTTGCGCAACTGAGGATCAAAACATTCTCAATGGAGTATGAGAAATAGTTAACGCCAATCAAAGTGTGCTTTTGCTTATTTATTACTTCGTTAATACTTAATTCCTTCTAGAAATAGTGAAACTATACTATGAAGAAACACTAATAAACTAATAACAATTACGTTGTATTTCTTACCACACCACGACCATTTTTACCACCCATAGAATTTGAACCTAGTACTATACTGCATTAGTCACGCCGTAACGAAAGATGAACATCTGGCACTCGTAGCTGTTGAAGCTACCTGTATATCACGCGGCCTGCGTTGGTACTCCTCAACATAAATACCTCACAGCCCAAAGCCAGGAAACATCACAGACAGAAGACAGGGGCACAAGCAGTGCCTGACACTTCACGAACTCTAAACCCGCCAAGACTCAACTCAACATGACCTTCAATTACGTTCTAGAAACCAAACCAATGCTAAGGCACAAACTTACCAACTTCCTATATGAAAACACAAGAAAAAAAATCTAACTTTTTTGGTTCCAAAGTGATGACATAACAATAATACTAAAAAGGTTTTAATTTTCAGTAACCCAAACATTAATTAACTAGGGAACATAACAAAGCAAAAATAAATAAAAATAAAAATAAATTAAATTAAAAAATAAAAATCTGACAAGTAAACTCTCCCTGACTACTTTTTTTTTTTTTAATTTCAGTGAGGCTGTAAAATATGTTAGTATCTTCGTAAAATATATATATTTCAATGTAAACAAGTTCTTTAAACAAAAGAAAGCTTTGTAGTAGAGCGCTTACCTCTGACGCGTTAGGTCCCTGGTTCGATTCCTGCTCCCGACAAATAGCCTTTTGGTGAACACTGTAGGTGTGGTTATTCTTAAGACTTTCCAGTTTCCTTACATTTTCTTGATTCCACCATTATCATGTATCTCATTGTCACCTTCTCTCTTACATTGATGTACAATCCTGGGGCGTTAAACTAAAAGCAAAAAAAAAAAAAAAAAAAAAATTGCAAATATCCTAGTAAAAATGAGTTTTCTAGACTACACAAGTGGCCCCGCGTAGGGTAGTCGCTAGCGCTCTCGCCTTCGGTGCGAACGGTTCCGGGTTCGATCCCGGGGGAGAACTCGGTCGAAAAAGTATCAAAAGATTTTAAGTCCAGCCATCCTGAATGAGGTTTCCTTGGGTTTTCCTCATTCACAGCAGGCAAATGCCGGAGTGGTACCTAACATATAGGTCCCAGGCCGTTTTCTTCCTTCCCCAATCCTTTCTTCCCTTCCTTTCCCCGGATAGTGTACTCGCCGAGGAAAGTCATCCCTCATATGGGGTAACAAGGCCATTGATGCCGAAAGCCCAGAAATCTAAATCCTAAATCTTCACTACACAAGGAAATTTCCGCGCTGAAAACGGTTTATTAGCAATTATCTTAAGCAGTCCTGTAGTAAATCTGCACCAAGTAATAAATCGTCACATATAAAATGGAATGAATAAACACATAACATTCATTTTGCTACCTTGAAACATAATATGTTTCAAAACATTAATATTCAAAGTTTTTTCAAAATTCAGATTCACCCATTCCATTCTCCTCAATCATTTACGAGTTACAATAGTAAGAATTGTAGTCATAAACTACATTACTTACTTAGTACTATATTAAAGCAAGTTACACTAAAAGAATATATAATTAATGGGAATATTTAACTAAAGTAATAGTTAACTATTGTACTTACCCAGGCTTCCCAGGTTTCCTTCCTCTCTTCTGTTCCGTTTGTAAACAACCTCGTTTCTCAAGCAAAAGACGGTAGTTCAATGACGTCAGCCATGGCGAAAGAAAGAGTGTCTATAGGCGGTCTGGATCTTACACACAGATGGACTTATATAACGTATAGCTGAAGTATTTAACATACGTATACGTATGTAAAATACAGAAGATTGTTAGATATCAGACATCCTGCAGAGACATGATGTAATATCTAAGCGGGTAAAAGGCAGTACCTATGTAGTATATGGATAAAGTACGCTCCGTACAGATTTCCTTAGTAAACATAACGAATCCTTGTATTTGTACAATATACCGCTGTCCGGATAATGGATTTTTCTCAGTGTGTGTATGGGGATCTGGCAAATAAAATTCTATTACCGAAATACTATCTTTTGCACAGTATTGTATGTATAATAATATACAACAATTACAGTAATTTTTCCATTGTAAAAGTTCATGAAATACAAATATACTGTTGCATCACCGTACATAGAGTAGGAATGCACTGAAGGCAACCTAATACAGTAAGAAAATTGTTGCCCAACAGATTGGGGATGTTGTCTCCACCACCAGCTTTTATGAAAAGCTGGAAACATGAATAATTAAATTGTATAATTCTTTTATGTAATGCAAGTAATGCAAAAGATACTAAATTTTGGATGTAGCTTTAACAGGGTTAATGTTGTAATAATAAATGAAATACACAAAATACATATTTCAAAAGATGCAGCAGAATTTGGGTAGGTAGACTAGAATGTTAGGTCTTGAAGAATTGCAGTGGTTTTAAATGTAAAGTTCCTTCAATATGTCAGCTAATTACAATACCTTCAAGTATCGAAGTGTCTCCATGACGTGTCGTTTAACGATGTTTTCTCCGTCAAAATCTTACTCCCACTTCCTCGATAAACTCGGTGTTCGTGGTTTTATTCAGAGGCTGGTTTTACAAAACCCAACCCCTTTTTCTTCTTCTCTCCATAAAAGGCAACAAAACTTAAATGTTCGAGAACACCCACAGTCACGTTGTCTTGACGTAAAATAGAAAGTTCTAGAAGGTTTAGGACAAAAACCTCCAAAGTTCAGTACCACAAACATTACCCTCAATGAACCTCACAGGAGGTGACATCGTCCAACGTGAACTCACCAATATAGCTGATAACGTAGAAAATAAGTATTTCCACAATAAAATAATGTTTATGTTTGCGGATATAAATCACTTCACTCAGTAAAAAGAGCATTATCTGGCATGTTAGTCAATTTCAGAATATTGACTCAACAAAGTGACAAAACAAAATATAGCTGACATATGACTCGAAGTGAAATGTGAAAAGTAGCAAGTAAGGGGAAAAAAGGCAGGACAAGGAATAAGGTGTAGACATGTGCAGGGTAAAGGACTTCTGCCATTGCATCTAGTTTAATGAACCAGAAAAGTATTACAAATTGCTTCAAAGAAGCTTGAGGCTACATTTCAAATATTCTTGAAGAAAGAAAAAAAAATAAATGTAAGTGACATCCACCAGAATCGAACGACGGACTTCCGGGACCATATCTCTCATCATGTAACATGGCCGCCCCCAAAATAATGTTTTTAGTCCATGAATCGAGAAAATCGCAGAGTCTGGACGAAAAACATGGAATCTGAAAAAAACTAAACGAATTTTTAAATAACTGATATCCAAAATAAACACAAGATGAGATCGTAATACCAAAAATAACCTGTAGATGGCATCTTAATACAGGTAATCACGATAAGTGTACAAACCCAGAAACAATGGCGCTGGCATCTTGTAGAAGGAATCGGTCGTTCGATAATGCAATCTTCCGACTCCAAAGGAGCTGGTTAGTATGAATCAGTAACGAATCGAAGACTCGCAGAGTCAAGCAAGATGATTCACAACTCCCTGGGAGTACACTTGGCATCAGCATGGAGGAAGAAAATAAAGAAAAAATATAATGAGTGGAAATATGTTGTTGCAAATTTATTATAAATGATTAAGATATGGTAAGTAAAAAAAACAGTAGTATATGTATATATATATTAATTTTGGCATATATTCCGAAGTTGGGCGTCCGCTTTCGTCAAGATTTTTCACTGTTATCTCCTTTCCACACTTTCTGCAATTTGTTATTAGGTTCATTAATCCGTGCTCTTCACAAATTTTAAAAGATTTTGCTCGTTATCAATATATTCCTTCACAAATGTTAAAACTGCTAGTTCATTGCCCTTGTACATTCGCCATATTGACAACATAAATGCTCGTTTCTTTCCCACAATGCAACTGTTTGGTTACCTTGCGCCAAGTAGTTCCCTCCGCTCGCCATATAGTCCCAGGTTTATAATCGCTTATATATAACAAATAAACAGATTTTTCGAGACTCTTATATATTATCAAGCACACAAACGATCAAATTATCCATATATTTCCTGTAAATTTTAAAAATTTCGCTGAAAACGGACGCCCAACTTTGGAATTTAACCCTTAATTTTTATAGAAATGATATCAAAAACATAAATTTTTAAATTAAACCTAGTACAATAAAAAAAATAGTTTAAGTGCAAGGAGATGAGAAAGCACACTTCGATAAAAGTAAACACGCTATAATATAGGTTGTAATTTAAAATATATTTATATTTAAATGCATTGAGAAAAGAATAAAGGGAAATCAAGTGACAATCAGCAAAGTAAAACTGAAAACAACAGGGGAAAGGTAAATCTTAAAGTGCAAATGGTCCTAGCACTAAACAGTAGGGAGGGAGGGATGTTATATTATGCAAGGAAGTAAATAGTGCAAAGAGAATGTAAAATATATTAAGCATATTTAAAAAAAACTCTAATTGAAGAAAATCACTCTAATTTGGTGTACGGGCTAATTAGCTAACCAAAGAAGATAGAAGATGGGGGAGGGGAATAAAAAAAAACTGTGAAAGGGTTTCAACTCTCAATCCTCGAAAAAGAAAAACTTGAGGTGTTTTAAGTCTCAAGTGACCGAAGAATACAGGTTTATAGCGACCTGGGCTCGCTTGTGAGGGTGGAGAGAGTAGAACGAAAGACCATTACCACTGCTATATCTAACTAAACACGGACTAATTCGAAGAACTGTAGCAATATGTGATAATAACTGTAGTTTATAAGCTTGTAGTCCAGGAAATACCAGCGTAAAATAATCAGCAAACTGTCCGTAAAATAAAAAAAAATACATCCATTTTTCTGCAATATGCTGGGAACAAATTCAAATTCTGCATCCATAATATCACTGTTAACAGAAGGTAGCGTAAAATCGAAGAAAACATATCGTAGTAGTCCAAACACAATGTCCAGTATATCATTATCCAAGTAGTAGATTTTATCTCGAGGATGGCGAAATCCAAATTGAAAGGTTATGTTGTATAACACAAATTTTATATTCACATATAAACAGTGCGTAAATAAATTAGTTATTTTGTTCCCCAAAAAGTATACACCAAAACCACCAAAAACATTAATATTTGTACATTTCCGTAGATTCACTCAATTTGTAATCGTCCTGTAGAATCATTAATCGTTCACTTACTGTCTGTAGCAAATATCATATTTTAACACAGTTGTAAATATTGTCCATGTAAATAACACAACTAACTAACTTCTTCGTCGCAAAATAATATATTCACCATACTAAGTTTCACATTAACTATAATAAAGTATTAGTTCCGTAGAATTGTTCTTAAGGTATTTCTTCACTTTTCTGGTAGCAAACTAGTATACGTGGAACAAAATCCAAAATTGTCCGTCAACGAAACAATACAATGTCGTCATAGGCCATAAAAATAACTAAATTCAATACTTCATAATAATTTTCACTAACTTTTGTTATTCTTTCCTCCTTTCTCTTTTAAACGCAAAATATAGTGCCAATAAAATAAAATATATGCATATATGTACATTTATATATATTATTCCTTAAAATCCACCACAAAATATAAAATATAGATAGTAAAATCCAAATGTTCATAAGAATGAATTAAATAATCAACAAAAACAATAAAATAGATGCAACTATAATAAATAAGAGCAAAATGTTAAAACAGGTTAATAATACGTAGTATAATCATTCAAATATGACACTGACATAGGAATATTGGAAGATGATCGTGCATTTTCGGTGTTAGAAGTAGCAGGGGGAGGAGGGGGTGGCAAGCTTGAAGCACGAACAAGGTGAGGGTTTCTTCGAACAACAACACGTCGTTTGTACAGCTTAAACAGTAAGAAAAGGGCCAATAAAAGTAAAGTAATCTCAATAATGTGGACTACAATCCATAAAACGTCTTGATCCAATGAAATCTTTTCAGCTCTTGCACTACGAAAGCACAATGCACATAAGAAAAATCCTTGGCGGTGTAATAAATATGCAACCGCGACAGACAAAATGACATTCCATATCATAAGAAAAATTGGAATAAAATTTTCTCTATAATATATGGGCTTATAAGGGACAATAGGAGCCACAGAATAACTAGAAATGTTTAAATGAGGTACAGAAAATCTCCAATTAAGGTTCAATAAATTTGAGGAGTTAAAAACTTCATGAGACTTAAATCGTTGATTTAAATGAATAAAATTATTAGAAGCGAGAAATGCAGGGAACAAATGGAGAACTGTTGGGGAAACAGCATTAGGTTGAAAACATGGAAATACAGCTTTAGCAAATAGGTGGGCGTTTACTTTTAAAAGCATGTTGCAAGGTAGCGAAATCAAAAGAGAACCAAATCTTGCTTTTTCTGAAATGTCCATTAAAGTTGTATTAGCACCAGTAATCAATTGCACAGTAGAAGGTGGGTGAGTAAGAACATACGTGTGTGGTTTCAATTCCAAAAGTTGAGACTGCGTATTATCTCGGCATACATATGAACACGTAGAAATAATGTCATGAACTGTAGTTCCGAAAAACCCATTAAATATGCAACGTGCTAACTGTGAGGATACAGCTATATGAGAAGGAATTTTACATAAGTTAGAAACTTGAAGGTTACAAGAAAGTAAATCTGAACCAACTAAAGGTAGGGCCAAAACTTGTGATTGAAACACAACATAACTTGGTTCCAAGTTAATAGAGCAAGTCTGATTGTGGTAGCCGAAAGGTATCGCTTTAACAGAATACAACTTAAACAAAATGTCACGTTCTCTAAGAGGTACTTTAAGTTGAGCATAAATGTAAGTATCAGTGATTGTGCAGGATAATAATTTCACAGAGTAATACACATCAATATCAGAAGACGGTATCGCAAGTACCATTCGATGGGTAAACAAAGATTCTTCCAATAAACGTAACTGGGCTTCCAACACATCGTAGGGAACTAAAGTTGGGTCTAATTTTCCCAAGCGGCAACTTTGAACAGCTGTTTCATATTTTTGTAATTCTACCATCTTTAAAATATGCATAGCTAATTGATATATCTCGCCCAAAAGCGAAAAAAGTTGAAGTTGATTTCTATCAGAAAGGCTTTGCAATGATTTAGCTAAAATTTTGGATTGGTCAAGTAGCGTTTTCGAAAATACTTCCATCTTTTGAAAATTCTGGCCTAATTTTGATTGAAATTTTAAGAGTTCCGTAGAAGCATTATGAATATAAATAGAATTATGTAGTAATTGCTGACGAAGCTGTAAAACAGTTTCTTCCAATTTATCTTGTTTTTTCTGATAGGATGATAGTTGACCTTGCGTAGCTACACCACAACAATAGGAGAAAAGATTTCCTACAAACCCTAATAAAGCACGTTTAGAACGAGAACCTTCCTTATGCCTATACGGTTCGTTGATAGTCAACAAGTTATTTGCTAGGTGAGAATGTAGGGCATCCAAAGATGAGGCTAGACTACACGTCTGTATCGGGTAAGAGGAATTATCGGCACAATGTAAATCTTTAAACATAGATGAAGCAGGAATAGCCTGCGGAAATTCAAAACTTACATTAAAAAAAAGTGGGGCTGAGTGTTGATAAAGAACTTGCCCATGCAGTTCATTAAAATAGAATCCACTCGATATGGATACCTCTAAGTTTGATGAAACATATGCTACAAAGAAGCACAGGATCATCTGAAAGTATAATACAAAGAAACATACAAAATATAAAAACAAAAGAAAACTATTCCCTTAATATTACGATAATAATACAGTATAAATGCATAATTATTAAAAAAAAATCTACAATGTTTTCTCTTAAATAAGCTAAATCCAAGTTCGTTAGTGAAATAAAATACACCTGTTTAAAAAAATACTTGGAAAAAATAAGTTTTTTTTTTCAATAAACTAACATATATATGTCTCAATTCTTTATTATTATTCCCTCTCTTCACATTAAATACGTAATTATTAAGTATCGAAGCCACACTAAATAGTATCAAACAACAAGCATCCAATATAAAATATAATAAAATATAAAATCATGTCATAATTCAGGTAAAATAAATAAATTAAGAATCCTAGGATTAGTCATGTCCATGAAAAATCAAAATTAGTAAAAGAAATCACAATAGGGATTTTTGAGCTCATAACTATGTAAATAATGTATTCTGAGTAAATAACAGTAGTTCAGGTAAATAAAGTATCAAAGATACAAAATCCATTTAATTGCAGATGGTGTTGGCAATTCACAAATTAGGCGTTAAGTCAAAATATGTCAAATTAGGGAATAAATAGTATCCAATGTAATACTATCAATATGTCAAATATTAGTTCATATGCGCATATGGAAAGAAAAAAAAATCCCAAATAATCAATTATGGATGGCCATTCCGTAATTGAAGGGAAAACGTCTAACAGAGATTAGATGTAAATTATCTCAGCGAGAGAAAAAAAAACACAGTCTAATCAAGGCTTTTTTTTTTAACGGAGATATTCCTTTATATGTCTTATCTAGAATAAACTAAGCAGACTTATATTCAGTCATAGGAAAATAGATGGAAATATTGTCATAATAGAGATCTTTGTTGTCTTTGTCAAAAACGCAGAAAACAATTCGGTCAAAATCAGCTAAATTTTTCTCCAAAACATTACGTACTGTTGACAAAGCAATCTTCATAGCTTCAGTTTTGTCAAAATGAAATGCGCCTGTTCCTAAACATGGAATACTCAAAGTTCTATAATTGTTTTCGATAGCTCGCTGACAACAGTTGACATAACATTGACGTAAAATACGCTTATTGTTATCTCTTGGCGCACATGTAAATAAAACAATATCTGCTGGCAAGTTGAAACCAGGAGAAATTTTAACCTCACCAGGTTTCAAAGAACCCAGTTTTACACAAACTTCTCGTAATTGTGGCCCGGCTGCAAAATGCAAAGCACCGTCCACTCCTGAAAGAGGTGTTAAAGTTTCATTTGCAGCATTAACGACTGCATCACACTTCAGTGTGGCAATATTTCCATGATAAATACTAATTTTATCGTTAATTTCCTCATTATAATTATACAACGGTTTTTTCACCGGAAATCTATATTTCATTTGAGTAATAGTTGGTAACTTCAACACGTCGACCACAGCAAAACTTTCAGTAAATGGTTCAGATTCTATTGTTAATGCAGCATGATTAGATTCATTGGGTCGTTGATCTTCCGAGTCAGGAACACAATTACTAGCATGAAACACTTCTTCATCTTCTTCGTTCGGTGTGACATCTGGGTAATAGGGCTTCAATCGTGTAATGGCTATCGATTCGATCTTTTCCCTGCCTTTCGAAGTTTTATATTTAACAAAATAAGAATTAGCGTTGTCCTTTCGAACAACTATTGCTGGACCAAAGAAAACTCCTGAAAATGCTCTGGCGTGGCCACGACGTCTAGTTGGATCATAAATCCACACACGTTGACCCTCATTATACGTCACTGTTGTATGATGTTTCTCATATGACTTTTGTGATGTCCGAAACCTATCAAATAATTTATCCTGTGCTTTCTCTCTGATGTCGTGAAGGGTTATTAAACGTTCTTCGTTGGAAATATGAAAACAAGGTCCATTTATAATCGCTTGATGTTCTAAGTATGGTTCAAATCCATGAAGAAGATAAAATGGACTGTAAGATGTGGATTGATTCACAGTCACATTTTGAGAAAAGGTCACAGCAGAAACATGCTCTACCCAACTTCCATGGTTCATGGGATCCACTTTCCTTTTTAACAACGCTTCCAAATTCCGGACCATAACTTCCGTAAGACCATTCGTTTGATGATAGTATGGATTTATAAAATTCATCCTTATGTCCAAAATATTGCATAATTCCTGAAATAGGGAACCAGTAAATGCCGTTGATCTGTCCAGTACAATTTCTTTACAAAGGCCAAATCGAAGTATTACGTGATTATAAAGAAAATCAGCTAAAGTTGCTGCTGTCTGGTCACCAATAGTAGCAGTAACAACATATCTTGTATTATGATCAACTGCAATTGCTAAATATTTGTGACGTAAAATATTAGCGTCTGAGTATGGCCCACTTACATCTAATCCCAGGCGATAGAAGGGGGCCACCGATGGCATCATCTGAAGAGTTCCTGGAGGCGATCCTGGGACTTTCTTGTGGCGTTGACATACTTCGCACTGGCGGCACCGGGCAGCAATAAATTTCTTCATATGAGGAAAATATACAGTTCTCAGTAACAACTGGTATGTCTTGGAAAAACCAGAATGTGACGATCCCAACGTTGAAGTGTGTGCGGAAAAAAATACTTTTTCACGAAGAGTAGCTGGAATAACAACAAGACACTGTGGGCCAGATGGACCACGATGTTTACGATAAAGAATTCCATCTTTCATTTCATAACGCAACGCATGCCGTTCCGTGGTGTAATCCTGTAGATTTTGCCCTTCTAAAAACAAAATGATATCCTTGAAATATGGGTCCTTTCGCTGTTCTTCTTTCAATGTGTCATCAATTTCGATGTGGAAAACTCGCGGATCTTCAAGATTTTTCTGTTCGTCGTCGATGTCTCGAGGCGCTAACACATTTCTTGACAAACTGTCTACCAAAGTGTTCGACTTGCCAGGAATGTGTGAAATAGTATAGTTATACTGCTCTAATTCAGCGAGAATCCGTGCAAATTTAGCCACATTTTTCGTCTGACGAAGATACGTTAAGGCCTTACAGTCGGTTCGTAAATAAAAATGTCTACCTAATAAAAAGTAGCGAAAGCGTCGAAGAGTAAAGATCAATGCAGCTAATTCAAGTTCAAAAGGATGATATTTCTTTTCATGGGGACCCACAGCACGACTACAAAACGCAATAGGAACCAATGGAGCGTCTGTTTCGTCACTTTCAGGTTGTAGGATGCATCCAGAAAATCCATGGACACTGGCATCTGTATAAACAAATACGTCTCTATGCGGGTGAAATTGCATAAGAGTTGGAGCTGAACAAATGGCATCCTTAAGCCGCTCAAATGCCTGCTGCTGGACCGCAGTCCACTTAAATGGAACATCCTTTTTAAGCAGTTTTTGTAAATCTTCAGTTAAAGTTGAAAACTTGTCTATATAATTTCGCACAAAAGAACACAGTCCTAAAAAACTCTTCAGTTGTTTCTGAGTTCTCGGGCGCTTGTAATTTCGAATGGAATCCGTAATGCGATCAGAGATCGACACACCATGACAAGAAATAGTATGCCCAAGAAGTTCTAAAGAAAAGTGTCCTAACTTTGTTTTTTCTGGAGAAAGTTTTAGACCTCTACTTCTCAATCTCTCGAATAACTTTCGAGTGGTTTCAATAACTTCATCAATCGTATCCGATCCCCACACTATGTCATCAAGATAATAATACACGGAATATTTCTCCAAACCAGCAAGCGTTAACTTCATCAGATCGTTCAAAGCAGCTGGGGAAGTAATGCACCCTTGTGGTAACGAACAAAAACAATACTGCTGGTCACCAGGAATCGAAAATGCAGTATATAATTGACTCTTTTCAGTCAATTTCACTTGAAAAAAACCGCTCGAGAGGTCACTAATATTTATATACTTTTTTCCACTAGAACGTACCAAAATGTCTTGAATAGGTGGCACGGGAAAGACGGTGGGTACAATACAAGCATTCAACTGCCTAAGATCAGCAATAAATCTATAAGATCCATTTTTCTTACGAACTAAAATGATTGGGCTGTTGTAAGGGCTACTACATTTTTTAATAACCTTTTGTTTAAGTAACTGCTGCACTTGTTCATTAACAGCTTCACGTAAATGATACGGAATAGTGTATTGACGGACGTTTATTGGCTGGTCAGTTTTTAGTTGAATTTCATGCTCATAGTCGCGGGCTTGAGAGAAATCGTCCGGGGACCAACTAAAAACATCTTTAAATTCCGTTATTAGATCATAAAAACGTTGTTTTTCACTATCTGACAGTTCAGGATTCACATTTACTCTAGTACAGTCAAACTGATCAGTTTTAGTTGGTTGAGGACCATTTTCAAGCGTAAGGTTAGTACACAAATGTTCTTCCCTATCTTCTACCGCATTACCTAAGATCTTATTGCGCCATAAAAGAAATCGCTTCTTGGTGGGGTTAGTTACCCAAATATGTGAATTAATACTATCCACATATGACTCTTGCACTAACAAATTGACAGTACTTGCTAAAAACTTGTTAGGTTGCAACCAATTTCTAGAACCCACTAAATCAAAACATTTGGTGACTGGAACACACGTTTTTGTACGGGGTGGCAACCAAACGGAAGACAAAACCTTAAAAACTGGTGTGATTAAAGTTGCAAATTCATGAGACACATAATTAACATGAGGAGAAGTTGGCAACGTTGATGGCGGAATTTTTCCGAACCTTGTAACTTCTAAAGTCAAATCATTCTGATCTAAATTAGCCTTGTGTGCAAGCAAAAAATCCTGTCCAAGAAGTGGAGGATGTGTATACGTAGGAACTACTCTAAATGGATGACAAAAAATATGCGATCCCAACCGGAATCGAACTAGAGCTATCTTATTAACTGACAAAGTGTTCCCCGTAACTCCTTTTAAAAATGAACGCGTGCCCATTAACTTAGCACCACGTGGAACCATGTGAGAGCCTATACACGAAATCTGAGAACCAGAATCAAGAAGAATAGGGCCCTCTTGTCCACTTATAATAGCGTTAATATGTGGTAGAGTTCGTTCTATGTATATAGGGACTTTAACACGCTTAAGAGTCAATGGCCCTTCATCATCAACCCTGTGTACTAGTTTAAATTGCTCCTACAATGCTGAGCAAAATGATTCTCTTTGCCACATTTGTGACAAATTACAGGACGTCTATTGAAATTCCGTGAATTGCCACTATTATTGTGATCACGAGACTCACTGTGTTGTGATCTCTGGCCATTCCCCCTACGAGAGGAAAAGTTACGTCTAAAGTTGTTATTATTATTATTACGTCTAAATGAGTTGCGCTGGTCAGTATTTTTTTCACTCTCATCCACTTTTAGAGTAAGCTGATTTAGCTGTTTCTGAATTGCAGCTAACTGATCTTTGTACTCTTCTCTCGTCTGTGAAGCGGAAACAGGAGAGTTCAAAGTCCGAGTCGGAACTTGAGAAGGCTGAGTTTGCACTAAATGTGTTTGTTGCACAGCTGTAGTCTCCGGAGGATTTAACTGAATCGAAGAATTTGCTAGGAATGGATTTTTCTTCATGATTTTCTCTATTGCTTTACGTTCAAGCAACACACGAGCTTTTTCTTCCTCAAGTAAATCTTGAAGCAATGCTTCCACAGTATCGTATTTCTTCTTTATTGCTAACCGCATGTATTCAGGAATAAGTCCGTCTATAATGAGCTGAATTTGTTTCGAAACCGGAGCATCTTTGTCATTACGAAGTATAAGGTTTCTCTTAGCATATACGTACGAAACTACAGATTCAGTCTCATTCTGCTCACGTGCCCTCATTTCCTGTTCCGTTAACTGAGGTAACAAAGAATTCTTAAATGCATCAAGAAACCTTTGTTTAAATTGCGCGTATGTCATATCAGGGAAGTCTGACTGTTTCGAAAGTGTGTCAAACCAATAACCCGCAGGACCTTTCATCAAAGAACCTAAAATCCACTTCTTTTTCAAATCCGACCAGTTATTCACCTGGGCTAATATTTCAAAATGATCAACATATCTCTCTACATCATCGCCTATCCGCCCATAAAATGGTTCTGGCCTGAGAATATGTGAAAAAACCCCTATGTTATCTGTCTGTCCACCTTCAGCCATGTCTGATTGAAAGAAACCGTCACTATTCTGAAAAACCGAAACAGAGGGATCTTCTATACTAGATAGCGAGTGGGAAAACCGTAAATTTTCTTTAAGCTTATCTAAACACTTTCTTGTAAAATGAACACGTCCAGGAGAAGAGGAAGCAATAGGTTCAAAAAATTCAGTTATATCTAATTCATCACTAATGTTATAGCCTTCTGCAAAATGACGCAACATAAAAATATACTAATTATAAGCACAAATTAAATATAGCATATTAAAATTACTTTACACCAAACCACCAGACCAATTTCTGCTAGAATTCAATTACGTAGAGCTGCAAGGTACTACAGAGAAGGAAAAAAAAAACACAGCATCAATTCCACCATGTTGCATCACCGTACATAGAGTAGGAATGCACTGAAGGCAACCTAATACAGTAAGAAAATTGTTGCCCAACAGATTGGGGATGTTGTCTCCACCACCAGCTTTTATGAAAAGCTGGAAACATGAATAATTAAATTGTATAATTCTTTTATGTAATGCAAGTAATGCAAAAGATACTAAATTTTGGATGTAGCTTTAACAGGGTTAATGTTGTAATAATAAATGAAATACACAAAATACATATTTCAAAAGATGCAGCAGAATTTGGGTAGGTAGACTAGAATGTTAGGTCTTGAAGAATTGCAGTGGTTTTAAATGTAAAGTTCCTTCAATATGTCAGCTAATTACAATACCTTCAAGTATCGAAGTGTCTCCATGACGTGTCGTTTAACGATGTTTTCTCCGTCAAAATCTTACTCCCACTTCCTCGATAAACTCGGTGTTCGTGGTTTTATTCAGAGGCTGGTTTTACAAAACCCAACCCCTTTTTCTTCTTCTCTCCATAAAAGGCAACAAAACTTAAATGTTCGAGAACACCCACAGTCACGTTGTCTTGACGTAAAATAGAAAGTTCTAGAAGGTTTAGGACAAAAACCTCCAAAGTTCAGTACCACAAACATTACCCTCAATGAACCTCACAGGAGGTGACATCGTCCAACGTGAACTCACCAATATAGCTGATAACGTAGAAAATAAGTATTTCCACAATAAAATAATGTTTATGTTTGCGGATATAAATCACTTCACTCAGTAAAAAGAGCATTATCTGGCATGTTAGTCAATTTCAGAATATTGACTCAACAAAGTGACAAAACAAAATATAGCTGACATATGACTCGAAGTGAAATGTGAAAAGTAGCAAGTAAGGGGAAAAAAGGCAGGACAAGGAATAAGGTGTAGACATGTGCAGGGTAAAGGACTTCTGCCATTGCATCTAGTTTAATGAACCAGAAAAGTATTACAAATTGCTTCAAAGAAGCTTGAGGCTACATTTCAAATATTCTTGAAGAAAGAAAAAAAAATAAATGTAAGTGACATCCACCAGAATCGAACGACGGACTTCCGGGACCATATCTCTCATCATGTAACAATACATTGTTTATGTGTCTTGCAATTTGATTACTATAGAATTAATAATTTTGTTTCGATTTTCTCGCGGCACAGCAGCGGCCCTTTCGCGGCACACCAGTGTGCCGCGGCACACCGGTTGGGAAACGCTGCTCTATGTCTTTTAAAACACTTGTTAAAGCATATAAAACATACTGTACTTACAAATCAGTTTAGTACCTTTGTCTTATGGCTGTATTTGTAGTACCTTGTTAAAATGTTTGTCTTCAAACTGTCAAATATAAATCGCCGTAAATTGTGTAATCTGCTGTCACAAAAAAGTATCCTATTTTTCGATCGGTATGGAAAAACAATATTTCTCCATACTATTTTACCATAAATTATTAATTGTCAATAAACTTTGTTACTTTTAAATGAATGAAGCGAGATAATTTTTCTATGATGGTATAAAAGCTGGTCATTTGGGGGGGGGCAGGAAACCATTTGGGGGGGCCTGGCCCCAATGCCCCCCTGGCTACACCCCTGTAAATGGCGAACCTTGGTAGTATTAAGTTTGTGTATCGTGTTGGTACAATATATCCTCTGTAAAAGAAGCCTTAACTCTGTTACAGATTTCAGAAATACAGTAGCTCAATAGAGAAGTCGGGCATACAGCTTCTCACACATTTCAAGAGTAAATAAACATTCCAAGAGTATGCTACACAGAAAAAATATTTTAATTACTCTATATTATTTACTTATGGAAAATAGAAACAGCAATAAGAAAACTCGATTTCATGACTATAAAAAATACAAGAAAGTGAAAATACAGCTAAAATTCATGTCAAAAAAGAACTCGGACATATAGCAACACTCTTTCTTTTTGAGCTTAGAGGAATTTCCAAGATTGTGTCCACTTACAGTTTTAGGTATCCATGTGAAAGGAGTTGAAGCCGTACTGTTTGTACGTGGGTGACAACTGTGTATTTAAAATTTAAAATGGGAAGGCAACGTGGTCAAACTTCTTTAGCAGTAAGAGAACTTATTTTAAAATATTATAAAGAGGGGAAAATTAGTTTGTGATATTGGGAAAATAGTAAATAGGTCACACTCCACAGTTCATGGCATTGTTAGACGTCTCAAATCAACAAAATCAGTGGAAAATATACCAAAACGTGGTAGACCTAGAGTGTTTTCAACGTCAGAAGAGCGACGGATTATGCTACAGGTTAATAAAAGAAAACAAGATAAGTGCTTCTAAACTGGTCAAAGAAGTATCAGAACATCTTAATGAAAGTGTGCATCTCGAAACAATAAGATTGGTTTCAAGAAGAAGCAATTTACATGGAAAAGTAGCTCGTAAAAAAAAAAAAAAAAAAAAAAAAACTATTCGTGAGCAAGTGCAAAGAAAAAAAAAGATACTCAGTTTTGCAAAAAATCATATGAATAAAGATTTTTTCGTTTGGAAGTATTGTGTTATTTAAGGACGAAAGCAAAATTAATTTGTTCCGCTCAGATGGTCAATGTTATATCTGACGAAAACGTAATGAAGAACTCCGAGAGTGTAATCTACGATCCACTGTGAAACATGGAGGTGACTCTGTAATAGTTTGGGGCTGTATGTCCGCTGCTGGTTCAGGTAAACTTTTTGTAATTGACGGAATTATGGACCAAACAAAGTATTTAAATATTCTGAACCAAAATTTGGTACAAAGTGCTGAAACACTGGGAATGAAAACTTTCCGGATAACGATCCCAAGGACAAAGCACTCAATGTGCTTTTGTGATTCCCATATAATTGTCCGCATATGGTGGAAACACTTCCGCAATCTCCTGATATTAACGTTATTGAGCACTTGTGGGCTCATTTGGAAAATCAGTTTTAAAAAATCATACTATTAGAACAAAGGAAGACTTGGAATCAGCACTTCAGACTGAATGGGCAAAAACTTATCCTTCATTCAGAAAAAAAAAAAAAACTTGCAAAATCGATGCCCAAAAGATTGAAAGCCATCATGAAAAATAAAGGATCGCCAACAAAATATTAAGAATATCTAATAACATTCTAAAATTTTGTTAGAAATTAAGCGCCTGAGTTCTTTTTTGACATGTATTTACGCTATATTTCCCCTTTTTGTATTTTTTATAGTATTAAATTGAGTTTTGTCGTCAATTTTTCTATCTATATATATAAAAGAGAACGTACAAATCCTTTGTCCGCTCATCACGCTAATACGGCTGAACCAATTTCTTTTATTTTTGGGGGTTATTAGGATTTGGACCCTAGATGGTTTTTATCATATCACTTTAATTTTCAATTACCAGTGTCTTGAGATAATTGACCATTCAGGTGTCCATTACGTACAAATCCTTTGTTAGTTCATCATAGGTATAAAAATAAACGTATGTATATGCAACCCGCATGACCGTGTCACTCGGCGGGTTAACATAAATGACAGGCGTTATAATGGTTTTTATCATATCACTTGAAAGCGAAAAAGTAAAAATTATCTAAGTAACAAAGTTTATTGCGTTCGGGGGTGACCGCAGCGAAGCGGGGCGGGTTAACATAAATGACAGGCGATATAATGTTAACATTTACTGCAATCTTCTATGGTTTTTATCATATCACTTGAAAGCGAAAAAGTAAAAATTATCTAAGTAACAAAGTTTATTGCGTTCCGGGGTGACCGCAGCGAAGCGGGGTGAACGCTGCTAGTTTTTCATAAGGGAATAATATAGAGTAATTAAAATATATTTTGTTTTCTCTGAAGCGTACTCTTGGAATGTTTATTCTCCCTTGGAGCGTGTAAGTATGTCCGACTTCTTTATTGAGCCACTGTACGTTATTATACAAACATGGAAGTAATTTTGGCTGTGATCGCAAATAGGTCAAAGTTTGAACCGTTTGGAATGAAGGTTTGCCTAGAGTTATCACTTATGTAAACGTTTTTTTATGTCACTTTGATAAATATTATTAGCCTAATGGAATTAACATTCATTAGAAAAAATTAGTATATCACTAACCCGTAATACTAGGAAGATATAATTCGGTATATAATTTTCTCATTAAAATAAGCGGAAAGTGTCTCAGCGTTTTTGAAAATTCCCTTTCTAAAATGACATTTTCTATACTTTTTTTTACCATATTGAAAGCGATGTTGTCTCTTGTTTGTGAACACATCACGGGAAAAAGGCTGAATAGTTCGAAATTAATTTTAGAACATAACAATTAATTACCTCTGGCTAGG
This sequence comes from Thermobia domestica, assembly GCF_964235325.1. Lineage (NCBI taxonomy): Eukaryota > Metazoa > Arthropoda > Insecta > Zygentoma > Lepismatidae > Thermobia > Thermobia domestica. The sequence goes on from NC_137454.1 coordinate 96,071,052, forward strand.
TTTCGATCATTTCACTTTGGATAAAGGGTGTATAAAGAGTTCAAAATTTGTTAAAATTAGTGTAAGCTGTCTCACGAACCTCTCAAGTTATTAAGATTAAACTTGGTATACACGTAAATTCATCATTAGAAATTAGCGTACACGTGTCCAACGTTCCCTACCTCCGCAAAATCTTCGATTTCTGGGAAGAGAGTATTTTCTATATTTTTTGCCACATTAAAAGCGACGTTGTCTGTTTGTTATGATTACATCACGGGAGAACGGCTGAGTAGTTTCCAATGAATTTTGGAACATGATTAGCATCTACCTCTAGCCAATATGTCCCCTTGATTAAACGAGCAAGGTGTATGTGAGATGTACACTATCTTATAAGATTCTCAAGTTAGGAAGATGAAGCTCGGTATATCAATTCTCCATTAAAGTGAGAGAAAAGATCCAAGTGTTTTCCAAAATTCCACATTTAACGGGATTAGGGACAATTTCTTTTTTATTTTATTTTCCACATTGAAATCGATGTTATGTGATATTTATTGTGCGAATCATGTAAAAACGGCTGAAAAGTTTGAAATTTATTTTAGAACAGTTTAAGTACCTACGGTACTAAAAGTAAACTTTTATCATGTCACTCTGATTAAAGAGCGCTTCCTAAGGGATTGGACATTGCCTCCTCAGTATTCATTTTTGCCCCCTCTAAGAAATCGGGCTGGCTACGGGCCTGCCATGAACTGTATTTCTTTACCCATCCATTATCTCGGCTAGCACAGATTCTTGGGGGATAGTTTCACATACGCGAGTGCAGCACGAACTTCAAGGCTCAGAATCATAGGCATAGCTAAGGGACGCTTTGGTCACACTCTAATAAAATTGTATGATTACTTTATTTATTTATTCAAATGCCATGACTTCTAAAATGTTATCTGCGATTCTTCATTTTATCAAAATAATACATAAGAATGTTATAGTAAGACAGCAAATGTCTTTTAATTATTTTTACGCACACACGTATAAAAAGTTATGTTTTAATTGTCTTTGTACGGACCTAGGCCCAGACCAATCACCAGGACCCATCGAGGCTTATGAGACTCCTAAGACTTTGCTTTCGTTCCTTTGAAATATGTATCGTATCTGTTTGATAGTGTAAAATGTGAAACTTGCAGTAAACAAAATACAGCATATCCTGGAACTGCAACTCACAAGGAAGACGAATAGAATAATATGACTTGTATATATTAGGTAGGATTACTTTGGTTGGTGCAATGAAACTCATATTTTAAATTCTCATTATGATTGTTTGTAGTGGAAGTACATAGTGGAACTTTTTTTTCTTTTAAAGATGATTATATGTACAGTATGTCCTCTTTCTTAACAATGATTCATAAAGAAAGATCTGAGAAGAGTCCATTCTTGTCATTTAAAGTTTGGCAATAACGTTTTCCATTCTCCAGTGGCTGAACAGTGGGACGGAAATGATTTATGACTGAAGCGGCTTGTCCTTCAGATCAAAAATTTCAAGACAAAATGGTTCCGAAGAAATGCGACAAATAATACTAGCGAGCATCACTATTGTAATATATATTTTCGTTTCATTCATTCTTATACTTAACCAAATGTGCTAAATTGAACATTCCAGGAAAATATAAAAAAGTTGGGATTAATACATGACACTTCTAATGTCAGTAGGTGCTCGAAGGTGCATTTGTTTTCTACTTTCTCTCTCTTTAGCTCAGAACGAACGAAAAACAGCAAAGTTCTCTAAAAGTCTTAAATACAATTAAATTTAATCCAATTCTTCCTTTTTGTTGGGCGTGCATAAATCTTGTAGAGTTTATAGTGATAGTAGCCATGTACCACGAAACTGTTAAATGCGTGGTGTAGTACAGTGTTTTTCAACGTTTTTAATACTTACGGACTTGAAAACTAGAAGGAAAACCTTTCAAGGACTGGGAAGATACCAGTAAGTTAGAGGTTTATTCCTACACCAAAACTTTCTGCACTAAAACTTCCGGATTACCACAAAACATATATGTTTGTATTTCCATTGTAATAATTGTATTTCCATTTGAAATTAACATCTCTACAAGCGCCTTGGCAGTTTATATTGGAAAATAATTCACTGTGGTGTAAGAAAAACAAAACCTGGATATCGGTCGATATTCATGATATATTTAAATCTTAACAATTCAAAACGTGTATATTTTATTTTATTTCTAGTTCTCATAATGATTGAATAAATTTCTAGTTTACGCGCATACCCATCGTTGCTAACGCACCTGCTTCTTACAGACGCACTCCCGCGCAAGTCCACTAGTTCATCCTACTTTTAACGTAGTGTTGTCCACGAGCCAGAAATTTCTCGTCTCATTTTGATTATAATCTGTAAAACGACACGAGAAATACGTTTTTAAATTTGAGACGAGGCAAGAAACACAACATTATCATTTCGTTTTCAAGACGAAAAATTTCTCGAGTCCCGTGAGCAACATTAATTCACCCAAGTCTTGAATCTGAAACACTGTTTTAATGTTACATGATTCATATGTAAAATACTATAAATTGATAAAATATGATAATACGAAAGCAATGAAAAGCATTTATCTACGTTTAAAATATGCAAGTCATTACACAGTTTACTCTAATAATAACTACGGTTTTTATATATTTTTAAACATAAATTAGCAAAATGGAACAATAAAATTTCGAGACAAGAGCGAAAGAAGTCTTCGATGATCGAGAGGAGACGAGACGTATAAAATTTAGGAGATGAGACAAAAAAAACCTTAGTTCTCGTCTCGTCTCGTCTTATGGGGAACACTACCTGAACGACATAGACATCATTCATGGTTGTAGCAACTATCTGGCAGATTGTGCATAATTTGCATGGTAATCGATGTTATGACATTTCAATCTGCAAGCGTATCATCAATCTGTTCGCTATTATTAGTCCATTAGCCAAGAATAGAACACTGTAGAATGCACTAGGTTATTATTTAGAAATGAAATTATACCTTACGTCGCATGATTATGCCAACTAGGCTAAAGGAGACGGTGATGATGAGAATTAATGAAATTGTGGAATGAAGAAAGCGGGAGGAAACGGGAGGGTCCCGAGAAAACCCGCGCACATGATGTTTATCTACCACAAAGCTCACTTGGTCCGAGCTGTGATTGAACCGGGGACCCCATACACAGAGATGAACGCTCTACCACTGAGCCACCTCGGTCCCCGTTATTCTTTAGCGCATAATAACTGATGTGAAAGAATTCTTGAAATTTTTATATTCTTACTCTGCACGAAAATTGATTTGATAAATAATATTTCTTCTACCACGGTTTATTAGACTCCCAAACTATCCTATGCACAAGTATCGGAATGGCTACGGCTATGTCCGTCTGTCTGTTAACATGTATCAGATCAAAAGCGGCAAGAGATATCGATAAGGGTTTTCGGGAATCGATTTAGCGTCCTAAGAATAGGTTCCATTTCTTCCGTCAATCTTCCATATAAATCGGAACTGATAGAGATCGACCACTTACAAGCCACAAATCAAAATCTATAATAGCTAGCGACAAGCGATTTTAGGGAATTGATTCAACATTTCTAGAAAATATTCTATCTTCACCTCTATCTCTCTATTAAAATCAGAACTGCTAGAAATTTACTTATATTTTCGGTTTCAATATTGATTTTCATAGAGAAAAAGCTAGAAGATATTTTGAGAAGTAGTTTCTGGAATCCATTCAGCACCCCAAGAATAGGTTCTGTCTCCTCCAACAACCTTTAATTTAAACTGTTTGGTGAAAATCAACCACAACCAGTTTCAACATGGCCATAAATCAAAGACGAAAATAGATAGCGACCAGAGGATTTCGGAAATAGATTTAACGTCACGAAAATTTACCACTTATTCCCCTATCTCACTATTAAAATCGGAAGTGGTAGAAATTTACTATTATTTCCGGTTTCAATATTGATTTTCATAGAGCAAAACCTGTCAAAGATATCAACAAATTTCCGGGGATTCATACAGCGTCTCAAGAATAGTTTTTTTCCTTTCCGTTTAAAACTGTAATCAAACCAGAAGTAGTAGAAATCAACCATTTTCGGTTTTAGCACTGATCACCATAAAACTAAATTTTTAGTAGAGAGCGACAGTTTACAAAAATCAACTGAGTATATTTCTCAAAACTACTAGTCTTGTAATGTTTCTTGACAATCCATTAAATATCACGAAGTAGAAATATAAGATTAATAGTAAAACTCATTTCTAAGCACTATTGCTGACACCTTTAATCTGCCGTGCCGAAACTACTCTTAAAAGATTAACACTTTCCTCACTTGAACGCAACATAGACAAATTTACTGAAACTTTCGTACGTCGTTAGCTCCAATATGCCTCTACAGGTAATTATTCGAAGAGATGTTTACGTAGAATCAATGAAATCTTTACAAACTATGAAAAGAGAGAAAACAGACTTTCTTCTTATCTGTTGTATATCTGCATTCCATCGGTTTTCTTTATCTTCGGGGACAACCCCAAGTTCACGCATGCGACCTAGCGGGAGACAGAGAATGAAAAATAATACTACCTGGTTAGCCTCCTATCTGCTGTTCTACGCTGTTGCAAAATGCTGCCAATATCTTAAACAGCTTTTAAATGGAAAAAAATTAACTTTTAATTAGCGCGCTGTAATATTACCGTAGCAAGAAAAGGTAACACTGAACATGTAATATTAATACTAACAAACATTTGGACGAATTTCGAAAAGTATAAAATGAGTAGTTTTCTTAATATTTAGGAAAGAAATACGCCATGTTACTATATAGGGAAATTGCATCGCATTCCGAGTGTTGGACACAGTTTAACAGCGTAAAATGAAAATGAAATGAAATCTTGAAGTTTTACGTCCAACGGTTATGCCGGTTAGGCTAAAGAAGACGGTGATTATGAGAAATGAATGAAATGGTGGAATGAAGAAAGTGGGAGGAAACGGAAAACCCCGGGAAAACCCACGAGCACGGTGTTTGTCCACCACAAAGTCCACACGGCTTGAGCTGGGATCGAACCAGGAACCCCAACCACCGGAGGTGAACGCTCTACTACTAAGCCACCGCGCCCCTAGTTTAACAGCGTTCGTTTATGAACTAAAATAATGTATGAAATACAAAGTATTCATATTGTGTCCTGAGGCAAAGTTATACACCCACAGAAGTCCTCAGATGATGTTTGAAATGTGGTTGCTGTTCACACAAAGTCCTCAGGTCGACAGTGAAATTTCACATACAAGTAAGTCCTCAAAATATGTATGAAAAGTGGACGATATTCACATTGGGTCCTCAGGTTGTAGGTAAAGTTATACACCCATAGAAGTCCTCAGATTATACTTGAAATTTAGTCGATATTCACACAACGTCCTCGGATCGACAGTGGAATTTTACATACATGGAAGTCCTCAGAATATGTATTGAAATTAGATGGTATTCACATTGGGTCCTCAGGTTGCAGATAAAGTTATACACTCATAGAAGTCCTCAGATTATACTTGAAATGTAGTCGATATTCACACAACGTCCTCGGATCGACAGTGGAATTTAACATACATGGAAGTCCTCAGAAGATGTATTGAAAGTAGATGGTATTCACATTGGGTCCTCAGTTTGCAGTTAAAGTTATACACCCATTCAAGTCCTCAGATTTTACTTGAAATGTAGTCGATAGTCACACAACGTCCTCGGATCAACAGTTGAATTTTACACACATGGAAGTCCTCAGAATATGTATTGAAAGTAGATGGTATTCACATTGGGTCCTCAGGTTGTAGGTAAAGTTATACACTCATAGAAGTCCTCAGATTATACTTGAAATGTAGTCGATAGTCACACAACGTCCTCGGATCGACAGTGGAATTTAACATACATGGAAGTCCTCAGAATATGTATGAAAAGTGTAAGGTGTTCACACTAGGTCCTCAGGCTAATATAAAATGTTATACACCCATAGAATTAATCTCATTAAATAAAACGAAATGTATTAAAATACATTATATGTAGTATTTGAAAGGAATGTAATGTAGATTTGAAGATAGCAGTCCAGACTTTTGTGTTTGGTATGCTGGTATAGTTATATGGCGTTATATTCTGGTTAGACTTTGAAATGAATATCAAAGGTATAAATTTAAAAAGGAAATAGATAAATTTTTAAATTTCATGACTGATAATTCAGAATTGTAACAATTCTTTTTCATACAATTGTTACATTTTCAGTAAAGCTTACAATTTATATAAATATTATAATATGCTTCTTTTTAAAACAATCTGATAAATTACTTTTGGTACTTCTTGAAAACTAATTCCGCCTTTCTAGCTTTCTACCCTCCTTGTTAGAATTTCGTCACTAAGTAATGTGTAAAATGCGGTTATTTGTAATTAAAATGCTGCAAAACTTGGAAAACTTTCTTTAATATGGGCTATTTTCGTAACATTTGACCTCGGCCCCTCACGATTATGAATGCAATGGTTATTGAAATTCACAAATATCTATGCACCAGGCAGGATTCGAATCCACGATCTTAAAGATGTTGAGTGAACGTCTCAGTCCACACGACTATCTCGATTGATTTAAAATGTAGTGTCCTGAAATGCGACAACATGCAGAAGGAAAATATACCCAGAAGAAAATAATGGTATAAAACTTATCGTAATGAGATGTATTGTGTTTGCATTAGGTATTACAAAATTATTGAAGATAGACTAACAAGCAAAAAATAAACAAATAAATAAAAAAGTACACAGATGAACGTGTTCTAATTATATCCTTTGTCAAATTTCGTTTACTTTATAAATAACACAGAAATTTGAAGAAACGAAAAGTAAATTTATAACTAGTAACTTGTATGTAATGGCAACAGATTATGATTGTAATTAATAGTAAACGGTAAATAAAATGGTAATTGAAAACTATTTTTCCTAGAAAACTCAAGTATTGTACTTCATATAACTTTTTTTTTTCTTTTTTTTGCAAAGTCCTCACTCTGGCAGCACAAGATTAAAGTCCTCGAATTCTACAATTTGATGAAAATGCACACGTCCTCAGATTATGCTCCTAGAGAGGAAGTCCTCGCTTCCTACTCTAAATCCGTATTGGTGTGTGTGTGTGTGTGAGAGAGAGAGAGAGAGAAGACAAAATTTTAGTTGCAAGATGACATACTTCAATTGCCGTTTTCGGTTAATTTCGGTTCATATAGCAAAAAGAATACCGCCACCAGAGAATAAAGACAAGTGTAGTCTGTTCTGTTCTCTTCCGCCATCTCAGCCAGAACTTTCAACTACAGCCTGTAATGAGTGTAGACCTTATCTAGTTTTCAAATTGAATAGATGGTGGTGGTAGTTCGGTTTCTTGACCTTGTAAAAATCTTCCCTGTCTTTGATTTTGTTTGTCATCATTCCAGCCAGAAATGAAAAAAATGAGAATTCCTCAGTTTACAGCAAGGGGAATTGGGGACAAGACATTAAGGATGATATTCCTGGAAGCTCATGTATCACGATTGTTTCATTCAATAGACAGAGGACACTTTTCTATTAAGGCTCTTCAACATGTTTTCTCACAAAGGGGATTTTCCTTTTGCAATCTATATGACCATTGGCAATTTCAATCTTGGCCATTCCCGCCAGCGTTTTCATTTCCGAGACACGAGAAATGTCTCGTCTCGTGGCAACACTAGCGCCCTTGGTGGAATGACTCCTGATGTTATTGATATAAAACAATTTACAATATAGAAGTAAGCATGTCACCATTAGTAGCATTCAATAAATGCTGTTCGATATTGTTTTCGTTTATACATATCGGCATATAAATACTAATAATAATAGCACAATGTAATTGATACCATATGTATATTTTACGTACCAAATTTACCTATATTATGTATTTGAGTATTGATTTTTCTTTTTCAAAAATGGGTTTAAAATATTAAAATCATTGTAATATTAGGACTAGGGTGCGCCCAAAAGTCACTTTGCCCGGGTGAAAATTTTGCCTTGGTCTGACCTTGATAGGAAGTCTTATTAAATAGCTATGTCTGTGTCTGTTGAGTAAAAATGGTAACACATAGCTAAGTAGACTTTTGGGATGCTTTCAGAGTCCCAAGAGTAGGTTCCATGTTCTCCATTTACTATCTTTTCAAGTTAATCATTTCTGGTTTCAAGGTTGATCGCCATAGAACAAAAACGGGGGAGGGGGAGAGTTATGGCTTTTTTTTATTTGTATGCAGTATTCCAAAAGTAAGTGAAATCTCGACTTATCCTTCTATTCAGATCAGAAGTTGCAAAAATCTATTATCACTTCCAGATTCAATATTAACCACTATAGCTGTACCAAAAACCGTAAAAGAGAGAGATAGTGACGACGCAACAGGGGACTAGGGGCAGGCGCTCCTGGTGGGATTGGCCCCTCTCCTCGACTGCCTCCAGACGTGTTGTAGCATAGATCATGTAACACAAAACTATTATTTTCAGTATACAAAATAATAGCTCCCCCACAAAATATATCTCTGACCCTCCGCTTGCCTCTCAGAAATTAAAGCTGGCTTCGTCACTGTATCCTATTTCGGTAAGGATTCAGTGTTCCAAGAGTGTTATCTCGTTCTTTCTCTAGTAGTACAAATTGGTTTGCCTTCCATGAGTCACACAATAGTCCCATGTGGGGAATATGGGCATTTTGGGGGTCCAGTTGAACCCATATTGGAACGATATAGAATTCATATTGGTTACCGGTACAAATATTTTGTTTATTGCCTTTTTTAATGGCATAAGAAATATATATAGATAATACAATGCAACAAATTGCAAGGTCACAAAAACCTTTTTCGAAAAAGTGGGCGTTCTTTATGTGTTTCGACCTCCTGAATTCGAAAATGATACTTAAAATATCGTATCACTCATAGTTTTGACACAAATCACTTACATTTTCAGTTGATGACAACGCAATATAATGATATTATAATATATACGAAAACACCATATAAAGCTCAGAAACGCCGCATCGCTTTCAACTGTTCAACAGTTGAGCCCCTAACGGCACACAGCGAACTGTCACATTGGAAATGGCGCTTTTTGTTCGTCACTGTGTTGTTTGAGGAAGGAAGTACGTGTTAGTGTACAATGTCTACCCGAGGCTGTGCAAACTCTCCTAACAGCTTTTGTTATATTTGTGGTGAAAAAAGACCGAAGAAACATTACTAATTTCGTCAAAAAGGTCTACCATGCCCATTTCGGAGTGAAACTAGGCGACATCAACAAACCATGGGCTCAACAGGTTGTGAGTGTAGAAGATTTACGATGGTGGGCGTCAGGAAAGAAGAAATCATTACGATTTGGCAACTCTATAGTCTGGCGGGAGCAACAGAATCATACCAAGAACTGCTACTTCTGCTCTTGTAAGGTTACTGGTTTCAACAAGAAAAACAAAAAGACTATTAAGTATCCGAACAACATTCGCTCAGCGATTCGTCCTGTTCCACATACCCCGGATATATTTATACCACAGCCCCCGCAGACATTAGATACAGACGACAGTGATGACATACATACCGCGCAGAAGACAGATGATACTGAGTTTGAAGTAGGCATAGAAGAGGGCCCTAGTCTGTTCACTGTCAGATCTAAATGATTTAGTCCGTGATCTGGGATTGACAAAGGACAAAGCAGAGCTCCTATGGTCAAGACTGCGTACATTTGTTGGCACCTGGTACGTCCGTTACATTTTACAGACAAAGGGACTTCATATTCACACAATATGTTGCTCAAAAGGACTTGTTACTGTACTGCAGTGATGTACAAGGCTTGATGGGACAGTTGAACATTCCGTATACCCCAGGTGACTGGAGACTGTTTATTGACTCATCTAAAAGAAGTATGAAGGCAGTTCTGCTGCACAATGGTAATATGTATGCCTCAATACCTGTCGGTCATTCTGTGGACCTGAAGGAAACATATGACATCATGAAGGTGCTTCTTATTACCATACATTATGAAGATCACAATTGGATGGTGTGTGGTGATTTGAAAGTTGGATATGCTTCTAGGACAACATTCAGGATATACCAAGTTCCCTTGTTTCATCTGTGAATGGGACAGTCGGGCTCGTGACAAGTATTAAGAGCAAAAATAGTGGCCCAGAAGGTTGGAATTGGTTCCAGGGAACAAAAATATCAAGTGTGGCCCTCTAGTGGAAAGAGACAGAATACTCACGCTACCTCTGCACATTAAATAAGACATAATGAAGCAGTTTGTCAAGGCATTACATAAGTGTGGCAACTGTTTCAAATATCTATGTAACAAGTTCCCCAATCTGTCAGATGCTAAGTTGAAAGAAGGTGTGTTTACTGGTCTCGATATTCGCAAACTAATGCTGGATGAAGGTTTCTTTCATTCAATGAATGCCGTGGAGTAGGGATGCGCACGAGACGAGTTGAGACAGGATTTTCCTGACAAAATTCGAGTCGAGACACGGCTCATCCAATAGAGAAATATACATTTTTCGAGTCGAGACAATTTTTACAGCATATTTTCGAGACGAGACAGCCACAAATCTTGTCTCGTGCGCATCCCTACCGTGGAGCGAGAAACCTGGACTGCCTTTAAGTGTGTGGTTTAAAACTTCCTGGGAAACAATCGTAACCCAGATTATATCGACATATTTGAGAACATGCTGACGAAATTCAAAATGCTGGGATGCTCAATGAATTTGAAGTTACATTGTTTACATTCGTATCTTGACTTTTTCCCCTCCAAATCTGAGGAACAGGGTGCTGTAAGTGAGGAACAGGGTGAAAGATTCCATCAGGGGACACGTCATAACCACTAAGAAAGTACGGAATGAATGTATGTTTAGTACCTCATTCTCTGTATGCATCTGTTCGCTGTGTGTAATTTCAATATTTTGTTGTTTTAAACTTATATTCTACTTCAGCATGATCTGTGTTCCATATATATATGTGTGTATATGTATGTATGTATGTATGTAATACTTCAGTATGTGATATCAATATTGGCAAAGTTTACGATTTGTGCCAAAACAGTGGGTAATAGGATGTTTTGAGTGTTATTTTCGAATTCAGGAGGTCGAAATACATAGACAACACATACTTTTGCGAAAAACGTTTTTTAACTGTTGCACTGTATAATTAATTTTTGCGAAGTGTCATCCAATTACAGTATAAAAATAAACTACGAGATAAGCAATCGCTAGCTGTTATTTATTTGTTCTTATTGTGCATGTGCAAATATAAAAAATTGCGCCATCCCAATTTTTGTAAGTAATGTTCGTTGGCAATCATGGGAGTCTCTGGCGTGTAAAAATTGAGAGGGACGACTAGAGCAAAGAATACTTATAGACCGTAACAACATTTATCTCAAAATCTTGAGGTAAATAGGAAGCTACTTGAGCTAATAGGATTGGGTTTTTATCTCTACCAGTACAATATTTCTTCCATTACTAGTAGGTCACTAGCTTCATATTTAGAAGTTTCCATACACAATGATCCCCAGGGAACTTCGTCTTGATCTAGGAATTACACCATTAACAATATCCATTAAGGGGGCAGACTACTAAATATTTTTGAAAGACTAATAATTTTTCTTTTGCCCGTTTTTCGTAAGTGGAAAGAGGTAATAAAATGTAACTTACCACAATAATAGATAATGCTATTCTACATCCGAAAATACGGATCGAAAGAATTTTCAGTGTTGCCATCCATAGAAATAAGTGTGACCAGAATTTGAATTACTCAAAAATCTAGGTAAAAGCAGCGACTAGAAAAATAAACTCAACGGTAATTGACGACTTATCGTGCTGTCTATCCTTCTAGTTTACTACTTTTTAAATAATATTTCTATTTATTTTATAAACCTTACATAAATTCTTACAAAATAAATAAGTCATTACAAAATAAATAGAAACATTACTTAAAAAGTAGTAAACAAGAAGGATAGACAGCATGATAAGTCATCAATTACCGTTGAATTCATTTTTCTAGTCGCTGCCTTTAGATTTTTGAGTAATTCAAATTCTGGTCACACTGTAATTTCTATGGATGGCAACACTGAAAATTCTTCCGATTTGTATTTTCAGGTGTAGAATAACATTATCTATTATTGTGGTAAGTTACATTTTATTACCTCTTTCCACTTACGAGAAACGGGCAAAAGAAAAATTATTAGGTTTTCAAAAATATTTAGTAGTCTGCAGCCTTAATTATTAATTATATATTTCTCAACCTTTCTTGTTTTCCTTCGTAATACTTGCTACTGGGTCATTCAAAGTACATTTTCTTCTCCAATAATGTCATTTTAATTATTTTACATAATATTTTTTGTTCCCTATTATTCTCAGTGTCTCTCATTGAATTATCGTTCCAATTAGCTAATTTTCCCCCTTCTCCTCAACATACAAAATTAAGGACGCTCAGGTACACACAGCATAAAAAAAATTGCAACAGCTACCGCCGTGCAGCTACGCCACCCAATATATATCTTATCTCATAATTGTATCTCATAAAGAGACCCCTGTTTCTCACTCCTTTCCTCTCTTCCATAATAAATCAGCAAACAACACAAGCGCAATTCTAATTTCATAATATACATGTATTAGTATCCATAAAATGAAAGAATAAAGCCGAGACAAAACAAGATTCATAAGTTGATGTAGGGAGAAACTTAAAACACATACACAATGAAAAATTGAAACCAATGAATATCTGTTAGACAGAAGTACAGAAGTCAGACAGAGAAAGAAAAGGGGAGGAGAAAAAGGAAAGGGAACACAGATAAAAATGTGAAATCTAAACGTAATACGAAAAGAACCTAACATTATAAATTTCCGTTTCCAGAAATCAAACAATAATGTCGAAGTAACGTTTGTTTTCTTATATTTTTTAGGGCTATTCGAATATATAGAGAATGTTTAAAAGGTCATTAAATCACTTTCAAAATTAATAGCAAACTTGGTGGTCAAATTAGGCACTCAATTTCTAGTGAAACTGTAGAACTCCGTGACACATCTAGGATAATGTCAAAAGTAACACATCCGCTTTGTTTCCACGTGGTTCGGTTGCACATTCGGTAGTGTTCATTGAACGTACTGATCTGAAATACGTTCTAATAAACCCAGTAGCTACCTTCGGTCATACCTTCCATTCCAGACTACTAATGCAAACTGAACAATAAAAAAAGAAAGAAAACTTGAATGAGTGCTATTTTATTGCTAACTTTCTATCAAAAACAGCCTATAATATTAAGTCAAACTGTATTATAATGAAACGTTATAAATGTTCGAAAGGAAAATTGGATATTCCTTATGGATGTAGCAGACCTTGCATGCTTCAGATTTCAAACGTGAATAAATACATTGAACTATAGGATGGAAACGAATTTTGTGTCAAACGAATATAAATAAAATCTTCCTTTGATATAACCAAAAAAGGGGCTTTTTTCATCTCTGAAGATTTCTCTGTCCCGAATATCCACTCTCGATTTATTATGTTGTGAATATAACGTTGTAATTCGCACAGGCAGAATGAACACACTAGGTTGAAACGGGTCATCGCAACAGTCGGGTGATTGGGTTACCTTATGGATCACCACTGGGTCGAGGATTCGAAGCCGTAGTGACCTGGTGATTCGATTGAGACTCGGTAACGAAGAGGACAGAAAAGAGATTTTACTTATATCTTTGCATTAAGCAGTATTTGTTTCTGAGGACCAGGACTGTAGTGTTATCCCCAGAGCACGAAAAACACGACGCCGAAATTCCCGTTAATTAGATTTTCAAGACAGGGTCGATCGGGGTAGTCTCCAGGCCATCAAAACTGGCTCGGTTTTAATTCTGGAACACGCATACGCTTATAAAGTGTGTGTAAGAGAGGGGAAAGAGAGAAGATGCAAAGACATGATAAGGAAACGTCAAGAAAGACAATGGCGAATATAAATATGAAATCTACTTATCATTACACTGTATAATGAAGAACACACACACTCTTTACTCATATTCTCGTGAGTAATGCCTTGTAACTTCTCCAACTGCAGACGAATCTCTGCAGCCATTATTTATGCGAAAAGAAGATACTACCTGAGGGCTAATCGAACCGAGATTTTACATTTGGAAGTCTAGCACGATGCCAATACTCCACTGACTATTCTACCCAATAAAACATCTTGCTTCAGTTTATCGCGTCCCCAAATTGTCAGTTGAACCTAGCGTGTTCTACCCAATATACACGTTAAATTTTAGTCTGATCTCCGGACGTAAGCCTTATAGAACACGTCTAGAACGTGACATCCCAAGATAGACATAACATGTTGTATCTGATCGGCTACGCTTTCGAACAGTTTTGTAGTCGTTTGAGGCAGTTGGGAACAATATTACCTACCGTAGCCTTTTTGTATACCACCTTTGAGCCGGATTTTTGAATTCCTATTTTGTGGTTGCTCTAGTCTAGTTCTATAACCCTCATACAATTAATATAATGTTTTTAGTTAATAAAGTCTTAACTCTCTAAGAAGTTGTATGGAGATCTCTTCTCATTTGATTAAAATTCCGAACATATCCTTTTCTCTTCTTGTAATATATTCTTAAAAATGCAACAAGTATATTATCTACTTTTCCCTATGAGTGTAGTTCATGTCCCTGAGTTTGATCCTTGTATGTCCCTGTTCGGGAAAGCCATTTATGAGTGTATTGGAAGAGTCAATTCTTGCTTGTCCCTGCCGGGAAAAGTCATTTATGACAATTCTGGGTTCGTATTCCTATAAGGGAACAATATACACTCACGGTCTCTAGGTTCGGGTACTTTGAATTACTGAAAGATTTGGTCGTGTGCCCACCGTCGCAGGCGGGCCATGATACTGCAAGAGTATGGTTAGAACCTTGTTTATCCATAGTCTCATATGAGTTGTATTTCTATTTCCAAATATCTCCTATAGCCTCAAAAGGTAAATTTATGAGGAGCACAAAAGGTAAAACTAGCACCGGATGGTTGCAGAGATGGACCAGTGTACCTTTGCACTGCGCTACGTTGTAACTACGACAAAATGGAAAATTAAAATATAATGCATGCAGTATACGACAATACTTATCCTGTTAAATAATTAAAAAATAACACTTATGAAATATGCACAATAGCACTATTTACGTGTTGTCAGTTGATTTAGAAATTAACAGACGTAATATTTATTTAACACCTATATTTTAACCTTTAGGTAATCAGAAACACATTTGTACAACACAAACAATATATTTTCATTAAAGAAATAGTGGCCCAAGAAAACGGTTCAGACGCGCACGAAAACGATTTTAACGTGCACGAATGTCACGATTTCAAGAATTCATCGAAACGCGCAAAATTTCTTGAAATGAAGACAGGTATTCTTCTTTTATGACCATACGACGACTCAATTCCTTCAGGAGGGCCCTTGATTTCTCTTTCTATCTTCCATTGCTTTTAACGTTGCAAAAAATAATTTATTCACAAATCCTTTTACTTGTCATAATTTCGGTACGTCATTTTATAGATGTACTCGTTATTAAAATTTTTGAATTTCACTAGAGGTAGCTATTTGTTAACACATTTGGTACATATAATTCCACTATTCAAGTATATTAGGCACTTTGTGGGATTGGTGAAGAGTTACGTACTTAGGTATCCATTTCCAGGGAGAAACTCTTGCCCCGTTTTCTGTGCATTACGTCTTGTAGTCGCTCTGATGGCGTATGAATACACTAGTGGAGTAAAAGATAGTTCCCATATAACACTCAACATTTAAGTAAATTTTTTGCTGATAGAAGTTGATTAATTGAATATTGTCTTATTGGGAACATATTAATCACATTTAAACACATAATTACATAGGTAATAACTAATTATAGTAAAAAATGCACATTAGGACGTATAATCCACCTCTGTCTTTGGTTTTAGAATTCAGCTTTGGGTAGGGGGGGAGAGAAATGTTAAGCTGAGTTGAATTTTTTGTCCGTATTTGGTCGCACGAAGAGAGTAGGTGGGTAGATGCACACACACACACACACACACAGAGAGAGAGAGAGAGAGAGAGAGAGAGAAATGTATGAACAAAGGAGTTCGCAGCATCTTGGTTTCTAAGAATTTATATACTGGTGCGCAGCAGTTCCAAAAAATCATCAAACACGAGGGTTGATTGAGAAATATATAACGATAACGTTATATCCCTAGTATTCCAATTTCCTTGCGATTCTCATTTACATCGTTTTCTTTTTTAATGCTCAAAATACACATTTTATTCCTTTCGTCATATAACTCAATGAATTCTTAACATTTTCTCAAGCTGCATTTTGCTCGTTAAAGACCTTTTTCCATCCATAGTTCCTAACTTTTCGTAGTAATTTTCCTTGCTACCTTCTATTTCCATTGAATTTACTTTCATATACAGTACATCACTGAAATTCCTTTATCATCTTGAGATGAAATGAAATCTTTCAGTTTAACATGCCACGATTATGTCATTTAGGCTTAGGGAGGCGGATGATTAAGGCAAGTGACCGATGATAGAAGAATCGACGGAATGAGAATGTAGGAGGAAACGGGAGTACCTAAAAAAACACCGATATGATATACACTATGAACTTACTTGTTCGGGGATTGAATCAGGATTCTCAAGCAGCAGAAGCATGTGCTCTACCACTGAGCCACCGTCTCCCCAATTCTTGTCATTTTTACGTCTATTGTATATTCCTCTCTCTGTCTATTTCTCTTCTTAATTCGCAGTTCAAGTTTCTACAAATTATTTTACACTCGTCAATACAACTTTATTTCCATGCTTTTCATTTGCATAGTTTTCCGAAGTTTTCCCTATAATCCATACTTCTTAACTGTGCTGTCTTCATGATATAGTAACATTACTCGAAAAGTTCAGAGTGCTCCTACAGTTAGTTAGTTCATGCATGTACTTTGTTTCAGTTCTTTATATATATATATATATATATATATATATATATATATATATATATATATATATATATATATATATATATATATATATATATATATAACTCTATGGCCTATGGAACCCGGAGGTTCAATGCCGCGTTCACAAAAACTCTCCACTGACTTCTATCCTTAGCTAATTGCATCCAGTTTCTACTTTGTATTCCTATCTCTGCGAGATCCATCTTAATATTATCCTCCCATCTGCGCCTAGGTCTTCCTAATGGTCGTTTTCCTATGGGTCTTCCCATTGGCGTATTTACAATTTTGTTTCGGGAGGGGCTTTGCTAACTTTCGGGGGGGGCTTTGCCTGGAAATGTGAAAATTCTGCAAGATATTTCATTTACTTTACTATACTAAGTAAGATTTCGTGGGGGGCTTAAGCCCGGAAGCCACCCCCTAAATACGCCACTGGGTCTTCCAGTCAAGACTTTGAAAGTGTTTCTACTTTCTTCCATTCTGGCTACATGACCTGCCCACCTAAGCCTCCTAGACTTGACGACCCTAACAATGTTGGGTAAACCATATAAACTATGTAGTTCCTCGTTATGAAGTTTCCGCCATTCCCCATTTTCATTCTTCTTGGGTATATACATTTTACTTGATAACCGTTTTGAATGTTGACATTCTGACTTTATAATCGTTATCAAAAATGTGATAAAACAAGCTTTCAGCCTATTTGGAGAAGTTTTACAAAATTTTGCCCGCCATATTGGATACGCCATTTTGAATTTTGGTTTTTTGATCCCTCAATTTTATCAGCGACCTCAAAAATATGACGAAAAGAGTTCTCAGACTATTTGAATTGTTTTATAAATGTTTACCTACAATATTGGATTCGCCAGTTTGAATTTTTGATCTCAATCGTTATCAGTGACCTCAAATATCTATATTCATAATACAATGCAAAGTGAACAACGTTTTCATATTTCGACAAGCTTTTTTGGGGATTTCAGTCCACTATGCGACATTGAACTAACAGAAAGTTTTTTTATCAGCACGATGGATCCATATATCACACGTCTTATCAGTGGCGTATTTACGATTTTGTTTCGGGAGGGGCTTTGCTAACTTTCGGGAGGGGCTTTGCCTGAAAATGTGAAAATTCTGCAAGATATTTCATATACTTTACTATAGTAAGTAAGATTTCGGGGGGGGCTTAAGCCCGGAAGCCACCCCCCTAAATACGCCACTGCGTCTTATGAAAGTATGGCCCTGATCAGAAGTTACTTTGGTGATCGGATCATTTCCAAGAACTTGTGGCTTTCCAGGTCTCCTGATCTTAAGTGCCAAGATTATTTCCTATGGAGTTATTTGAACGTAATATACGTGATAACCCACAAACACTGGAGCACTTCAGAGTTAATATCACAAGAGAAACTGTACACATCACTCAGGATGCACTGCGGCTACTGGAACATGGAGCGACGGATTCGACTAAGCCTATGGAGGTTATTACCAACATCTGCTTTAGAGGTAAGTGGTACCATCCCTCTTGCATAAAATTTTCATCCTTCTTGAGTCATTTGCAACAAACTGCATTAAAATTGGACATTTTTTTTTTTTACAAATGTTATGATCGAATGAAATCACCCCCTTATAAAAAGAAAAAATCGAAAGAATACGACATATTTGTAGTTTTCCGGTTACCATATTGCCACACCGAACCAGGGTTGGTAAAAACCATCGTTTTTATTGAAAAAACAAAAAAGCTTTTCTTTGGTTTAAACCGGTTTTTTCCTTTAAACCAGATTTTTTTTGTTTAAATAATTTGCTCTATGTATTTATATTACATATGGACCCAAATAAGTTTGCTTCTCCTTCGTGTTATTATGCAGCAAAGAGGTTGTACTGGGAGGGAACACATAAGTTAAAAGCGGAATCCAAATCGCTTCTCGGCTTATATCCGAGAGAAAATGTTCTCCATTTGGACTCGAAAGCGGGACTAATTGGCCTCAAATGCGACACTCACTCCTGACAAAAAGGACTCCTGATAAAAATACGTTGTACTGATCTTGACATACTTGTTAATATAATTGTCGAGAGTCATTTCAGGACAAAAAGATAAACAAATGAAACCATTATACAGAATTGTATATAAATAGGGAAAGTCCTGTTATTACTTTAAATGCATGGTCAACGTATCATAATCAGTACGCTAAAACTGAGGTATTAAAGTACAAATTTCGTATGTAGATATCATTCAATTAAAATTGAAAGTCCAATGGAAGCTACATAGGCAGTCGATAAATTTTGCCAATTTCTATCAATATATTTAAGCAATCGTGGCTTCTTAATAAAACAACAGGCATTCAGGCATACAATTTGGTTTCGTTTCGTGTGTTTAGGCTTAACATCCTTATGTAATACCCAGGTAAGAAGATGATTTTCGCTTAAAGTAACATCCGAGCCGCTACTTGGTTTACATTTGAAAGAAGAGTTGTGGTTCGACCGAGAATTGAACATGGGACGCCTTGATTAAAAGCTGAGATATAATGGTAATGCAGGTGGTATGATATGTGGAAAGCACCATGAAGTTCATACGATTTAAAGCATTTTTTTTTTTTTTTTTAACCAAGGTTTAAACCAGCCAACCCTGCACCGAACACTACCACAATGAATGGTGCATAAAATTTTCAACCTTCCTTTGTTATTTGCAACAAACTACATTATAATTAGATATATTTTAAAGATGTTATGATAAAATTAAATCCGCCAGTCCTAAGAAAGCTCACCCCATATATATATGTAGGGCCATTTATCTTGATACGCCCTTTTAACTTTTACGCTATTAGACAAAATCTCTAAAATTGTATACCACGCAAACACCGGCAGGGAACACAGTTTGGTCGTCTCTGTGATATCATAAGGTTAACAGTGGTGCCAATCTAAGCTACAGTTGTATTTTTTTATTTCAAATCAAGACGTAAAATGAAAACATACAATACCACACTTGTCATGCAGAGTTGCAAACTAAGAACGCTACAGCATCACAAATATAAAAAAAAATACAAATTTTGGAGGGTTGTAGAACGCAAGTGAGACGGACTGAGTAATGCATATCCAAAGTACCTTAATGTCGAATACTATAATCATCATATAACGTATTTCGAACAAGTAGAAACAAAATTACAAGGAATTGAAAATTTGATTTCTTTTTAAAGGATTTTATTTCGAAAGTGTTTAGATGAGTATCCCATCGAATTGCATACATGGTTTTTAATAGAAAAGATCATAGTACCGCTTACAGCAATTTTATGTCTCAAACCAATCCGGAGATACGGAAAAAATGGCAAAATTTGATATATTGCTTAAAATGGCGTATTTGTGGAAACTTTTTGAAACAATCTTTTATTTACTTTGCCTTTATAACATTACAACAATACTTTTTGATAGGTGTAATTCCAAAAAGTACTCGAAATTACAAAATTTTAAACAGTGCTGCAAACTTTAACATTCTCTTCTACCCTATCTCCAGAACGGTTTCAAATATCAAAATTGCTGTAAACGGTATTGTGATCTTCACATCTGTTGAAAACAATCTACGTAATTGGATGAGGTACTTATCTAAGCAGTTTTTCAAGATAAAGGCTTTTCAGTCCACTGTAATTTTGTTTGTATTCATTCGAAATCCGTTATATTATGACCACAGTACTAGATACTAAAGTACTTTCAATGTGTATTGCCTCGTCTGTCTCGTTTGTGTTATTACTGCTTTGGAGGTCATCAAAACTTGGATGTTTGTAATACTGTAGTTTCCCTAGTTTAAGTTACAATGAGGTATCCAGATAAATGGTCCGCCCTGTACATACGCTGTGCAATGGAAATTTTTTGTAGCTTGCAATATAGTAGCATATTCTACACGTGCATATTTCACTGGTTCTTTACTGATTAAGATGCTTAAGAAACACGTATCAAGATTATCATAATTATTGTTCTCTCGTGACCGCTCACTCTTATGCTGGAAGAACAACAGTGTACCGCCACTGAGTAACTATCATGTGTGAGAAAAAGCTCGTACAGCTTTTCGTTAAAAGCTCGTAATATTATAAAATTGCTATATCAGGGAACGATCATCAACATTTATCCCAAAACAGAAAACAAACTACACTATAGAAATTTAAAATTAATTAGTGAATATTGTACTTACGAATTAACTTTTATGTATACACAACACACTAAGCTCCTTCGCTTAATGTTTTATTTAGTAGGTACGAGAAACAGAAAAAAATAATAATAAGCAGCACAATAATAAAAAATGAGGAGTCCAAGTGGACGATATAATAATGAATTCAGTCACGTGATTTTGTAGCAAAGTTGAAAGTAGAGAATGTTTCAAGTGGAGATAGATAACTCTAATGGAGCTATTTGGCCGAGGCCGAGTACCTGCTTGTATAAAACGCTCAAGGTTGTTACAACTGAATACTCTATTACGGCAATGTATGCTGAACACCTTCTATTACATATTCGGGATATACCATGGGCATCATGTTGATATCACTACCACCTAATCATCTTTCTATGTACCAACTTTGCAACAGATCCACGAACTCCTACTCAATGTTCTTCAAATGTGTCAGGCTTTAAGACAATCCGTTTCTGTTTCATCGGCCACTCTGGAATTTATCCACCTGAATACGTCAACCTCATTATAGTTTCATTCAGTGATTTCATCTTTATATACCTAGGTATATACACATTATTTTCCACAATAACGATATCATGCTTTATTTCTATATTGACGTATATATAATAAAAAAAATGTAAAGAGTCATTTTAAGGAATTAACACTTTTATTGTAGAGCTAATATTATCATTTGTATGTAGAATGGCAACATTTTTTTTTTTTTTTTTAATCTATGCAAGAACATCATGGTACCTATACAGGGTTCCTAATGATCAGGAAAAATCTATTCCCTGACTTATTCCTGACCTTTAGCAGAAAATTCACAGACTTTCATGACGTGCTGGATGACGTTGACATATAAATAAGGAATAAATAACGGTGAATATTTATATATGAGAACATTTATTGTATAGAGACAAATAGTAATCAAAATTGCTCATACGTACATTCCACTTACCTCTCATAAACTCTGAGCAGCGTCGCATATTGTGATCATTAATATCTACCCACAAACGTCTGACAATCAATTACTCTGCAAATATGAAACTTCTTATACATTACTTTAGCTGATAATGGTTGGCTAAGCTGAATTTGGTGTACAATTAATGTTAGAGAAAATATATTTTATAAAATTCCCTGACTTTCCATAATTTCCAGTCTTTTTCCCTGAGGTTCCCTGACCTGCACCAGTTTCCCTGACTTCCCTGACCAGTAGGAACCCTGCCATAAGTGTATGTATGGAGCTGTTGAGTTGTTTTCTTTTTATTATTATTATTATTATTAACTTTATTTTTTATACGACTACAGTGATGGCTAAGACATGTAGCTTTCCTGCCATTTCATTCTTACGATTTATTCAAACATGACCAGCAGTCTTACGAATCAACGGTAGTGGTATAATTGCCGTTAAGTTAGCGACGATGATAGTTTGATTCCCTTCCTTTCTGGATCTTAAAATTTCCGTCATGCAAGTCACGCTTTCATAAATGTGTTGGTACCCGTATATCAAAATGCGGCTCGATTGTCTACTTTTCACATCGCAATTAAGTGGTTAACAAGAATGTTTCCAGGTTCGGTCCTGGTGATGATACTTGACTCGGATAATAAAAGTCCAAGTAGTAGTAGTTCGAATCCCACTTTACGCAGTAATCTCATATAGCAGTGAAGTTGAAAAGACCGCTAAAACCCAATCAAACAACTTATTGCAAAGTTTAAATTACTATATTTGGACGATATATTGGAATAAAGAAAAGTCTGTAGGTGATAGAAGTTTGTTTCCATATTGATAACAGTAACAAAATGTGCACACATGATAACGTTGCACGATTATGGAAGAGTAAAATGCAAAATTCTGATACACTAGCTGCATTCCTCTCCCCTCCTCTCATCGGCAGAGAAGTTGCACTGGTCAAAATATTGCGAAGAACGGCCGCACGAACGAAAACGGAAGATTTGCTTGGTTATAGATGTGCAGTAGCTCATTAATTGCTCCTCTGTTATGCAAAGTTCACCTGTTCTGAAGGATTGTTTTATTTGATTCCATCCATATCAATCCATCTAGAACCCCTGATACTGTAATTTCATTGACTCAATCCGCCAACTCCACTGAGTGAATCAATATTCTAATCCCGCCAAAATCAACCAGATTCCTTTCAGGGATTTGATCCTCTCATTCTACTCATTTTAACAAGTCGTTTCGGATCTACTCATCAATATTCTAATTAAAAGGTCCATTCACGGTTGATCAGAATTTGTTAGTGTTACAATATCCAGTCATAATTATACAATACTGTCACTGTTACCATATTCTTATCGTAGTCTTCGACTGCTGAACATGGAAAGTAGTTGCACTGAATAGAGCGCTTTAAAGGATGACCACGTTGTTTGTGAAACTTGCTAAAATTATTTAAAGATTAAAAGCATAATAAGAAAAATAAGCATCAGGTGAGTAAATTAATATGTAATGGTGTAAGAGCAAACATTGCCGAAAGATGAATGATTCTTTGCAAATGAACCACATCAATAATCCTCCAATCTTATGTGCTCTACGCTTTATTTTCTTATTCACTGTAAGGGAGGTTGGTTATTTATATATATATATATATATATATATATATATATATATATATATATATATATATATATATATATATATATATATATATATATATATATATATATATATATATATATAATGCAGATTACCATGGAATTCCGCAAGTTAACTTATCAAACATATACAAATACTCCTTATTTCTGGATTCCACGATAGCTGATATCCATCAGAAGTTAATATGCATTACAACATTGTGGATTTACTCCGCGTTAGTATTAGAATATATACCCAGCATCTCCATGTGGATTTACTCCGCGTTAGTGTTTGAGTTTTGGGAATGTTATAGCGAGACAACACGGGACAGTCCCCTTCCGTTTACCTTTTAGGATGAACGGGAAAACAGAAAAACTTAGGACTTGAAATGACAAGTTATGATTAATAATACTTATGCTTTTATATTTTGTATTAGTAACTGTATTTTAAAGTGTAGAGCGTGTGTTTAGTTACGGACGAGTCAATTTTGTTATATTTTGATAACAACATTACTGGTCATTATATTACTGTTAACCAACCCAGAGAAGGAACACACATTTGATGGATTTTAAACGTTCTTCAACGTTTGAATGGTGACCTGGGCCTGCAGTGGCGATCCCCTGAAGAAGCTGCCAATGAATAGGCTTGAGAGCAATGATGATTTTTTTTTTTTTTATGGATACCTTTTATGCGACCATTTGTGAACCTTAAGTATTTTAAGATTTTTGGAGTAGAAGTAACTGGTTATGATTTTTTTGGCTTGTAAAACTCTTTGAAGAACATTTATTTATTACTTTTGATGCTTTGGCTTACTTTCCTTTATTTGATTTTTTTCTCGACTTTTGCTTTGTTTCTCCCACTTTTTTTGAGACCGCCGACTTTTTGGTTTTGTTTTGCTTCCCTTTTTTGGGATTTAGCTTTATTATCCTTACGTTAATGGTTTGTTGTTTTTTGCTCCAGGTAACTTGTTTTCTTATAGTTGATTAGCGACGAGAATTTCCAGAATGTTTGCGTTGGCGATACTAGTAGTTTTGACAGACCCGAAATTGTGTTGGTGTTAACAAATTACTTACAAAGTTTTATTATATGTTTTTTTTAGTTAGTAACTTTTTTGGATTTTTTTTTTTTTTTTTACGAAAGTTACAATAATGCGCCGCGTCGTATTTTGTTTTATACCAGAGTTATATAACCATTACATTAATCTTAACGCACAACTTGTAACTTATGTAATGTTTTTATTGTTTAATATTTCTTTACTTCATACTGCTACAATGGCCCAATGGATAATTTTTAATTTTTAAGAAATATATAAATGATTAATAAAATAGAAAATTCAATAAAATAAATATTGAGAATATATGCTTTGGGCTACAATATGCAAGGGCTCCTTAAGCGTTTTTTCTGACGAACACTTATTTTTCTAGAAGAACTATCACAGCAAAATGCTAATCATTCCAGAAAATAGTTAAATCAGTGTTATTGGGACATTAATTCTGACTTAATTTGACACACAACGATTCTCAGGCAAAACACAGTCGTCTGCTGTAAAGAAACTGGCCATTATTCCGTAGTCATGACAAGTGAACTTTATGGACAAGTGGTAATTATTAACGCACTGTACTATTTGTTGCTGCTGTAAAACTAAGAATTCTATACGACCGCACATTTGCAAGGAAAGACCACGAAAGTGTCAAATGACTGACTCAATCAGTCAATCTGACCGAAATACACTGGGACTTCGCCTCACTCTTCCTAAAAATGTAAATGTTGCTTCATTAACTACAGACAAGACTTCACCTGCTTATCAAAAATGAAAATAAACTCTTGAGTTTAACGTCCCATGATTATGTCCTTTTCAGGCTAAGGGAGATGATGATTAAAGCAAATGTATACTGATGGAAGAAATAGTGGAATGAGAAAGTGAGAGGAAACAGGAGTAATCCAAGGAAACTAACGGGCACGATGGAAACCTCTGCTTATCAGACCCGCTCCCATTTTTTACCACATTTTTTTAAAAATATTGTGGATATCACCAAATAATGCTAGAAATTCTCTGCGCAATTACAGTATAGAAACCATCCGACTTACATCAATTCGCAGTTACGTAATAACTCTAAAAACAATTACAACTATTAGCGCGTATGAATATGTTTGTAGTTTTGTATCTTTGTCATTCATTCCAGTATGCAACATTTTTCTGTACGAAATAATTTATATAAAGTGTATATTTTTCATACTTGTATACCTTACTTCTGTGTAAACATTACTGTATGATGTCTCGTTTTTTTTTTTTTTTTTTTTTTTTTTTAAAGTATAGTTGAACTTAAGCGATTTGGTAAAAATTAGGGGTGTTCGATTTCGTATTCCGGAATTCGGAATTCATCTAATTCCGGAACGTTTCGAAATTCCAGAATGTTCCGAAATTCCGGAACGTTTCGAAATTCCGGAATGTTCCGCAAATTCCGTAACATTCCAAAAGTTTGGAATTGTGGAATGCTCAAAAGTATGAATTTCCGAACTGTTTTCAAGACTGAAATTTTGAAGCTCACTGTTGATTCTGGAATCGTAATATTAATATTAGTTCGAAGTTTGAATATAAAAGTTCGAAACAGTCCTGAGGCAATGGTTCTCAAACATTGTTACAAGGCTTTAATCCCACAAATATACTCGCAAATACTTTCTCGTTTTCACTTTGGTATCTATGGAATATAGTAGCAACATGTCTTAAACAGTTATGCATTCTCGTATTTACAATTATTGGAATAAAGTACAGCATTTTATCTTTATCTTTTACATTTTTTTTTTCAATCATTGCCATTTTGTATTTTGAAGTATCAACAAGGAAACAATTTACATGTTTGGCATTTTAATTCCAAAATATTTGTTTTACTATTAAGCAAACAATACAAGAGCACACGAAACATTTGTAGTCATGTCATTTGGAATTATATTACTGAACTTTTAATCTAAAGTACAAGGAGTACACATGAGTAATACATAATTATAAAAATTTTCACAACTGAAACCCTGAAATGGTATAACTGATGTTACCTGAGACGTCATCAAATAATGCAACAAAGATGTAAATGTAAATTACTATTGAAAGAAAAAGCAAAATTTCTGTGCTACAAAATAATACTGTTAGAGAACAATGATGTGGATAAAATATTATAAGAGCATGTATTAAATGTCAATTTTCATATAAATGCCCAGATGATTTTTTTTTTTTTTAAATTAGGGGAAAGTAGACTTTAGACGATATTAGACAAGGCAATTATGTATGCAAAATTAGGAGACACGCATTCAAATTATTTCCTGTAATAAAAATTAGAATTCAACTTTCCATGGTAGATTGCACATGTTCTATCTCCAAACAAGGTGAAATACGTGCAATTTACTATGGAAAGTTGAATGTTAATTATTATTACACGAAATAATTTGAACGCATGACTCTTAGCATGCAAGATTGCATAGAAAATTGCATCGCATAAAATGGGCTTTAGGGACTTTTAGCTTAACAAACTTCTTTTATCTCATTGATCTTTTTTATCTGATTTATTTGAGAAATCAGGAGAAAGAAAGTTTTCGCCAACTTTTCTACTCAAGGAAAGTAAGACATCAATTTTTGTAAAGATCAATTTACGCGAAGTACGAATAGTTTTTGATACAAATTAATTATTTTGTAAGAGCGAAACATGAACATTAGGCTAATACTTTTAATGTGAATATTAACATTTACGAAATGATTTCTTTCATTTTAAAGTTTTACCATCGCTACTCACAATTTCGGGTATACTAATTGAACATTTACCTTTCTTGTTGTTAGTTAGTCATTGGTGCAGACTCTTTCATCTGAATGCATAACTACCCTTCATATTGCAGCTTTGTATGAAAATGTACATATTCTGTTGGCCTGTATCAATGTAATTGTTTAAAGAAAGTAACATGCTTTTACATCAGAATTTCACAACATTGATAATATATTGGTGATTAATACAATTTCTCAACAAACCAATTTTAAATGTTTTTCACTCACACAATTCATTTGTCACCTTGCATAAAATTTTGATTAGTAGAGTTAGAACTAATCTTCATACGTAGGTTCCAATGCTTAGTATGTAACTGATAGACACCTTTATTTAGTTAGTTATTCAAATAAGTGTCGCAGGACAAGAAAAGAGTAGTGCGTACATGTGAATAATTATAAGATATTATGTAAAGTTTGCACCTCTATTCGATTTACTCTCGTTGTACATTTTGACAAGTTATGCAAATAATGCTTGATAAAGCTTTCATTTTAAAAAAAACAGCAGTAGCATCATGATTATAGAAGTTACAAAAAACATTAAACAGTAATCCCTTATTCTAGAAATTTTTTGCTGTTTACAGCATGCAATATACTAAATACAATACAAGCGATGCATTATTAATTTTAGCTTTGCGTGATTTGAACCTGAAATATGAAATACTGATTCTAGTTTCCAAGAAGTTCATGTAACATCAATAATGCATATTTTTACATACCACGGGCAGCAGCACAATAATTGTACATTTATATATCTGAAGATAAAAGAATATTAAACACTATTTTGTAACCAATTATGTAGGATACTAAACGGTACCACAATAATATCTGCCTACCAGCTATAACATCATAGTATTAAACTGTCATTACAAATTACTAGAATTTTGTGGTGTTATGAAAAAACTTTATTGAATTTTGACTGGTTGAGTTTAAACTTGAATGACTAAATTTGAATTTAGTTTTATTTTTAGGCAACTAAGGCTAAAAATAAAAATAAAACTGTCGCGCGAGAGGCGTAGGTGTAAAGATGTAGAAAGGCAGAGTCCTGGCCGTACAGCTTTATATGTAACTTTTGAATAGTTCGTTATAGTTAGTCCTGATGAGACGATCAATGACCTCAGTGCTTTTTTTTCCCATATTATCTCTACTTTATTCATTAATAAAAGTTAAGGAGATTTTTCTCTTATTTTGATTTTTCGCCATGCCATTTTGATTTTTCTTTTTCCGTAATTAAAATATATTTTTACTATCTATATTTGCAAGTAAGAAGGTAGTAATATTATGCATTCTGTAACTGAAAATTTTTTAAAAAAATATGCTAATTAATTACTAAAGCATAATTTATTTTTTTACTTTTCAGCTCAACGACGGAAATTCAAAAGTTATTCTTCCTCTATGGCTTAAAAAATGCAAAGCCTCATTTACAAACACTCATCTAATATTATTTCTTTTTAATTACGTGATCCTTGATTAATTCAATTAAATATTAGACGAGTGTTTGTACACAAAGCTTTCCAAATTACTTTGTCATAGAGGAAGGTAGACTTAATCAATTTCTGTAGGGTTGGTTGTTTTAATTTTCTTTGCTGAGCTGAAAAGTAATAAGTTAAATTTACAATTAGTTAGCAATCATCTTGTAATTCAGAGGCGTACGCAAGGGGTGGGTCCTGGGGTCCGTACCCTCCCCCCCCCCCGAAATCCCGACTTTTTTGTAAATGTAATCTACTTTTAGGGACAATTTTAGAATTTTTTTATAAATTCTAGCCCCAAATTTTATTTGGACCCTCCGAAACGCTTTAGACCCCTCCCGAAATAAATTCCTGCGTACGTCCCTGTTGTAATTGCTTAATATATATATATATATATATATATATATATATATATATATATATATATATATATGCAAAATTTCAATTACAAAGTTCATAATTATGTACTTTCTTACAATTATAAACGCTAGAAAATATGTTTTAATTACGGGAAAAGAAAAAATCACAATGGTGGCAAATATTCGTTTAAAGCATATAAAAACCAACTATTACGATAATTTAAATCCTTTACTGGAGTGGAAAGTTAATTTCATGAATCGTTGTTAAAAGTAACATAGGCGTACCAAGCTTTGCCATAACACCACAGAATTATTACATCCTATGAAGATTCTCAAATGATTAAAGAATGTATTTTAACTTAACATACTTAAAGAGCTTTTGAAACAATGGATTTGTTCATGGACAAAAATATCAACTGCTCGGCATGTTCAGGTGTAAGAGAGTGTCTGTGGTCTGTCACTACATTACCTCTACAACTAAATACTCTTTCACTAGGTACACTTGTGGCAGGAATGCTCAAATATTTTTTTGCCAACTGTGCTAACCTGGGGAGTAGAGAAGAATGATTTTTCCACAAAGTAAGTGGATCTTCTTCCAATTCAGCGTTTCCAAGATTTAAGTATCTATTCATTTCAACGATTTCACTTTGTTCAACAGTACCTTGTTCAACTTTTTTCCGTTTCAAGTAACTTGCAAATCCTTTCTTCGGAACGTTTCTTTGAACACTACCAGAGTTATCTTTTATGGCAATATCTTTTAATTCTGCTAAAACAGCTGCCTTCACTACATCGACATCGTTTCCTGCTGGTTCAATTTTAAATCTTGGGTCGAAAAAGGAACAAATCTTAAGAAGGATTCTGGTTTCTTCCTTGGTGTCATACCTATCATGCAAGGGTTCTAAAATTACCTTTTTCATATGAACTTGAACATCTTTCAAAGCCAGTTTCAGTACCACTTCACTACCTTCTTCTTCTTCTTCTTCTTCTTCTTGAAGAGAATCATAACCAGACAAGTAAGTCTCACTGGACGTAAGCATTTGTTCATCATCATCATTATCATCTGCTTGAAATTCACTTTTTACTTGCTCATAAAGAGGACGGATTGCTGAAGCTGTCACTGATTTTTCAGCAGACATATTGTCATTCATCATTTGTAGGGGTAAAATTAGCGATAAAATCATCTCTAGAAGCTTAACTTCTTTCTGTTGCAGAATAAGAGACCTATGTTTTGTCTGGGAAAGGAACTTGGCGAGTGCAGCCTGTTGTTCTATAACGAACTGAATCAATGGAATAAGAGACCACCACCTTGTCGGTGTCACTGATGGTATCATTTTATATGGTAGTCCTAAAGCTTCTTGTTCCTTTTGTAAAGCACGTTTCATTTTATGACTATGACATGATTCCCCTGATTCTTTTTATCTTCTCGATAACTCCACATGTGGGTTGTTCTTTAAAAGCGTTAGTTACTCCAATATTTAATGTGTGACCGAAACAATTCAAATGGCGGTAAGCACTTAATTCACCAATGGCTTTAACAATGTTAGATCCGTTGTCCGTTGTTACACAAGAAACCTTTTCCTGCGGTATTTCCCACAACTCCAGGCTGTAATTTAAGGCACTCAGAAGATTTGCTGCAGTGTGATCAACATCCAGAGAAGTACAGTTGAGGCAATAACTCTTCATTTCAAAGCTGCTGTTAATAAAGTGCGCGGTAACAGCCATAAACGGATGTTCGGAGGCCGACGTCCAACAGTCTGTTGTTAGCGCAACGTTATTAGCGTCTGCCAATTCAACTTTTAGTAATTCTGACGTTGCATTGTACAAAGCAGGTATTTTGGATTCAACAAAACACTTCCTGCCAGGTACGTGAAAATTAGGACATAACACTGACATTAGATGCTTGAAACCGTCTTTCTCAACTGCTGAATAAGGCATCATATCAATTGCAAGCCAATATGCAACAGCATTCCGATACTTTTCATTTGTTTTACTATCCGGAAGGCGAAAATGAGTGAGCTGTGTCTGTGTCTTCCCGGAAATGCTCATTGGTTCCGTTGAACGGGAAACGTTCTCCGGCTGAGCGCTGGAGGTTGAGGGAAGTACTATGTCACTGTAACAGAGAAAGAGAGGAGATGGAGTGAAATGTTTGCTTCCAGCATGACAGAGCTGAAAACTCACAGACTCATAACGCTCCAATTTGTATCTTTACACACACAGTAACCAGTTCTTGGATATTTGGATGGCCCAGAGCTAGAGGTGACTTAGCGCCATCAAGGAAGTTTGAATAAATGAGAGTTAAAGTTTATATATACCATGCAGACTTTCATGTCAATTTCGCCGCGTTGCAAATAGTGGGTTCTTGCCCACAGAATATATAATTCAAAATCCATTTTACTGCATAACTCAAAATGTCCCTCTGCGACGCGTAGTCACCTATGTCACCGAGCCGTTCCATTTTAGTATTAAATTGTAACGTAATCTTTACATCTTTGTGGAAAGCTTAATGGACTGTAAGTAGCATAGCGTGGGGAACAGAAACGTTTATTCTTTCAATTACAACTCGCTTATTATTATAGGCTGTCCCTAAATTCGTGTGTTAATTTTATTGTGGTACTACACAAGGCTGATCAAAGTCAGGCCAGTGCAATCTGGATTAAACTTAGACGAAGGTGAAGTTTTGTGTTGTAGCAAAACAGGACCACGGGTATTAAGGGATGCTGAGTTACAGGATCAGAGATTAAAACCCATTTTTTAGTTACAGGATTCCAATGTTACATGGAAAAATATACATCGCTGGTAGCAATAATTGGCATATGTGCCTACATTATGTTGCTAAATAGTTGAATAATGACAAATATTCGTAACCGAATCCAGTGACCTCTAGCATATCTCGTGCCATCTTTGAGGAGATAGCTTCTTTACGACAGATCATCTAACAAAATTAATGCAATTGAAGAAGGTAAGATGCCATAATACACGCATAAAAGATCTATCAAAATTTTCATTTTAGCCAAAAGGGATCACAACGTTAACACTCTCCCACTCCCCCCCCCCCCCCTCTTGCGCAAAGCGTCGCAAGATACTGGTGTCCCACTGGCAGGAAAACTTGCTACGCGTAAAAGAGAGAAATCTATTTAAAATTTACTTGACTTTTGGCACCGAGTGGGCGTTTAAGAGCTATTCGTACCGAGAAATTAAACTAACACTAATTTTACCATTTTTCTGTAATATCTTCAAATCAGATAAAAATAGTCGAAAAGTGAAAAGCGGGTCGCCTAGATATTATTTTGCATGCGATATCGTTACCACGAGTTACTTAGTTTCTCTTGTTTCGCAGCCACTTAGAAGCCCCCAAACATATGGCAGGCCTATAAATGAGTTCAAAATGAAAGAAACAAAGTGACTCTTGGTTATGATATCATATGCAAAATAATATTGTCTAGGCGGCCCGCTTTTCACTTTTCGGTTATTTTATCTGTTTTGAAGATAATACAGAAAAACGGTAAAATTAGCGGTAGTTTAATTCCGCGGTACGAAGGGCTCTTAAGTAGCCTTACAAAGAAATCAGCACGGCTGAAGTGAGAAATCTATCGTCTCTTGCTGTGTGGATGTGAAAATTCAGTGATACTCAGTTTTCATGAAACGGACTTGAACAGGTTTTCCAAAATTTACGAAGTTCCCAAATAACAAATTCAGTGATTTTGCTGTGCATATGTGCGTACCAGAGATGGAGTGGGTCAAGTTTTCTGAGTGGGTCAGTGGGTCAACAGCATGTAACCCACGGCGATCCACCACCAACCGTGACCCACTGCGACCCAACACACACCATGACCCACTGCGACCTATCGACTCAGTCTGATCTACCGACTCACTCTGCTCACTGCATTGTAAACAGTATCTCCTGGAGACTGGTAAATTTATCTGCGTTTTACTTTCAAGACTTCCATTTCCCTTCCTTTTCCATTTGTTTCTCTCTACTTACCTGAGGTGAGTATAACTAAGTGAAAAAAGAACTTCAGGCACTTTTGGATATTGATATTCGTAATTGTAATAATACAAATAGGACTTATACTACTACTTGGCTTTCCAGGCCTGTGAGTTTTTAGACGAGCTAACTACTGGAAAAAAATACATTTTTAAATTACTGCTATATATAAATTATTATATAAAAAAATGAATGTAACTGTGTGTGCCTGATCATCACGGCAAATTGCAAAGTCAAATGAAATGACTTTTGGTATATAGTTAGGCCTTAATCCAAACTGGGATGTTATATCCCTTTGATATAATACATATCATAAGAAGGTAGTGGGGATCCGAATTTTTTCGAAAAAAAATTAAGTATCTCGCAAGCCGTTAAAATTACGGAACTGAAATTCAGTGTATTAGCTCTTTAATAAAAAAAAAAAAAAGTGTGTCCTAGCATTTTTTTAAAATTCTCCTTTATGGGGGGGAGACTTTCTATATATGGAAAATTGATAGTTAGTTGGTTTGTAAAAATGATCGAAAACGATCGATATTAGTTGAGATAATATTCAGAAACAAAAAATACAGTGCTTCGCTTCATATATCCATGCTTTCTACTATAATAATTGCTGAAGCTTATGTTTATTATATGGAGCGTTTACAGCACGGGGCAATCAACTCATAAAGTTGTGAGAAAAATAGACATGACATTTGTACTGTAAGCTTAATTACACGGAAATTTTAAGTTTGGATTGTACGCATATGTAAAATTGTACATTTTTTTCCCTTTACGTTGGTCTGCTTACCTTGATTTGGGACTTTCAAATTTCATCCTTTTCTCCACTGAAGAGTATCGATAATTCAACAAGGAAATAATTATACTATAATAATTTAATTGAAATTTATCGTAATTTGGCCCATGACAAACAGCAGTGTGGTAATTGAAGGGGAAGAAGGGGGAAATTCCCAGGCACCTCTGAACACTTCCCAGGAACCTCTTTCCCTTTTGCTTTCTAGGGGGAGGGAACTTGGTAATGTCATCAAAACTTCATGTGTAATTACAAAAATTAAATTTATAAACAAATAAGAAATCACCAGTTTATCAGGCTTTAATTGATAATTTATGCACATGATTCCCTATCGAAGGTGTGGTAGATGAAGTTTCTGTTCTCCATGAGTCGACATTGCCAACTGACATGGTCAATATGGAAAAGATACTGTATGGCGATAGAGAGATGATATTACTTGCTGAATATTTCAGAACTGACCGACAAGCAGATTGTCGATGAGGAGTTGCAGAAATAGAAGTATTATCAATTTCCACGACAGAGTGCGAACGGGGATTTCCCCTTATGAATTTACAGATGACTAATATTAGAAATAGACTAAGTGCTCAACATTGTCTAACTTGTTGTTCACCAATATTGATGGCCCACTGTTAGATAAGCTCAAAGTAGACGAGCTAATTATTTTTTGGCTGAAGGATGGCCATCATTCTGCTGCGGATGATTTACCACGAAAAAACTGGAGGGCAACAGGAAAGAAACCCGATTTCGGATTTGTTTTAAAGTGGCAAATTACGAGTTATGGAAAATGCATACTTGTATTACTAATGGCTTATTTGTGTTATTCAACTTTGTACCTAATTTTTAATAAGTCTATTCTTTGTTTTTTATAAACTAGAAGGCAATCTACTTTGAAAATGAAATGAAATCTTTAAGTTTTACGTCTCACAGTTAAGCCGGTTAGGCTAAAGGAGATGGTGATGATGAGAAATGAATGAAATGGTGGAATGAAGAAAGAGGGAGGAAACGGGAGAACCCCGAGAAAACTCACGAGCACGGTGTTTGTCCACCACAAATTCCACACGATGCGAGCTAAGATCGAACCAGGAACCTCAAGCACCGAACCACCAGGAGGTGAACGCTATACCACTGAGACACCGCGGCCCCATAAACTACTTTGAATAAATATTCATAACAATTGCAATTATGCATTTTGTAACTTACTTTAACTTGGTGTCCTGGTGAAATTACAAGTATATTTTATGGAGATATTCTCACAGAGTGTACCCGAGATCCTTTAATAGCTATGAAAAACTGATTTTTCAAGTCTTTTGTGAGAAAAATACTGTGAACTGAGGAATCATAACCTTTTACATATTGTTCAGGGGTATTTTCCTGCGAATAGAAATTTCTTTTGGAATGAGTTGAGAAATTAACACTTGCAAGAATACTCTCCTAATATAATATTTTAGGCACACACTAATTTCCTCTCACCTCGATTTTCTACGACACTACCATTTTATATCGTAAAGGTCAGATCAACCGTTATTGTAACAGAGTGGTGCTTGAGCGATTGACCCCAGAAATTTGAACTCCGATTAGTGACAATTTCGTTTTTTCTTTTTTTTTTAAGTGTAAACTCTTTAGTCAGTAGAGAGGCTATGAATCACGTGTCAGAGTTGATGATGGATTTTGGTGAGAGTAGGTCACAGTATATGAGAATGGTTCATGGTGGGTGGTGGGTCAGAGTGGGTCACGGTGGGTCAGAGTGGGTCATGGTGGGTGGTGATTCAAGTTTTCATTGACCCACGCAAACTGGTGCGTACCGCTATAAACCCATCTCTCTCTATCCTAGTGTGTCTCAGCTGTGACATGCTACTTTATATTGAAAATGAGCTTTTTCCTCACACACCTAGGTGTTTACGTTCCTTTTTTCATTATTATTATTACTATTATTATTATTATTATTATTATTATTATTATAAATTATTGACTCTTGAATGACGATTGTCTGAAAGTTGAACAAATGCTTTCTTCATGTAAATATAGGTGCCCAAATATAGGTAAACTTAGTAAAGGGCAGGAGTTCCACTTCAATTATTTTCTAGTATCTTTCTTGACTCTTTTATCCACTTTCACGAGAGCCTGTAAGTTGATTATTGACTCTTAATTGACAATGTGTGAAATAAAAATTTGCAGTTTGTTGTTTGGAAATATAAATTGATCAGTAAAAATAACGTGAGACAGTAAGGGCTCTTTTAGAAACGACCGCTTTATACAAACAGTTTGAAGAAATAATAATAATAATAATAATAATAATAATAATAATAATAATAATAATAATAATAATAATAATAATAATAGGAACCTTCAAAAGAGTAATCT
This sequence comes from Thermobia domestica, assembly GCF_964235325.1. NCBI lineage: Eukaryota > Metazoa > Arthropoda > Insecta > Zygentoma > Lepismatidae > Thermobia > Thermobia domestica. The sequence goes on from NC_137454.1 coordinate 96,107,550, forward strand.
GGTCACCTTATGTAAAACATATGAAATTTTACCTGTGGACAATTGAAAGTTCTGCTGTTTCTGCTTCCCCCTCGTCCCGTGGATCATCTTCCGCAGTCTTCAGTCTTTCTTGGGTCCATATTATTGGATGACGCCTTTTTAAGTGCGCAATCATGCAGGTTGTACTGCCACCTTTTATAGGAACAACAGCCGAGCAATTAATAACTGTACATCGTACTTCAGCCTTTCCTTCTATTCGTTTAAAGTACTTCCACGTATAAGATTTCATTGTGCTTCTGTTTCGTTGACTGTACTACGAAACCTCCAACTCGTTGTGAAAAGTCTATTACTGCTGGAGAGACTGCGACAGAGTCAAAAAATTCGGGACAGTACCAAACAATGAAAAGAGTTAGCAAATTCGGTAGGTCCCGAATAACGGAAGAGATCGGGTGAGTACTTCAGAAGTAGTGTACTAGAGCGCACGTGTCCATATGAAAAGCATTCATTACAAGAACGTTGAAATTGGAAGTAGATTGGACACCGGTGACTCAGAGGAGTTCCTCTCCTATGTTAAAACATTCACGTGCCTGTGGCTAGGCGTTGATAGGGGTATAACTTACGCTAGGTGTGGTCCAATCCAATGACGGTCTGCCAATTCCATGCTCATGTGGTGAACACATACGCTTGTAAGCGTCTACAATTCGGGAAAGTATCGATTCACATAGACCTACCAAACATTAAAAACAAGCTCACAAGCCAAGCTCTGATTTTGGCGCGATAAATTCGGTGCTTTGGGTACGTCATGTAAATTCGCTTTTATCCCTTGTAGGATATTATTTCAGATTGTTTAATACAAAAGCGTCTTATTTCCAAAAGGACACTGCTTCATAGCGTATGCTATGCTATGGCATACTGAAATGCCACGAAAACTATACTCTAGTGTTCACGTCATGTTACATATGCACATCAAGCTTTAGTCAACGAAATGATCTATTTGTTCACAAAACGGAAACACCTGACTTAGCAAAATAATATTCTGTGTACTATTGCAGATTATCACAAATTAAAATGCCAAGCCATCAACCAACTATCGAGAAAAAAAATCTAGCAACAAAGCACGGACGTCGGTGGGTTGGGAATCATGTTCCTCTTTAGATTATTGACAAATAATTTCTACTTCCCTCCCAGTAAGCAGGGGTGTGGGACCACCGGAAATACTGGTCAATTTTTTTTCAAATATTTCAGACTATCCTATCCCTTTAATTACTGAAAATCGTATTTTCTTTTAAATGATTCTCTGCCCCTCCTTCAGGTACTTATACTTAACAATGGCCATACATCAAAAGATATGCAGTTCAATTTCTTGTTAGGGTTGTCTCGTATAAATGGAAAAGGTACAGTCGGTATTCATTATACAAAAAGAATATACAAAGTGGTTCATAAAAAAGGTGTTTCTTGGAAGATAAACTAAACTAAAGGGAAGAACTAGCTCGAATTTCTATGTTCCGATTTCTGCAACAAAATCACGGAATTTACACTGAATCACTTATGATTGAGACTTTATGGATAACCAGACAAAGTTCCAAATCTTATGCGCAATCGTTCACAGTGAACGGATCTAGAGAATGAAACAAACCAGTTGCCGTGGACCAAAACTTCCTTCAGCACAGCGGAATCAATATCCAGTTTCGAAGCTAAGCTTTGCGCACACCTCTCAGTTCGGGATAACAGCAAAAATTATTTTTTCAATAAGAAGTTCCGGGATGTTTCGAAATTCCGGAACGTCTTGAAACTGTGTTCCGATTCCGGAATTGGAATTTCCGTTCCGAAAAATTCCGGAATTAGGAACAGCCCTAGTAAAAATCAAATTACGTAAAGCAGTACAGGTTGCAGAACGCATTACTTACGTAATTCTGGAAGTACTAGTACTTAGAAAATACTAGCTAGAGCAACAGTACGTATCCCATTGTCAAAGAATTTGTGTTGAAAAAAATTCAAGCATAGTAACCTTACATGACAAATTGAGCAAGAATGACGATCATTCCAAAGACACTCACTAATTTGCTTGATAGAAAATTACCCAGAGAAACGTTTTACTTCTTTTCCTTTCCTTTATTTTGAGAGAATTAAGAAATGACGTTCGGACCGATGAATGCCTTCAAACACAGGTGAAGAACTTTAGAAATATGCCATTTTCTAGCAACAATCAATTAATACGAGTATCATTCTACACCAAAGTTGTCTCAACTAGAATTTTTCAACTCAATTTATTTTTCAAGTGAGTACTTATTATTCAGAATGTTCTACGGACGATCCTACTCTTGTCCCTTTCGAAAGCATACGTAGTCTAAAAAATATTGGGCCTTTTACATATCCCAAATCTCAGGGTATATAAGTCGCAGTGGATCAGACATCATGGCATTTGGCAGCTGATAGCTGAAGCTAGTAGACGTGCAAAAAATGTTGGAATTCTAATGATTAGAGGTAAAGTATCACGCTGCGAATTTGTGCTATTTATGGGCAAGATACGTTACCTAAATGCTATAGTCAAAAAAATTGGTTCAGTCGATTTTGTTCTGGTAACTTCAAGTTCAAGGTGCTCCTCACAGTGGGCGACCAATCATAGCGAAAGTGGATGCTATTCTAGCAAAAGTCGAGCAAGGTCGGAATGTAAGCAGTCATGGCATTGCCAATGACAAATACCTATCATTGAACAGTATTAAACCATTTAGAGAAACCTAGCTATAAAAAGAGGCTCGATCGAATACGTAATCGATCGAATTTCCATAACATAACGAACTGGAGCCATTTCTGAAGTGGTTGGTCACGAGTGATAAAAAGTGTATAGCCTACGACAACAATGCGCAAAAAATATTGTGATCAAAGCGAGAAGAAGCTCCACAGTCTGTGGCAAAGTTCACAATGACGACCACGAAGTGTTTTGTGTATGGTGAGACTCGAAATGCATCATGCAGCACGAACTGCTACCAATGGACAGAACGAAACTCAGATTTGTACTATCGACAATTAGCGCGAGTACATCTAGCTCTGTGCTCTAACTGATCCACAAAGGGTGTTGTATACCACGTTGACAACGTCGGACCGCATACACTTTTAATAGCTGTTTAGAAGTTGAAAAAACCTAGCTGGGAGACTTTAATCCATTCACCACAAGCTCGGACTTGCCACAGTCAGACTATCATTTATTTCAGCCAATGCAGAACTTCCTGAATGGTATTAAGTTAATTTTCAAGAGGCCTATGAGAATCACGTGTCATTTTTTTTTTTTTTTTTTTTTTTTTAAACCAGAAACCACAAAAGTTTTATAGAGATGATGGTGTTGCTAGAAAAATGACATGAGGTCATTGAACAAAATGTTGCATAAGATTTCATGTTACCGTATTTTGAAATCACAATAAATGCATTATCTATTTTGACCTTCAAAGGCTCTATACTTTTTAGAAACTTGATTATATATACTATTTGTATAACCTATATCTGCTTGAGATCGTCAACCAAAGCGTGTAATGCAATTCACTTGAATTTTTATTTATTTATTTATTGCCTTATTTTGAACTAATGTTCAATCTAAGAGTGTACGACAGTCTAACTTACAGCTGCATAATCAAAGGATTACCTAAGGATGGCGGTAAGTCGAATACTAATACAGTAATTATATATATATAATATCTGAATTTCAAATTACTATCTAGGTATTCTATAGTACGTGGTAGGCCGGACTGAAATGTTAATATAACACAAAAACAGTTATGTTTGAAAATTATTATTTGTACGACACTTTAGGGGTTTTATTTACCACGTTTTGCCTATAGGGCAAAAACACCATTGGAAAATATATTCTGATAAAACAATAATATATTAAACACAACATTCTGATAAAACAATAACATGATATTAAACACAACGTTCTAAGAGAAACTCGATCGCACAAATGCTTCGGCACGTTTTAGTGCCGCAGAGCATTTCACTTCACTGTCTCAGCTGACTTGCCACAAACATTTTCTTTTTCTTTTCTTTCTTTCTTTTTTTTTAACGAATAAACATTTAACAACACCATATGGTCAATGCACAAGAATCATTATATTTTCGATGCTTATTCTTATTTACAAAGGATACAAATCGTAGTCATTAAGCGTACAAAACATCAATTAAAATTTACAGTATTTCGTATATGAACGAAAACTAGTCATTCAGTTCTTTTTTCTGTCTATTTCGCACAAATATAACTTTGTACATAGCTCATACTTTTGCGTCAACTTGTTGCATTAAGAAGGTCTTGATCTTCTGGAGTAACTCTTTCTTTACCGAATCGGGAACTGATGCTGTAAAGAAACAAATTTCTCTAATAAGGCACACGCTATTTTAGAGTTGGCACAATATATTGTAAATATGATATACCGTGCAGAACTTCATGACAATATCATGTTCTCTTCCTTTGCCGTGTTTTCCCTTCCTCCTTTTCTGCAGTCTAATAATGGTTATTTATTTATTTTTACATGCAGTCACCAATAATCGTATTAAATAAATATGTTGTTCATAATGCTTTGAAGCTCGCATTTTTATGCACATTCTACCAGGAAAGCAAGAAAGGTCGTGCGCTTTTATACTATGAAAGAAAACTGTCAATTACAGGGTTTTAACGGTTTATTTATTCGGCAAAATAGCCTCCATTTGCTTCTACAACCTTCTCCCAGCGCTCAACAAGCTTGTAAATGCTAGTTTTGTAGAATATTTGTTCCCGAGACTCGAAACACTCAGCAACTGCATTTTTGACGTCTTGTTCAGTCTTGAACTGCCTGCCACGCATAAAGTTGTCCATGGTCAAGAATAAATGGTAATCCGAAGGGGCGACATCTGGGGAGTAGGGAGGATGAGGTAGAAGCTCCCAACCAAGTTCTGAGATTACTTCCAGCGTCTGTTTTGCGGTGTGAGGGCGCGCGTTGTCCTGGTGATAGAGCATACCTCTTCTGTTCACTAGTGCTGGCTGTTTCTGGGTCAGTTTGGTGGCTACCGTACTCAGTTGTGATGAGTACACATCTTTGGTAATTGTCTTACCAAGTTCCAAGAATCCGTACTGCACGATACCGTTTGTAGTCCACCAAACACAGACCAAAACCTTGAGTTGATGGATGTTCGGTTTTGCAGTCAAAGGCTTCGGATCATTCGGTGATAGCCAATGGTATGATAGCCGGTGATAGCCATTTTTTATTGTCATACATGACCCACTTCTCGTGACAAGTTAATATACGGTCCAAAATTGGACAGATTTTGTGTCTCGTCAACAAAGATGAACAGATATTCAGTCTTAGAACTTGGCTCGTAGCGGTCAGCTGGTGAGGGACCCACTGACCCAGTTTCCAGGTCTTTCCCAACTGATGCAGACTTACCCGAATGGTTTCCCTGCTTACCTCGAATCGGTGAGCAAGTTTCTCACATGTTTGACTGGAATCATCTTCAATAGCGGCCTTCAGGTGGTCTATATCCACTGATTTAGGCCTCCCAGAGCGAGGCTTATTTTGCAAGGTCTCGTCACCAGTTGAAAAGGTCTGGAGCCATTTTTGTGCTGTACATTTACTTATTACGCCCTCTCCGAACGCAACACAAATTTTTCTAACTGCTTCTGCACCATTTGTTCCCAATTTAAACTCGTAAAGCAAACAAGCTCTAAGAACTTCATTTGACACTGACATGATCACGAGCGATTATTACACAACACACTAACAAATGCGTTGTATTTACCGTGGCTGATGCGTCAATGAATAAGCTTTCCCAGTCAAAACTTTCATGCTACGGCGACAGATGTCGCCGCAGCAGCTAAATGGACGCGGGAGTGGTTTAAAAGCGCACGAATTTTCTTGCTTCCCTGGTATAATGAAAACTTCTCATCTCTTTGTGCAAATTTAATTTATGCCTGGCAATAATTTGATTGGAAATATCTTACAACCATTTGCAGGCCAGTTTCTCAAAAAGTAGACAGAACAATTCAGTTCATCTTGATCGAGTTAGCTGTTAATCCGCTTTTTGAGAAACTGACCTGCAGATGGTTGTAGAATGTAATAAACTGAAATATTACCAAGGATAATTAATTACGCACAGTTAAATAGGTGATAAATCTTTAATCTGTATTAAAGGAGATTACTATGTGTTCATTTCATTTACACGTCGTATGAACTTACATAATAATGCTAAGCGTTATAAAAATTCCTGATGGTTAACATCACAGGAATAATAAAATGGCAGGTAGCCAGATTTTCTTGACCCCATCGGTTAAGTACTTTTTACTGCTGTATAGGTAGAGTACATAAGGGTTTATTTTATTATTTTTTATAATGATTGTGTACCAGGAAACTGTACTTTTGTTATGTCGCTTAATTTTCGATAATCTATATTTTGACGAGCTATTCTAGCAAAGAGGTTAATAAGATATGAAGTAGATAATAAATTTACTTTACATAAGCCTATATTAGAAAATTTTTGTTTATCCTCCATATACTGCTAAGTCTTTCAAATCGACTGTAGCCGAATAGAAAACAGGTCAACCAATGACTTATCAGTTTTAATCAATCGGAGATACTTCGTCAACAAACAAACAAAAGTTTAAATCACCGAATTCTATTAAGTTGACAACCTGAAGCTATTTCTGGTAAGACAAGGAGCCTATTCAATTTATAAAATACTACTGACAACCACTGCTTTCAGAAATATCTAATCTCATTGTTGTCAAATGACTGCATTCTCCTATTCACGTTTATATGAGAATAAAACCAGGAAATAGTCATCTGTGCCAGTCTTAAAGAAAAAATATCTAACAAGCTACAAGAAAAGTTGGTCTGTAGAGTGTCCTCAGACAACAGAAGAAAAGAAAGGTTGAATAAGACACACGTAAAATGTCGACAAATTGTCCTATAATCTAATATATTATACTTACTTAAATATCACTTCCGCTCGCGGCCGGGAGCGCAGTGCATTACTCGCAAATGGCCGAGAAAGCAACTAAAGTTGAACAAATATTTAAATATTTTATTCTTTACTACTTGTTAACCATTAATCCAAACACTGTACAATGCTGGCACTGTTGTGAAGATACATCGAAATACACATATTGTAAGTGTATTCGAAAGCATAGCAGATACTTCGATCAGAGGTTGGAAATATAGCCTTCATTTCCCTTCCACGTGCAGCACTTGTTCAATATTAACCAGGGATCTCTCGATCAACAGTAGGAATAAAACAGAATTACGCTTAATGAAAAAAATATAAACTGTATTATTATTGTTAAAAAGAATTTATGTATTCCAGTCCGACTTCTGAAAAAGAAAAATTATTCAAAAAAATGTTATTAGGATCGCTAAACGATATTTAACTTCAGTTGTACTACTTGCAGATTAACTGGACTGATCTTCAGTCAACTGGCATGTCAATTTGCCATTGTTTATGCGCCATACTCTTGTCTACGAGCAAAAAAGATGCTGAGATAAATGAACATGTTATTAACTGATTTTAAAATAAGCTTCTAGCTACTAAATTATGGTACAAAAATTGTTTGTAAACTTAGGATTAAAAAAAAAAAAAAAAAAAAAAAAAATAAACAGAAAATTCCTCACCTCGACTCTTTGCTGTAACTTCAGTAACTAAGTCATCCACAGTGATATTTTCTACTCCGTGATGTTTCACCACTTCTTTACAATACATTTTTACTTGATCTCGCCAGCCACATTCAACAAGCCTCGTCCGTAGAAGATCTTTCATTCTAAATACATAAATTAAAAAAGAAAAGACAAACTTGTATACATCTAACTTAAGATGGTCACTTCAATTTTTACAAAAGCAAAGGACGTCATATGTATTTTAGGTATTGAGACGATGTATGGCTCTAAGACTACAGAGTAAGATTTCAAAATTCAATCAATACAAAAGCATGCTCAGGGAATTTACTCATCTATCAATTCGGTTTGTGTAGAATCATTTCAATATGTAGCTTGTAACTTTTTCATGAAGTTTCAATCAAGGTGGTTAAAAATGGAGAAATAAAAGCACCAAGAAATACATAAGAACACACTACAGAGTAAAGATATCGTATCTTATAAGATTACTACATTGCTGCTAGTCAAGCAATTTCCTTTTTTCTGCGTTTAAAGTGGATATATAGGAAATTACGACATATCTTACTATAATAGTGTTCCCGACCCTTTTTCCTTCCATCCATTGTCTTGAAAGTCCGGATTCTACACTAATCATAGAACTAATTTGCTGTTGTGTGATACATCGGAAGATTTCGGTACGATTCGTGAAGCTGCTTTCCGAAAGCATTTGAAAAATGTAAAGCAGGAGAAGTGTACCAACGATACTGTCAAACCTCAAAGATATGGTGAACGAGAGACAAATGAACTGCATTTAAAGAACTCTAACACGAACAGTGACAATTATTCGAATTAAACGGCAACCATAATAACAACGCTAATATTATTATTATTATTATTTTTAAAAAAATCGAAACGAAACTAAGGACATCCTACAACACTGCACCCTCAAGAGATGACATGTTCTCCGTATAGTGCGACAGACATTAGCAAAATTTCACGGATATGTATTGATTGGAACACACCTCGCAGTCCATTGGGTGGTGAGATCGGTACATGTACGTCAAGCTTTACGACTTCCTGCGATCACTGTATATTTAAAACAAACAAACAAACAAAAAAAAAAAAAAAAAGTCACGCGTCTTTAGAAATCCACATACCAAATTTCATATCATCTATCAATTAGGTTTGTTTATCCTTCAAGAATTCTGTATATGGACATTTTTATATAATAATTGCCTCCCCGTCGAATTTCCATTAAGTTCTACCTTTAGTGAAATTATTTCACATATAAATCTTTAATTGAAATTATTCTACAGGTAGCAAGAGAAAATGTAACATGAGGAAGATTTATTTTACTCTTGTTATTCTAAGTTTACCAAACAGTATTCTATTAGCTCCGACGATTCTATTATATCCGAACGTTGAAAACTTACATTTTGATGAAAGACTGCTTAAAAAGTATGACCAAAGCAAATTCATTATTTATCTTCTTAATTTTAAAAATTTTCCTATGAATTACTGGAACTCCAACCAAAGACAATAAGATAATTGAGGAACTCCAACCAAAGACAATAAGATAACCGAGGAACTCCAACCAAAGACAATAAGAATTTAAACAAAGACTACGGCACAACTCGCTATATAGAACATAACGAGTCAACCTCAGTACAATGGAGATCTCCGACTGACTTGTTACTTTCCTACATTCAAAGAAAGAAAGCAAACTGCAATAGCTGCCCTCAACTGCGCCCATACATTTTTGACATCGCCCATACGGCTCGACGGCGACAGAAGTCTAGAGCCTGTGATTCAAGTGGTCTTCAACCACACGCTGCACTGTCCGGTCATCAGTGAAGTTCCTCCTCCCTCCAAGCCCCTGACAACAAATGACTAAGATACCATAAGTGATGGTAATCGACGGAAAAGACGTCAGAATATTAGAGTGAGTGAAGAAGAGTTTCACAGTGTAACTCAAAGGAAGTTTGCATCTTCCCTTGATCAACAAAAGGGTGGTGGTCACTGTCAAGTTTAAGATGAGGACACCACGTTCTCGGTCATTGTTGTATGCTTGCAGACATTTTTTTTTTTTTTTTGTATATTTCATGGAGTAACGGATCGCCCCCCCTAAACATCATCATACCATAAATAACATCTGCGGTTGGACAGGTGGTTTTAGAAACCGTACTGGATGTTGACCACAATTCAATTAAACCATTGTTCTGATAGTTAACAATTGTCATAGCAGATCCATTCTTCACCAGAAATGATAGTTGTACCCAGAAAATCCCTCGAGTTACTCTCTACCCTCAGAGAACTATATCCTCCAGACGACGATCCTTATGAGTCGGTGTCAACTTATGTAGCATCCGCACGATCAACTATTTCATCGATTGCAACGGTATACACACGGCAAGGTGCACAGTTTAGATGGATAAAAATCAAGCCTCGACTTGTTGCCAACAGGTATGTACAGCACTGAGACACGTTCTACAAGAACACTAGCATGAAAGTCAGCAATTATTATCATTATTATTATTATTTTGGTAATTCTAGTAACACATGCGCAAGGACCTCCGAAACTATGCGCTTTGAAAGTACGCGGTTCCTCCGAGTCGTAAGCGTATGTGCACAACAGTAAACGTTTGTTGTGTTGATACAACTGATCTGCGGAGCGTATTGCTCACAAATTCTGGATCTACATGTATTCCTCTTCATTTTATGTATTAATGATGATGTTAATTGAATGTAAAATGAATCAAGACATTGGCAAGTGTCTGTAATTTGTAAAGTAATTGATAATAGTTTATATATATATATATATATATATATATATATATATATATATATATATATATATATATATATACACAAGACCTACAGAAGTTCTGCAGAGTACCGCGTTAGTTTGTTGTTCGGTGAGAAGGTTACATATGAAAGATATAATATAAAAAACGCAGCTATCAACAAAGGACCAACGCAATGTGTGGACAGGGGATAAGCAATACTATCAAGATAACATAAATGAGCAGAAGAATGCAATAACGCATAAGTTCTAAGAAAAAATGGATATAGTTGTTCATCCAATGCAAGTATGAAAAAAGAATAATGATAGTTACACAGCGAGAAAATTGTTCCAAATCAAGTAGCAGAAATTTCAGATCTTGACACTAGACTTATTACACGTTTTTATTTATTTTTTTTCAAACATTTTAAGGATTTTGTCAAGCTGACATTATATCAAGATATAAGTCTTTAAAACCTACTGTTTAAACGCAGCTACATACGTCTTTTCCACTTGATAAAATAACATCCGGAGTGAATACAAAATACTGATATACTACTGCCTATGCTGTTAATACCATCCAATCCACTCATTTCCACCTATAGCAAAGTACCTAGAAAACCCTCTTTCACATGAGGTAATTGACATGCTTGACATTCCAAACTTCCTAAAGGATTTAGCCATGGACTGTGCTGATGACATCGACAAGAATGTATATGATGATGAAAATGACTAACGTGATTTATTCAGAAAAAAAAATCAGTTTGTTAGAGTATTATGTATCGTTGAATTAATGTGAAATTATTTTACTCTTTTTCATCTTCTTGATAACGTTTATTCACAAATCATAACGCAACCTTCAGGTACATGTAAGCATTTTTTTTTTTTCAATTTTTGTATGAATATTTTATCAATCCTGAGAGCAGCCGCAAGTATTTTTGCAATCATATTTCTGTCCATATAAATTGTGCATTTTGCCGTGTATACGGTGGTATGGCAAGCTTATTTGCCATTCCTTGTCAAAATGCATTGTTGATATTTTTCACGATTAGATATGCAGAACGTCCCATTTTTGAAAGAGGAAAATCGCTCTCAATTGTGTTTTCTCAATGGTGTACTTTCGCACGATCCTGCTCAACAATAACGAGACTGACTAGGAACCCCAACCTGTTTCCTAAACATATATGGAGTTTGTGACGTAGTGCGCGTGACCTCGGTCCATCCTGTGGCTGTGTTACAGAGGCTAATTTTCCACCAGACGTAAAATCGGATATTTCAATTACATGATCCCAGTACATTATAAGCAGAAAATAGGACCAATACAGGATATCGAACATAAGTTAATTTGAATTTCTTAATTGCATTGATTCCTCGAGTCTAACAAACAACCCGATAGTACTTTTAAAATATATGATTTACCTTTCTTTCTCTCCTGTTTCAATTAACTTCTGGTTAACCGTCGTCTTCATTTTTTCTTGTAACAACTGAAATAAAAATAATATATTTTAGATACGTATACATACAGTTTTCTTTTTTCTTTGCAATTGGTCTCAGTTAACTATAGATTTTACACTTTCTTCCTCATGTATGCCTTCCTAACATAAAATTCAGCATCAAAAGTTTACACTACTTTTCGCTAACTGAGCCCCTAGAAGAATTTATTTCTGGCTTTCTCAATATTGTAAGCAAGAGATATTAAATTTTTCAGAAAGGGAATTAACACTAAATTTTTATTTAGGCCTAGTGGAATTTAAAAGAACAGCATCTGGAATGAACAAATAATATATATACACATTTCTTTCTTTTGTGCACACAGTTTTAATCAAGGTAATGGACTTTCAATATTAATTAAGCCACACCCATTAAAATCGTCCACGTGCCATGTTTCTTCGAAAATAACGTAAAAAGTGCCAAAACTTATTGGAATTCGTTGGGGTCGTCTATATACACCATACTGTACAAACTCCATGGCTCTGGATAAGTAGAGTAACAAATAAAACACAGTTCTGACCAGAGCAGAATGAAATATATTAAAAACTATACTTACAATGTGTTACAGTTTCAAGTGAGTGTTTGTGTCTGATGAAGAGGACGTTAGGTCCTTGAAACTGTAACACATTGTAAGTATAGTTTTTAATATATTTCATTCTGCTCTGGTCAGAACTGTGTTTTATTTGTTACACCATACTGTACAGCAAATAAAGTGAAGTCGATGAATGCTGATATAGGTACATAAAGAGCCAAATATCTGGGTATCTTAACGACAATATAAATATTGTATTGAAGATACAAACACTTAGTAAAAGTAACACTAATGCTATAAAAATTGTTCTACTTCTTAGCGAATGAAAGATTGGATCACAGTAGTTCGTGTTAAGTGAATTAGTAATGGCACTATGAAAACATATTAAAAGAAAGAAAGAATTGTACTCACTGTGAATTGTTATGTTGGTTTATATGACTTTTAAGTTGTTAGGAGTAAAAAATTCATATAGGAAGTTAGGTTAGAAATGTTTAAATAATAGCACTAGCCACAAGAAGAAAAGGAGGACGAGAGTTTTTAATGTGGATAGAAAATAGTTGTTGATTTTGAGTTTACACAGATTGAAGTTAAGTTAGTTGATGAATAGTAAATGGAACTTGAAGGAAATTAGTTGTAGAGAGGAATTAGATAAAAGAGAGTTAGTAGAAATGATTGATAGAAGTGAAGTAAGGCGTTGTGTAAGAGTTGTAGTTGTACTTGTGTAAAAGTGACAATAAATAGCTAAAGGCAAGAAACATATGGAGGCAATGGGCCCTCGTATGTTATGAGAGTTATGATTGTAAACTATAATCAGGAGATAATAAATTAGTGGGAACCTAACCTAACAGTTGTTGTGTGAATTAGAGAACCTAACCTAAATACGGATTTAATATTATTTAAAGGTTCTTACACCTTATCAGTTCGCACAACTGATCACCCTCTGAAGAAAGGGGGATTAGTCTCCAGAATTATAAAATTCTTCAGGGCCTATCTCCGACTGTGCTTCGGACTACTTGATTCCTCGTGTATTCACAGTTCCTCCTGGATCACTATATATATATATATATATATATATATATATATATATATATATATATATATATATATATATATATATAT